>NW_012110696.1:1745539-1750106 GCF_000951045.1 Mandrillus leucophaeus | reverse complement strand
AGTCGCAAAACTGCTCTCACACACACTCACATGTACACACACATTCACATACATTCACTTGCACACTCATACACACACATATTCATTCACTCACATTCACACATTCATTCACATTCACACACCCAAATTCACACAATTCACTTTCACACACATTTGTTCTCACATTCACTCATATTCATTCACACACATTCGCATTTACACCGACATTCACACACACACATTCGCACACACACATTCACATTTACACCCACATTCACACATATTGACTCACATTCACATATTCACCCTCACACATTCAAACACACACACACACACACACACACACACAGCCTCCCACCTCTAAAATGTCTCTCCACACCTCCCGCCCCTTCAGCTTCTCCCTCATCCCAACTCTTCCTTCATTTTAGATCCTTCTTCATTCCCAACTCCTCCCTCTTCCTGGCTTCTCTCTCATCCCAGCTCCTCTTTTTCCCCAGCTCCTCCCTCATCCCAGTTCCTCCTTTTTCCCAGCTCCTCCCTCATTCTAGCCACTCCCTCATCCCCAGCTCCTCCCTCAGGTCCTCACTCACCCCCAGATCCTCTCCAATCCCCAGCTTCTCCCTCATCCCAGCATCTCCCTCATTTCCAACTCCTTCCTATTCCCAGATCCTCCCATATCCCAGCTGCTCCCTCATTTCAGCTCCTCCCCAATTCCCAGCTTCTCCCTCACTGCAGTTCCTCCTCATCCCCAGCTTCTCCCTCCCAGCTCCGGCCATCCTCAGCTCCCCCTCACCCTCAGCTCCTCCCTCATCTCAGCTCCTCCCTCGCCCTCAGCTCCTCCCTCATCCCAGCTTCTCCCTCATCCCCAGCTCTTCACCCCCTCCCAGCAGCCACACTGCACACCAGAGCCAGAGTGATTTTTAACTTTCACTTCTGAATAATTTTAGATTTACAGAGTAGTGCAAAGGTAGCGCGTAGAGTTCGGATGCCTCCTCCGCCCCCGTCAGTGTTTCATCTTGTCACCTTCGTCACAGCCTGGCACGTGGCTCTTCCCTGAATTCCAGCCTTCCTTCGGGCTCCTGCTTTCCCAGTGCCCTTTGTCTGGTCCGGGACTCTGCACCATCTCCTGAGGCCCCGCTGGTCTAGGATGGCCTTGACAGCTTTGGGGGGCGCTGCTTGACATCCTGCAGAGTGTCCCAGTCGGGGCTGGTCTGGGGGTTGTCTCAGGGCCAGACCGGTGCCCTCCTCATCGCCTCCCATCAGGGGCAAAAGCCCCAGCCCGCAGTCATGTGGCTGCTCTCCCCGGTGCCCTGTGTATGGGGAGAGTCAGTGAAGCCCCCCTCACATGGGTTCAGCTTCTCCTCCGGGGACATCCAGCATGTTTCTTCGGATTCCTCTGTGAGGAAGATTGGAAAAGACATTCTTCCAAAACACAGATGGTCTCTGGTGCCCCCACACCCCTCTTCCTCTGTGGCCCTCAGCCGAGGGATCATTTCAAGGGACCCTCAGCCCCATTCCGTCCCAGCCCCTCCTGTGGGGCCTTGCAGACACGGGCTCCCCTGAGACAGGCAAGGCCTGGGCAGGTGCAGGAGGAGGGCCTGGAGCTAGTGAGTGGGGCTTGCTGGACGGCTGGTGGTCAGCGGGTGGCAGGCTCAGCTTGCCTCTGGCAGGAGGGCCCACGCCCTGTGTGCCAGGCTGCTGGGCCTCCCCAGATGGACTAGCTGCCCGAACTCCTCGGCTATGATGAGCTTTCATGGTCTCTGTCTCCCTCGGTGTCAACACATGACACTGAGGTTAAAAATGTGCCAGGTGGATGAGTGACAGGCCCTTCACAGAAGGGGGCCACAGAAGCGACCTGCACGTCTAAAGGCACGTGAGAGCAGCCCAGTCCCCACGCAGTGAAGGGGTCCCATCTGCCCACGAAGAGGACAGAGTGCAGCAAGCCAGCTACCCCCTGAGTGCCCACTGCCTGCCCATGCCCTGCTGGGGGAAAAGGCAGCTGGGGGTCGCCCGGCAGGGCTGACTGCATGGGGCACACCCAGCTGGGCTTGCAGCCCCTGGGGAGGGCTGGAGCCCCTTCAGGAGAAAGCGCAGCCACAGGATGGGATGCTGTGTGGACTCAGGTCCAGGACTCCGCCACACCCCGAGTCTCTCTGGCCCCCAGTCTTACCCCATCCCACCCTGCACCCGAGTTGCACGCCCTGGGCTGCACTTGGCATCATCCAATCTGAGCTGCAGGGGACTTTGACAGGGGAGATGGCTGCGGTCTGGCAGGGGCCACACCAGGGGAAAGAAAGGCAGTGATAGGCACAAGCAGTGCCCCTGACAGAGGGGTGGCCTGGGAGAGGGGCTGTCCAGGGGGTTGCTGAAGGTATGGCAGGAAGATAGAGAGGCAGGATGGGGAGCGCCTTGCCCGAAGCTGAGTACAGGTGGTGGCTGTCCAGCAGGAGGAGGGAGGGGTCTCCATGATACCGAGCAGAAGAGGAAGGTGCTGGACACTGCCCCCACCCAGGAAATGGCCTGGCACCCCTCCTAAACAAGCCAGTCTCTCTCCTTGCCAGAGAGCAGGAGCTGGGGACACGATGAGGAGGCTGCTGGGTCCCCAGAAAGGGCTGGGGGAGTCATCGTTCTTGGCAGCCTGGTAAGGGGTGGGAAAGGAGAGGGCCACCCTGAGACCCAGGCATACAGGACAGCCCACTGTGCCCGGGGTCGCCAGGGGCACCTCACCCCCGGGACCCCCTGCAGCCACCAGGGTGAAGTGGCCTCAGGGCAGTGTGAGAATTCCACACCACCCCCCACCTGCCCGGCTGTGGACTGCAGCCTCCCTCCTGGCTATCCCAGCAGCATCTGCAGCTGGCCCTATGCGGTGAGTCCACCTTAAGTGGGTTTGATCAGCCCGTGCACTGGTGAGCGCATGCTAATATTGGCTCCAATAAAGAGCAAATCAGGGCCCTAGTCGATGCGTCTTATCACACAGTCAGAACTGATGGCTGCAGAAGTCATAAAGATCCCATTTAATCTCACGCCTATCTATCACGCGGCCGCCTTCATCCTCTTTGTGCCGGGGTAATATGTGCTCATTACGAAAGCAAAACAGATCTGGCATGAATAAACGCAGGATGAAGTGCTCACTCGGAAAGTGACAGCATGATCAGTGGCGGCAGTAATCGCAGAGAATCGCGGGCTAAATTATTCCATAACTGTGATTTGAGGGGACAGCCCAGAGCACCCCACAGCTGCCTGCAGTGCAGCGACGTGTCCTGATAAAACATCCTTCCCAATTTACAGGGCCGCGCTTGACTAATCTGCCTCGGCGCGCACACTGTCTAATCATGCCATCAGCACCGCGAGAAGGGGCTCAATTGGGACTCAAATGAAAGGAGATTGGAAAACTACCCTCAATTGAAATTACATTTGTAAATGAGGCAGAGTTTTCTGTTCAGAGTGTGAACGTTACGGTAAATCTGCTTGAGAAAGTCGAAGAGGTGGCGGCGGCGGCGGGCGGGCCGGGGATGCCGCAGGGGCGGCTGGGACTGTGCCCCTGCTGGGACTGGGGCATGGGGCCGGCAGGGGTCCACATTCTGGAGATGCCTGGCACCATGCTGGCCCCTGGGGACAGCCCCTGGAGAGGAGACGGGCTGTGGTGGAAGCCCGGAGAGTTGGGCCTAGTTTGCCAGACATAAGACTTCACTTCCCACCCTGTAAAATGGGGCGCAGGGCAGCCTCCTTGAGGGAGGGGGGTAAATCAGACCAAGGGATGAGTCAGAGCTTAGCTGGCCTCCTCTCTGCCTTCCAAGGGTGCCCCCGCCCCTCTCTCCCACACTGCACACTGTTCCCAGCCCCTCCCTCCCTCCAGCCCTCTGTGCGTCTGGTAGTATTCCGGGCTCCTCTGAGGCAACTGAGTGGGTACGGTGGGGGCAGGGGCACTTCCCGCACCAGGGGCGTTGGGTCTGAGGCTGTCCTCGTGGTAGGGGAGGGCTGGACCCAGATCACCTGCCTGACCATGCGCCCAGGATATTGGCCAGGCACACTCACTGGGACACTGCAGGAGGGGAGCACACAGGGAGAGTAGAGGGGGCCATGTGCTGGATGGATGGACTTGCCCCCCAGGACAGTGGCGAACCCAGGGGAAGGTGGCCTTGGGCCCTGGAGGTCTTCTCCCAGACAGAGGCAGGGCCTGTGCTCAGTGCTCAGGGATGGCCATGGGGACCCCACCAGCAGACGGAGCGTGGACACCAGCAGCTCCCGTGGCCACAGGGTGTGGGGTGTTGTGGGGGCTCCTGCCTGCTGGCCTCACCTCGTGGACTGCTGGCCAGAGTGGCCCCAGCAGCAGCGGTGAGGTGCCCAGCACCTCCTCACAGGCCTTTATGTAAATCAAGGCCTAATTAGGCCATCCGGCATTTGTGTAGAATATCATTTTTTTAATTACCAGCCCTGGGCAGGTTCCCCGGCTGCCTGTTGTGGGCCAATTACCATAAATCCCCCGGTAACAATTAACAATGTTGGAGCGAGCTGCATGTATTTCCAATGTTATAATTATGCGCGGCGCTCTTGTTAATTGGCCTATCTGACTCTGTACTTTTTATGC
>NW_012110696.1:1742707-1743449 GCF_000951045.1 Mandrillus leucophaeus | reverse complement strand
CTGCGGGGCCCGCAAGGAGGGCGCATGGGCCGAGCATCCGCCCCGGGGCATCCACCCATCAGGCCTCGCCGTAAACTTCCTCATAACAGCCGCTCCTGCAGCCGGAAGATATTGACTCGGAGGAGAAACAATGGCACGAATAAAATAAAAATAAAAAAGTTAATTATCCTTTGTGTTTGTAATTTAATTAAAGATGCAGTAAAGTTTTACTGTTTTTCCAGGTGATGATGTTTAGAGCCCCGAGAAGCTATTTGTGCTGGTGAGATTAAAGTGCATTTTAAAATGTTCCTCCAGTACTTTCACATTTGTTGATAGATTTTTAAATTAAACTTTAAATTGTAATCTAAATTACCTCCAACAATTCATGGTCCCTGTAATGAACTCCCACCGTTCCTGCTGTCATCCGTCGATGATGGAGTGCGAGCCGGGAGCTGCAGCCCCGCGGGCGCCGAACCAACCGCGGAGGCCGGGCAGCCTCGTCCCGGGGACCCCGCCCACGGCGCCCCACACCCGCGGCCAGTCAGGGAGGCCAATAGCGCAAGACAGAAGCAGCCAGAACCCCGCGGGCCACCGGTGTGGCCAGAAAAGATGTGCAGGGCTGTGAGGGCAGCTCAGAGCTGAGATCTAAGGACGGGGCAGAACCGGACGGCACGACAAGCTAGGGAGAAAGTATCCTCGGGGCGGGAAGCACGGAGCCCCAGACGCCACCCGCCTCCTGCCCACCGCACACCACCAGGGCGCC
>NW_012110696.1:1736474-1740192 GCF_000951045.1 Mandrillus leucophaeus | reverse complement strand
GCTGGGAAGACTAAGAGGAGGCTGGCGGCCCTGGCTGAGACCCCACTTGGAGGCTGACCTCGGCCTCAGATAGCCACCTGGCCCAAGATCAGTCCTCTCCCACATCCAACGAGGACTGGACGAGGGGTATGATGGCACTCTGTCCCAGTGGGGTCTCTCTGCAGAGCCACCCCAACTCCAGGCTCTGGATGAAATGGCTCGAGTCCTCACGCCCGGACCCATCACCGCCCGGTTTCCCCTCGGCCACTCCTGCTTCTTTGCGCCTTGACATATGTGAATCCCAAGAGCCTCCCTAAGCAGGGTCCTGTGTGGTCTCCTCATCTCAAGCCCGCTTCCCAGAATGCCACTGAAGGGCCAGGCTGGTGGAGAGGTTCCTGCCAGGAAGCAAGCACCATGCCCCATGGCCTCTCCGGGTTCTGGAGGCAGCAGAACCCATACCGGGGAACATGGCTCTGACCCACACAAGGTGACACTGAAGGCTGCCGGCCTCCAGTGCGGGAGGACCAGCTCTGTCTGCAGAGCAGGCAGCCTGATGTCTGGGTTGAACAGCCAGGCAGGCTCTGCAGGGAGAGGGGTGTCTCTCATGGGCAACAAGGCCCCAGCGGGAGAAGCCCAGGGGCAGAGCTGCGAGTTCTGAGGTACGGCCATGCCACTCACAGCAGAGAGAAACGCTGGTCCTGAGGTGGGACAGGCCCTGATGGAGCCCAAAGGACTCCAAGTGACCCGCCAGTCGGAGGTGTCCATTGGGAGCTGGGGCCGCCAACCCCCCATGGTGCTCAAGCCATCACTGTGGAAGCCGAATAGGCCCATTAACAACCCTCGGTAAGATGGAAACAGGCATCGGTGTTGGCCAAGGGCAGGATGGAAGAAGAAGACAAGTCACACAGGCAGGTGGCCTGGGCCCCATGTGATCCTCCACAATGGCACCACACCACCCTCCACTCACTGTGACTCTCCATGGTGGTACCCGCCACCCTCCACTAAGTGTCACCCTCCACAGTGGCACCTGCCACCCTCCACTCACTGTGACTCTCCATGGTGGCACCACTCTCCACGGACGCCCCTGCTATGTTGGGCCACAAGGAGCTGACGGAGGGGGAGAGAAGCTGAGCTCCACTCGCAGATGGGTCACAGTCTGAGTGTGTGGACATGGATGCTGAGGAGATGGACTGGGGCCATACAACAGCCCTCTGGGGGTATCCCTGACAGGCAGTGGTGAGGAGAGACCTGCTCTGTGGGCAGATCTTTCGGCAATGAACCTGGCCATCCACTTTGTGTGGAAAGAGAAATGGACCAGGGTTAGAATATACAGGCAGGAGCCACGTAACGATGTTTCAGTTAACAACAGACCAACGATGTTGGTCCATAAGATTATGGCACTGTATTTTAACTATACTTTTTCTGTTTAGATACATAAATGCTCACTGTGTTACGGTTGCCTGCAGTGTTCAGGACAGTGGTGCACTGTACAGGTGAGCAGCCTGGGAGCAACAGGCTCCCCCATACAGCTGGGTGTGCAGGAGGCTGTGCTGTCCAGGTTTGTGCAAGTTCACCCTGTGATGTTTGCACAGCAGTGGGGTCACCTAATGACACAGTTCCCAGAACATGTCCCCGTCACTATGTACACAAATGGTTTGGCTGGGTGGTCAGGGGCCTGGAGGGTAAAAGATTGGAAGCTCAGAGTCAAGGAGGTCTCGTGGGCCCATGGAGTGGACGTCAAGTCTAAGTGAAGAGCTGTCTGACATATGATGTTTACCAGAGAGCACCTGCACAGAGGAGCCACTGAGCAGCCAACTTGGAAGAAGGACTCAGCTAGCAGGAGGCAGCTGGCAATGGGGTCATGAATGAGCAGCCATGGTGGCTGGGATGGAGGCCACTCCAGGCCCATCGGCTCCACCTCCTGCAACCAACATTGATCCAGCTACTGCTACTGCTGGATGCCCAACCTGCCAGTATCAGACACAGAGGCTGAGCCCCTAGAGGGCACAGGGCCTCAAGAGCCAACCAGCCTCTTGGGGCCACCTACACAGCTACCCTGCCCAACAGGGCCACTGCCAGGGTCACCAAAGGGCCTCTTCCTCTTCGATGTCCTTCCAGTGCCCTCTGCTGAGGAAGCTTCACTCAGGCTCCTGTAAAGGAAAATGCTGAAGAGAATCCCACCATCATCACAGAGCAGGTATTGAAGGGTGAATTTGGAGCTAAGCATGGCACAGTCACCCTTCTGCCTGCTCAGCTTCCACGTGCACCATTCTACATGCATTTCAACTCACTTGCAATCCTAAAACAACTCATATTTCCACCCAGTAAAGAAGTTCTCAGTCTTTCCCCAAATGAGAAGACACACAGGCTGCATAGTCATTGCATCCATATGGGAAGAATCTCTCCTCAAATTCATAGATAGCCCCACTGACTATCCTGTTACTTAAAGACTAGATTGTAAAGTTGACCTTCAATAAGGTTGTGGGGAGACAGCACTATGTACGGTCTGTGATTCAAGGCACAAGCCACACTCCTTCAGATAATCCCGTCTTTTCAGGGTGTGGTCTCTCAGTTGACTCCATAACTATGCCTTTCATGAACCATTCTGCCTGTCAGTGAAGCCACCTGATTCCCAGTGATGGAGGGTGTGAAAGGAAAAGCTGGTTGCATGGGCCCAAGCCCACTGCTGCACTTGCTGGGAAACCGTCTCCTCAGCCACACAGAATGCTGGAAGAATGCCATTACGGTGGATAGGCATTCTGGAAGTCAACAGAGAAGCATCATGGACAGACAAGACAAACTCACACCCAGAATAGATCTCCGTTTCAGTGAGGACAAGTCTTTGCTCCCTCCGTGATGGGAGAGTTCCAGTGTCATCGACAGATGACAATGTCAGCCACAGATGGCTGCTGTTTGTCCTGGTGCTGTATCAGGGACTCACTATAAGTCTTTGCTGTTGGCTGAGTAGACACTGAGCAGTGGTGGCTGGGCAGACAGGTCAAGCCCATTCCCAGCCTCCACACCGCCACCACGCTCCTTGTTCATGGACCTGTTGAGCAAGCACTGGGATTGCCAGGGGCGAGAGGCTGACAGACATCACAGGTAGTGTCATTTCATCCACCCAAAAATTGAGAACGTCTCTTCAGTGGACACCCTTTGGTAGCCCTTCATGTGGAATACAGGTGTAGCATCTTCATTATCTGTGTTCATTTTGGGAGGTCTCTGTACATAGTTCTTCCCCAAACTTCCTTGTTACCAACCTTCCAATCCTGTTTATTCCAAATCCTGGGCCATCCAGCCAAACATAAGCAACTGCTCAGAAGTCAGTATAGATCCGTACCAGACTGGACCTGTCTCACTGCAGAGTAAACAGTCTAATGTACTACTGTTGGTTCTGCCCGCTGAGCACATTTTCCTTTTCCACTGCCCTTCAGTGTCACTCCTGAGTGGGGCTCGGTGCTGCAGCTGTCCCCTTTTGGGCGGCACCCGCATATAGTTCAGAGCCATCTGTAAGCCAGGCTCAAAGAGGTTACTCCTTCCCCCGTCCACAAGTCATCAGGTGTACCATGCGGGCATGGGCTGAGAGAGAGGAAGTCATGCAGGAGGAACTGGTGTTTAAGGAGTCTGAGCTCCTGCTCGCTCAGCTTAATCACACCTTTTGGACACCTGCTGAAGCTTCATCTCATAAATGCCATTTCCACTTTATGGTAGATCACTGCCATGAACGCTCAGCATTATG
>NW_012110696.1:1726466-1731874 GCF_000951045.1 Mandrillus leucophaeus | reverse complement strand
CTTAAGCAAAAGATATTTCTTTCTCACAGTTCTGGAGGCTGGATTCCAAGATTACAGGGCCAGCAGATTTGATACTTGATGAAGGCTCTCTTCCTGGCTTTCAGAGGCCACCTTCTCACTGTGTCCTCACATGGTAGAGAGAGAGAGAGAGAGCAAGCGTGTGCTCTGGTGTCTCTCTTCTTATGAGAGCACTAATCCAATTATGAGGGCTATACCCTCATGATCACATCTAAACCTGATTATCTCCCAAAGACCCCATCTCCTAATGCCACCACAATGGGAATTAGGGCTTGTCTTAGTCCATTTTCTGTGGGTATAAGAGAATATCATAGACTGGGTAATTTGTAAAGAAAAGACATTTATTTAGCTCATGGTTCTGGAAGCTGGGAAGTCCAAGAGCATGGTGTTGGCATCTAGTGAGGGCCTTCTTGCTGCACCATAACATGGTGGAGGACATTCCATGGTGAGAACCCGAGAGAAAGGGAGCCATAAAGAGCTTGCTTTTATTTAAGAAAAAAAAAAAAAAAAAAGCCACTCCCAAGATAATAAACCCACTCCTGTGATAGCAATATTAATCTATTTACAAGGGCAAAGGGATTGTTTCCAACACATGAACTTTTGGGGGACATATTCAAACCATAGCAGGGCTTCAGAATATGAAATCTTGAGGGACACAGACATTCAATCTCTAACAGAATCTAAAGTGTTGTAAGGCTGAGGTGATGGAGTGGCTCGTAGTGGAGCTTTTACTTGCTGCAGAACCTTCTCTTGCTCTGGTCCCCACTCATATCTAGCAGCTTATGGGTGACTCTGTAGAAGGGTCAAAGCAGATTCCTCCGCGGTGGTATATGTTGCCTTCGAAATCCAAAAAGCCCTCAAGAGCATTGTACCTTTTTTGTCACGGTGCAAGTCATATCAGCTTGCCTTTTACATGGGGGGATATTTGACATGCTCCAAACCACTAAGCTCCAAGAAACTTTACTCAAGGTGCAGGCACCTGGATGCTGTGGGGCTGATCTCCCACCCTCTAGTCTACTAAGACATCTAATTCCTCCTCCTCCGAGCCACCAGCAGAATGTTGTCCAGTGGTGGAACATGGCATGACAATCAGGGTTTCTGCAGTCAGTATCACAGCAGAGAGTAGAGCTGTCATATCCCCATGCAGCTATACTTCTGGCCCTTTCAGGTAAAAGCCAATTGCTTCCAAGAACTCCTGCAAACTGAGATGGAGAAAAAGGCATTAGCCAAGTCAATAGTTTCATGTTAGCAGGCAATGGCTGTGTCGATTTGCCCCAGTAAAGATGCTATATCTGGAACAGCAGCCCAATTGGAGGGATCTCCTGATTAAGTGAACAATAATCCACAGTCATTCTCCAAGATTCATCTGGCTTCTGCACAGGCCAAACCGTGAATTAAACTGGGAACGTGATAGGCATCACTACCCCTGATTCTTTGATGGTGGCTCTGCCTTTTCCCCAGGGATACAGTATTGCTTTTGGTTTACTGTCCTGGCAGGGAGAGAATGTTTCAAGTAAATATTTCACTGGTGGTGACCTGGTAAAATACCCAGGGGACACGAGGGCAGAAGCGATGACTCAGGCATTTGAAAGATGGGGAAGATGAAGCCCAAAAAGATGGTGGAGTTGGCCGGTTCCTGCTGAGCTGTGCTGACCCTCCGCAGAGGAGTCATGAGAAACTGAGGCAGTGAGCAACTCAGGCAGAGAGTGAGAGCCAAGGACCTCCATGGGAACTCACAGGGCCCATATCTCCTTCAGGGGGAGGGCAGCCAGAGTGCAGTGGCAGACTGAGGACCTCAGTGTTAGAGCCCAGAGCTCCAGAGACATTGCACTGCTAAGCCAAGGCACATCTGTTACGTGGTGGTCAGGGCCCCTCTGGGGAAAGGCTGGGACCACAGAACACGGGATGGAACATCTGGGTGTCAGCCCCTGAGGACGTGGTCCTCCAGACCCCTGAACACTGAACGCTGGGCTTGCAGCAGTCACCCCTTCCCTCATAAGAGCTGGCACGTCTATTGTGTGGAAGACCCTGCAGACCTGCCCCCCATGGGTAAGAGGTGCCCCTCAGGAGGTAGCCCCCTCTCATCTCCAGCTGCCAGGACAAGGGTCAGTGTTAAATCCCAGCAGGATCTAGCTGGGAGGTGGAGGGCCTGGTAGGGGAGGAAAGAGACTGTACACAGAAAGAGCGGCAAAAAGAGGCACAGGCCGGGTGCAGTGGTTCACACCTGCGATCCCAGCATTTTGGGAGGCTGAGGCGGGAGGAGCTCTTGAGCCCAGGAGTTCAAGACCAGCCTGGGCAAAATGGCGAGACCCCCACCTCTACAAAAACAAAAATTAGGCAGGTGTGGTGGCGCACACCTGTAGTCCTAGCTACACGAGAGGATGAGACAGGAGGATCACTGGAGCCCAGGAGGTCAAGTCTGCCGTGAACTATGTTCCCCACTGCACTCCAACCTGGGCAACAGAGCGAGACCCTGTCTCAACTAACGCAAAACGAACCAAAACATAGCTACATATATAGGCAGGATCCAGAGAAAAACCTTGGGGTTGGATTTCTAGGTCCCAGATGAAGGGACCAGCCTGGATGAACAAGAATGCATTGATTTGAATTCTCTTTCTTGGTCATGAGAATTAACATCCTGTCAAGAACCTGGGTGATAGGGCAAATTCACTGCTTGGTAGCTCTTAGGAGCCTAAACAAAGTGATAGTCAACTCTCAGTGAAATGGCAATGCCCAGTTGTCCTCGGAGATGGCAAAGGGAGATGGGTGTGCTGGGTGAACACACTGTGGGTGCCAGAGACCCAGCAGAATCGTGTTCTCTGGGAGGGCCAGAGGCTGTCGAGAGTGCACTGGGGAGGGGACCAGCACCAAGAGGAGGTAGGTGGAGTGTCCTCTGCAGGCAGGGGACAGTCAGAGATGGGAGAAAAGCAAAGGAAGCAGGGTCCCAGGTCTGCCCCATGAAGAAGAGTGGGACCAGCAGGAGGCAAGGTGGCCGCATCTTAGACCCAGCACAGGCCTAAGGTCAAAGTCGCTAGTCAGAGGAGTCTCGCGTCTCCCCTGCGGAATAAGCCATTTACTGGCTTCCCTGTGCTTGATCTCTGCTCCCAGGAGGACAATAATCTCTGGTCTGTGCCAGCAGGGATCAAGCACTTTGCATGATCACCTCATGTGCTCCTCACACGCCTCATGTGCAGCTCCGGTTACAAGGTACAGTGAGTGTGCACAACCCTGACAGTCCTGCAGCTTCCAGCGGCTCAGGTGGAGCCATCCTGGCCTTTGTGCTCCTGACCCTGCTGCTGTGCTCCGCCTGATGCCCGTGCCTCCTCCCGGGGCCTGTGCGAGGATTGAAGCGCAAGTGTCGTTCTTGCCAGCTCATGGGTGGGCACCTGCCTGCTTTCACCACCTGCTGCCAGCTTGCTTTCCAGAAGACGCCCTCTCCAGCCAGAGGTTCTCCTTGACCCACGTCCTTGTCAATTCTGGGAACTATACAATTATCTAATTTTTGCTTCTCTGAATGGGTGCAGAGTTTATCTCACTGCTGTTTCAATTTGCGTCTTTCTGATCCCTAGAGAAGCTGAACGACCCCTTCTTGGTTGTCATCAGCCATTCAGGTTCTCTCTGAGACTCTCCTGTTCGTGTCTCTGCCCCTTTTTCTTTTGGAGGCCTTGTCTTCTTCAAGGTGACTGATGGCTGTTTCTTATGTATTCTATCAATCCCTTGTGGATTTCAGATGTTATGATATCATCTATTCCTCTGTCATCCATTCGTTAACATGGCCTATTGAATTCTTTGTCAAACAGAATCCTTCATTTTGATATATTCACATCCATCCATTTTTCATCTTATGATTTGTTCTTTTGGAGTCTTGCTTAAGAAATCTTTTCCTATTCAAGGTCACAAAGAAATTCCGCAGCATTTTCTCCTATGAGCCTACAGCTTTACTGGTTACATTTAGGTCTTGAATCTCATGCGTTTAGGTTTCTCTTTGTATATGGTATGAGGTAGGGATCCTGCCTTCTATTTTCCATAAAGTGAGGCAATTTTCCCAACATTATATGTTCCAGTTACTATTGATGTGTAACAAATTATCCTAAAAACTTGCAGCTTAAAACAAGTATCTTAATTTGCTCACATTTTTTAGCATGAGTAACTTGGGAAAGGTTCAGCAAGGGCAGCTCTTATTTGGGAAGAGAGAACAGTGGCATGTGGCTGCACCTGGATGTCAGCTGGGGCTAGAGCCATCTGGGCTGGACGTCCCCATTGGCCACTCCCATGGTTTGGCAATGGAGGCTGGCTGTCAGCTGGGAGCTCAGCTGGGCTGTCAACACAAATGCTTACATGTGACCCCTCCAGCATGGTGGTCTTGAGACAGTCAGACTTTTTACTCTGTGCCTGGCTGCCCCTATGGCAAGTGTCGCAAGAGTACAGGCAGAGGCTGCATGGCCTTCTCTGATCCAGCCTCGAAAGTCGTGCAGCGTCATTTGCATTGCATTCTGTTGGTTACATGTTAGTCACTAGGGTCAATCCAGAGTTAAGGAGAGGAGATACAGACTTCAACTTTCAGTGGGAGGAGTGTCATGGTATTTGCAGACCTGTTTTTTTAATTAATTACTTTTTTAATTGACTAAAAATTATATATGTTTACTATGTACAAGATGATGTTTTGAAAGATGCATACATTGTGGAATGGCTAAATTTAGCTAAGTAATATAAATTTAGCTAAATAACTTCATATGCTTATCATTTTTTGTAGTGAGAACACAAAATTTATTCTCAATGACTTTCAACAACACAATATATGATTAACTATAGTCACACGTTGTACAGTAGATCTCTTGAACTTACTCTTCTAATCTATTAATAACTGAAATTTTGTATCTTTTGACTAAAAATGTCTCTACTCTCTCTCTTTTTTTTTTTTTTTTTTTTTTTTGAGACAAAGTCTTGCTCTATCACCTAGGCTGGAGTACAGTGGCACAATCTTGGCTCACTGCAACCTCTGCCTCCCAGTTCAAGCAATTCTCCTGCCTCAGCCTCCTGAGTAGCTGGGATTACAGGCGCATGCCACCACATCCAGGTAAATTTTGTATTTTTAGTACCAGCCTGGGACGGGGTTTCACCACGTTGGCCAGGCTGGTCTCGAACTCCTGGCCTCAAATGATCTGCCTGCCTCGGCCTCTCAAAGTGCTGAGATTACAGGTGTAAGCCACTGCACCCGGCCCAATGTCTCTACTCTCTACATCTAAGTTCAACTTCTTCAGAGTCCACATATGAGTGGATCACACAGTATTTGTCTTTCTGTGCCTGGCTTATTTTGCTGAACTTAAGGTCCTCCCTGTTCATCCACGTTGTCAATAACAGGGTTTCCTTCTCTTTGTTTTTGAGACAGG
>NW_012110696.1:1720132-1725631 GCF_000951045.1 Mandrillus leucophaeus | reverse complement strand
TTGCAGTGAGCTGAGATCGTGCCACTGTACTCCAGCCTGGGCGACAGAGCGAGACTCCGTCTCAAAAAAAAAGTTGAATTGCTGAATCGTGTGATGGTCTATTCTTAATTTTTTGCAGCACCTCTGTACTCTTTTCCATTCTTTTCCTCTTCTCTCCACATCCTCACCAACACTTGTTATCTTTCATCTTTTTGATAGCAGCTGTTCTAACAGGTGTCAGGTGATATCTCACTGGGATTTTGATTTTGATTTCCCTGTTCATGACACTGGGTGCCTTTTTATCACCCATTGGCCATTTGTGTGTCTTCTTTTGAGAAATGTCTACTTAGGTCCTTCTCCAATGTTTCAATCAGGTTGTTCTCCTGCTATTGGGCTGTTTGAATTCCTTGTATATTTTCGATAACCCCTCATCAGATGGGCAGTTTATAACCATTTTCTCCCATTCCACTGGTCGCCTCTTCACTCTGCTGATTGTTTCCTTTATTGTGCAAGCACTTTTTAGTGTGATATAGTCCCAATTATCTATTTTCTCTTTTGTTGCCTGTGCTTTTGGGGTCATATCCAAAAAATCATTACCCAGACCAATGTCATGAAGCTTTTCCCAAACCTGTTGCTTAAAAACATTATGCATTTTTAAAACCTCTTCCCTTTCCGGCCAGGCACAGTGGCTTATGTCTGTAATCCCAGCACTTTGAGAGGCCAAGGCAGGCAGATTATTTGAGGCCAGGAGTTCAAGACCAGCCTGACCAACATGGTGAAACCCCATCTCTACTAAAAATACAAAAATTAGCCAGGTATGGTGGTGCGTGCCTATAATCCCAGCTACTAAGGAGGCTGAGGCAGGAGAATCGCTTGAACCCGGAAGGCAGAGGCTGCAGCGAGCTGAGATCACACCACTGCATTCCAGCCAAGGTGACAGAGCAAGGCTCTGCCTCAAAAAAAAAAAAAAATCTCTTCCCTTTCCAAAGACATATCACCCTGTGACATTAAGCTGCCACAAAAACATGGATTTATCGGGAGAATCTGTCTTCAGTTTTATTATTTATCTGTTCCAGTGCCATTGGCATACTGTTTTTCTTTTTATGTCATTTAGTATGTTTTAATACATTTTATAAATGTAGGCAATTTTAATAAATTTTAAATGATTGTATTTTAATTTATATTTAATATTTTAATAAATACAGGGTAATTCCCCCTCCCTTTGCTATTTCTTTTCAAAGACTGTCTAAGAGGTTCTTGCATCTTCATTTTTCAATGTACATTTTAAAATTAATTTATTACACTTCTCAAAAATCTTTCATTTGAATTATATTTAATTTACAGATTAATTCAGGAAATACTAGCATCCTTAATGCTAAGTCAGCCATCAGCGGCTGTGATATAGCTCTCCTTTCATGCCCGCCTTTTCAGCAGACTGGGATTTTCCCATTCTCCAAATAGGGTCTGGTGCGTTCCTCCTCAGGCGAATTCCTAGGTACTTGATTGTTTCAACACTGTTGTGGTGGTTCCCCATTTGCAGTTTATATTTTCCCTCAGAACACTAGTGAGGTTTGTAAGATAATTGTGGTGGTTTACAAATATGCTCCCAGATTCTTCAATGCCCTTCCCTTCAAGAGGTGGCGCTTAATTCCACTCCCTTTGAGCGTGGGCTGTGCTTAGTGATCTCTTCTTACGAACAGAATGCAGCAGAAATGATGGTGCATGACTGCCGAGAACTGGCCATCAAAGGCCCTATGGTGCCTTCCTTACTCAGTGGCTTCCAGGTCACTTGCTGGGGATGGTGGCAGCTGCTGTGTCATGAGGACATCCAAGTAGCCATACAGGTAGGTCCACATGGTCAGGAAAGAACCTTCCACCAATGCCAACAAGGAGCTTAGGTCTTCTGTGAGTGGAGCTATCCTCAAGACGAATTCTCCAGCCCAGGCAAGCCTTCAGGTGACTTCAGCTCCAGCTAGTGCTTCAATCTCAGCTTCCTGAGAGACCCTGAGTCAGAACCAACCAAATTAGCTGCTCCCAAGTGCCTACTCCCATGCTTTGAAACAATAAATGTTTATTGTTCTGAGCTGCTAAACTTGAGAGTAATTTATTATGCATAAATGGACAATGATACAACGATCTTGTGTAAGTCAGCTTTGCTATATCGTTTTGTAAGTTCTAGTGATGTATCTGCAGATTCTGTTGGGCTTTGTGTGTAGGTAATCACATCATCTGCATACGATAGCAGTGTGTTCCTCCCTTTCCAATCCAGTACTTCCTATGCATTTTTCTTGTTTTATTCTATTCACCCTGGTGATGAATTTGAGAAATACACATGATATTCCCTTATCTTGTACTCACCCCTGTGGGAGATGCTGTGTAAAGCTGTTCTAATAAATAGTGATGTTTGCTGTCAGTCTTTAAATAGACAGCTTTCAATCAAGTTAAGAAAATGTTCTGTCCATTACTAGTTTTCTGAGAGTTTAAACAATAAATACAGATCCAGTGCTATCAAATTCTTTTTTAATCTGTAAAGATAATCATGCAATTCTTCCCCTCTAGTCTATTCATAAGGTAAATCATGTCAATAGATTTTTCTGATGTTGAACCATCTTTGCATTCCTGAAATAAACCTATTGGATAATGATTTTTAGAAACATATACTTGGGGTTGGTTATATTTTATTTCTAATTTTTTTATTGAAAGGCCTTACAACTGTCTTTTCTGATTTTGGAATAAGAGTGTTGCTTGCCCATAAAATGAGCTCTGAGACATTTCTTTTTTTTTTCTGTTCTCTGGAAGAGTTTGCATAAGAAATAATTTCTCTTTCTTGAAGATTTCTAGTGGGGAATTATTTGTTTTCCATTTCAATTTCTTTCATGGATATTAGTCTTATAAATTTTCTATTTACCATGGTGTCAATTTGGCATTTTATAATTTTACAGAAATTTATTCATTTTATTTAGGCTTTCTAAATACATTAGTGTATAGTCATTCATAATTTTCCCTTCATTATTTTTGCCATTATTTTTCATTTTCATTCTATATTTACTTTGCTTCTTCTCTCTTTTGTCATCAGTCTTGCCTGTCTTATTATATTTACAAGGTCCCGTTTTAGCTTTGAAAATCTTCTGACTTTTTAATGTTAAAGATGTTTTCTATTTCACTGATTTCTGCTTTTTCTTTATCTACATCTTGTTTCCTTAGCTATATCTTTAGTTCTTTTTCTAGCCTCTTGAGTTAAATGCTTTGCCTATTTATTTTTGACCTTTCTTTGTATTCTGATAGGTTTATTTAAAATCATAATTTTTTAAATCTAGGTACTGCTTTGAGTATGTCTCACAGCTCCTGATACACAGAGCTTTAAATGTTGTATAATTTCTTTATGATTTTTCTCTTAACCAGGGGTTATTCAGTACTTATGATTTTTCTTCCCAGACATCTGGACTTTCCTTTTTTTTACAATTCTTTTATGTATTGTTTTGCATTATAGTCAAAGGGTACAGTCTTTATTATGCCAATTCTTTGAAATTTATCACATTTTCTTTCGTGGCTGAAATAAGCAGCCCAACTCCATTTTTTGATGTCTGGCTACTGACAGCTTTTAAGCATCCCTCCCTTTTCTCCTGTGCCGCACATCTGGACAAGCTGATAAGAAAGCCTGGATGCTCCCTCATTTGGTGCTGGTGGGAAATTCAAACCACAAAAGGCCCTGCCTGCACATGAAAACTCTCACCCAGGTCCAGCCCTAAACCACAGTAAAAACCTTTCCGTTCCTTGCTCTCTCAAGCCATTCTTGACCTGCTTGGGAGGCCTGCCCTGCTCTCCTCAGAGACCTCAGTTATGCAAACAATCCAAACCATTTCAAGCCCTGTTGGTATGTATGTGTGAAGCCATCAGTTCCCAATATTTGAAACAAATTTTGGGTAGGGGTCTACCTGCCTCTGAAGGTGACCATACAGCAGCCTAGCACGTGGCCTGTTTTTGTGAATAATAAGTATGCACAAAAGAAATCTGTGTTCTCCATGAGATGTGTAAATTGATAGATAATAGAGGTAATTCAATTAATTTATTATGCCATTCAAATTAAAGACTTACTTTTGTATATTTAATCTATCATTTTATAAGAGAAATTTGTTGAAAGTTCTAAATAACATAGTTTAGTCATATATTTCTCCTGGTAATATTCTCAGTTATAGTTTTATATGTTCTAAGACTACATTATTTAATGCACATATATATATAATCATTCTATGTTCTTGGTCTGTTGTTCTTTTGAACTAGTCCCTAATATTCGTCTTTGTCTTTTGTGATTTGTTTGGCCTCATTTCTATTTTGTCTGACATTAGAATTGCTATCCCACATTGCTTTGGGTGTACATATTTGCCTGGTGTATCTCTTTTCCATCCCTTGATTTTCAATCTTTCTGTGCCCTTTCCTTTAAAATGCGTCTTCTCTAAGGAACATATAGCAGCAGTTTGTTTTTCATTCAACCTGTGAGTCTCTACTTTCAGATCACTGAGTCTAACTCATTTACATTTATTGTACTCACTGTTGCATTAGGGTTTATTTCTGCAGGCTGGCCCTGCTCTGGACACACTGTGGACTCTGCACTCCAGGACCTATGATGCACCTAAAGAAGCCAGGCACCCCTGCACTTGCCAGGAATGGAGGAGAGAGAGAGAATGCTCATGCACATGTACCCCATGACGTTCCTGCAGAGTGCTGGCCATAGCATGGTAAGCTCTGCCAGGATGGGGTGGCAGTCAGTCTTGTTTCCCACAGCAACTGCAATACCCTACACAGGGCCCACCTGCACATCAAATACCCTAGTTCATGTTATTGTGAGTGGACAAATGAATAGGTAGGTCCTGGTTCCTTCTGAGCACATGGTCTGCCCTGAGGCCCTACCCTCCTTTCAGTTCCTTCCAGGTGTGGGCTTGGGATCCATCCAGGGCCCTGGGAGTCCCTGAGGGGAAAGCATGAGACAGAAAGGGATCTTAGCAGCAGAAGGAAACCCAGAGACCCTGAGCTGAGGGACTCCCCAGAGGGCCACAGGAGGTCACCCTCCAGGGCTCCCCCTTCCTTTACGAATTGGAAAGCTCCACCCCGAATGCCAGCTGCGCACCCCTTTCTGGCTGCTGACACAAGTTTTGGGGGCCTCCTTCTTGGGTGCAGGGTAGAAAGAGAAGACTTTAAATAGAAAGAGAGTGAAACGGGAAAGTGGATATTTAAGCCCAAAGCAGTCGGTCACCCCAGACCAGAGGCTGAGCCCAGCACCATCCAGCTGGATGATAAATGGATGCTATTTTTAAAGAGAGACGCTGCTAAGATCGTTTCTATTTGTTCTGTGGGGTTTGTCGGGCCTCTGTGCCTACGTATTAATGCAGCTCTCTGAGGAAGATAAACTGGAGAGGCTGAGCTCTGAACCCACCTGATACCATCAAGCACCCCAGGGAAAAAAAAGTGCCACGTAATAATCTCGTGAAGGTTTTCTAAATTAAGACCAAACAGATGACCGGC
>NW_012110696.1:1718129-1718832 GCF_000951045.1 Mandrillus leucophaeus | reverse complement strand
GTGAGCTCAGGCCCAGGGCCGCCCCTGACAGTCACCCCGCGCCCCACGCCCCAGCCCGGCTCCCGCCTTGGTAGATCAATAGCTTTGGAAATCTGAAAAGAGCCCAAACAAAGAAGTGGGCTTGTAAGTATCCAGCTTGTATCAGCTGATAAATGGTCCCCTCTTTAAGGGACTTATCTCTTTAGGGCTTGCGGGATGAGGGATGGCGTCATTTGTCCTGGCCGCTCGTCTGGACCAGCCAGGCCGGATCTATTTAAAAGATAGCGCGATACTGTCGACAGCAATAGACAGGGTAATTGCAGAGCGGCTGCCGGGGTATAAATTACACGGCTCTAAGTGGTGGAGTGGCCGCGGGAGACTGGAGAAATTCCTGACAATTCACTTGTCCCTCTGCCCTGCCGCCAGCTTATCACGGGCCAGCAGAAGACGAGCGCTCGGGTGAAAAAATTAAGTATTGATCAAATTAACAGTTTTTACTGATCTTTTTAAGGGAGAAAAGGAGTGCAACAATTAAATTTAGAACACAAAGGACAGGGCAGGGTAACTCTTGACCCTGCATGGCAAAGTCTGTGACACCAACAAGCAGGAAATATGGTCTCGGGCAGGACTGCGTCGCGGGAGGCCGACCCGAGGGAGAGCAGGGGCCGCTGGGGGCAGCTCCCGGGGCCGAGGGTGAGCAGAGGCCGCTGCAGGGAGGGGCGCC
>NW_012110696.1:1714956-1715573 GCF_000951045.1 Mandrillus leucophaeus | reverse complement strand
ACCCACCTGATACCATCAAGCACCCCAGGGAAAAAAAAGTGCCACGTAATAATCTCGTGAAGGTTTTCTAAATTAAGACCAAACAGATGACCGGCTGTGCACAGCGCGCACCAGCCACAGACACACGCGGCCCCATCCGTCTCCGCGGGCGGAGCGAGGGCTCCCGGAGGCGGCGTCAGAGCGCGCGGGCTTGGAGGGCGCGAGGCGGAGACCACACAGATTACCCCCAAAGTCCCGAAGGGGCAGGGCCTAAGCCCAGGACTCCTGAGCAAGGCCAAGCGGGCCAGGAGGCGGGATGCCGGAGGCTGGGGCGCGCCGCGGTCCTTCCTGGGGGGAAACAGGGCCGGGAGAGGGGCCCTAGGGCTCCCGGGCGCTAGCCACACCCAGGGGCCCCGACACTCGGTTCTGCACCCCCTGCCCAGTCCCTCTCCTGGGCCAGGCCAGGGCGAGCCCAGGGTCATCACACCGGAGAGCCTGGAAGCCTGGGGACCGGAGGGCAGGATCTTCGCAGCATGGAAGGAAGGAGTTGATTGAGGCCTGGGTGGGAGGAGCAAGAGGGAACGGAGCTCGCTGCAAAGCCCAGGCAGCCCCTGCCATCGCTGCCCACAGGGAGGAGA
>NW_012110696.1:1707287-1710171 GCF_000951045.1 Mandrillus leucophaeus | reverse complement strand
AGGGTGAGCAGAGGCCGCTGCAGGGAGGGGCGCCGCGGGCCCCAGGGCCCCCCCAGGCTACCAGCGGGGCAGCCAAGCTGGAGCCTCCTCTGGGAGGTCCCTGAGCCCCTTCTGGGCAGATTCCCTCCTTCCCTTGGGAGCCAGCAGCGGCCCTGCCTCCAGCGGCCCCACATAGCAGGAGGCAGGATGGACAGATAAACCGACTCACAGGTCACCAGGTCAGGGCTCAGCCTGGAAGACTTCCTGGAGGCAGAGGAAGGGGAGGGACCCAGCACTCGTCCCAGCACCCCTTCTCCTTGTGGAGGGGCCCCGGCCAAGAGCTAACAATCCCAGCCTCAGTTTCCCCTCATGAAAAAAGGATGATAGTGGCACTGCTCCCAGGGGTATATAAGCAGGGCACAAAAGGGACCCCACACGGTGGGGGGTATTACCATCATCATGATTATTTTGGGTTCTCTTCTCTATCTTCTTTTCAAAAATCTGGTAATGTGGATCTATGCTTTAATAGTTTTAGGCCAGGTGCAGTGGCTCACGCCTGTAATCCCAGCACTTTGGGAGACCAAGGCAGGCAGATAGCTTGGGGTTGAGAGTTGGAGAACAGCCTGGGCAACATAGGGAGACTCCATTTCTGCAAAAGTACAAAAGTTAGCCGGGTGTGGTGGCTCCACACGTGTAGTCCCAGCTGCTCAGGAGGCTGAGGCAGGAGGATCACTTGAGCCCAGGAGCTGGAGGCTGCAGTGAGGCGTGATGGTGCCACTGCACTTCAGCCTGGGCAACAGAGCAAGACCGTGTCTCTTAAAAAAAATGTTTAAGGTGCTTAAGTTTTACGAAGTTCACATCTCCTTCATAATATTCATTGCCACCAGGAAGGAGCCCCCGGGTGTGGAGGCGGGGAAGTCTGTTTCTTCCGCAGACTGCTGGCCCCAGGCAAAGCCGTGCACAGGCCCACTGGGCCATCTGCCACCCCATCCCCCCACAGGACGGGGACACAGCGTGCTCATCAGGGACCAACCAAAGCACCATGGGACCCAGCCAGTGCCAATGTGCCAGGGACGGGGAGGCACAGATTCCAGCTCCCACAGGAGTCAGAGGACAGGGAAGACGCAACCACTGAAAGGACAGAAATGTACAACTCGTCCCTCTGCCCACAGGGACCCCCACCCACTCCCAGGCCCTGGATGGCCACAGGGCCCCAGCAGCAGGGATACTAGAAGGTGGGCAGCAGGAGCCCACCAGCCCCTCTTTGTACAGATGCTGCCATAGTCCTGCGTGACCATTGGACAGTGGCCGGGACTCGCCTCCCCACATCCTGGCGCCCTGCTGACCCTCCCAGACTTTTGTCTATTGAAGTTTGAGAAGGAGCACGCAGGGGCTGGGGGCCCACCACAGGCTGGGGACAGCAGGCCTGCCCCACCTCTAGGTTTGGTGGTGCCGGACACATCAGAACCCCCTGACACTTTATGTGGCTGTTGAGGTGGGGCTGGGGTCAGTGGGAGCCCTGGGAAGTCACCACTGGTATAAATTTGTGGCACAGACAGCAGACAAAAAAACAGCACCCAAGCAGCCTTTGTCCTGTGCACAGATCCCTCCTGACACTGCAAGCCTATCAGGACCCTTGGTGTTTAACCTGCACCGAGGGAAGACCAGCACACAGCTCCCAGGAGCCAGGGCCCGTCCCCAGTCCAGCTGGGCAGAGAGGAAGCAGCAGAATTGGAGCTCCATTCTAGGCACCAGTTCTGATGTGTTGAGACGCCTCACGTAGGCCCATCTGTGGTCTACTGGGGCCCTTTGTCTCTTCCTCTCTTGTGCTGTCAGAGGAGAGTCCCACCCCAGAGGCCGAGCTGATCCTCTGTGTGGTGCAGGTGCTGAGTGAGAGTCCATAGGACTGGATGTGACCCCTGGCCACTGTCTGTCCAAGGCACGGCTGAGCTCAATGGGGACCAGCACCACCATCTAGAGACGCGGGGCCACAAGAGCGGCCGTCCAGCCTCTGCTGCCTGTCCCTGCTGAGGTGACCCGTGAGAGTCCCTGCTCCTGTGCTGGGCAAAAAGTGCACCCAGAGACAGAGGGACGAGGAGAGGGCTGGCTCCAAGGCCACTACCAGGCCACACCCACAGAATCACCAGGCCACCCCCAGGGACCATGCGTGGTCTGGCGGGGGCTGAGTTCTGAACCGTGTCCTCACAGCAGGGGCCAGGCTGAGGGATGCCAGGCTGGCAGGTCCCCTCTACATAATTCCACGTTCTCCAGACTTTTTATTATAGCCATGTATTGTTTTCAATTAAACTTTTTACATTGAGAAAATTGTAGATTCACATACAGTTATGAGAAACAACACAGAGACCAAGTGCACCCCCGCCCACCCTCCCCCAAAGGTACCGTCTTGCCAAGCTGTGGCCAGTGTCACCGCCCGACGCTGGCTGCACCGTCCAGATGTGGGCGCTATTCCCACCTCAAGGACCCTCCTGGCCCTCCACCACCCACCACACCACCCCGTCCAGACACCACTCATCTGCCCTCTTTCCACAGCTGTGTCATTGCAGGAATGCCCCTACAGGGACCGAATGGAAGGGCACCTTCAGGGACTGGCTCTTACACTCCCACGGTGTCTGCCTGACGCGTGCTGCTGTGGCCTCCACCGAGGCCATGCCACATGGTACACGTGAGTTGCTTCCAGATTCCCAACTATACTTCACCCATGAAACTTCCTTTAAAAGGGGAAAAGAGGCCGGGCGCGGTGGCTCAAGCCTGTAATCCCAGCACTTTGGGAGGCCGAGACGGGCGAATCACGAGGTCAGGAGATCAAGACCATCCTGGCTAACACGGTGAAACCCCGTCTCTACTAAAAAATACAAAAAACTAGCCGGGCGAGGTGGCGGCGCCT
>NW_012110696.1:1704555-1705844 GCF_000951045.1 Mandrillus leucophaeus | reverse complement strand
AACTGAGGACCTTGGCAGAACGACCTCGTGGAAACCCCAGGACTGTTCCAAAAGAAATACCCGTAAGGCGCCCTTTGAGGGCCAAGCTGTGCCCCCAGACCACTGCTGCTGCCTACGCACCCCCTTGGTGAGTCCTGAGGGGCCCAGCCCCTTCTTGCCCCTTCTCCGGCTGTGGGGAGGTAAGTGGGAGAAGATTCTAGGAGAAAAACAGCTCCACCGAGGCCCCAGGCGGCGGGGAGGGCACAGGGGGCTGCCTGCTCTGACGCGAGGCCCGCAGCCGCAGCTGCATGGAGTGTGCTGGAGAAACATGGGGCCAACTCCAAACACTGCGCCTTCCGCCAGGCCCTTGGCCTTGAGGGGCACGGACGGGAGCCAGGATCCCCACTCTGTTTCAGGGGTTGCCTAGATCTGTTTCCTCAGAGCAGAGGCTGATGGGGGCCGCAGCCCCCAAACCATGAGGCTGAGAAAGGAAGTCGGTAAGACAGCCACGTTGGTGCTCCCAGAGCGGCCGCACTAGCAGCTCTGCAGGCAGCACGTCCCTCAGAAGACAATTTTTAAGCGTGAAGAATTGCTGTCGTCCGATCCTTCTGGAACGCACCCCTCCCAGTGTGATACCTTTTCTCTGCATAGTAATGTGTCTTTTAAAAAAAAGAGCCACTGATATATGTTACAAGAAGTGTATCTCTTCCACCGAGACAGAACATTTTAATTCCCCGACACCTTTTAGTGATTGCTTCAATTTCCGAAGATTTTGATAAAATCATGCGGTTTAAGAGCCGCAGGATGGAGCCCGGCGGGCGGAGCGTAATGAAAGGCTGCTGTTCACAGCCTTCACGTGGCACAGCCCAGCTCCGGGGCTAATAAATGCTGCGTGATAAATGTTGGAGCCACGATTGTAAAAATATACTTGTAATTGGGTTAATATGCCTTAAAACATCACCCATCAGTTATCTTTCTCTCTCCTCCCGGCAGCGTGTGCAGGGGTGCGTGCGGGTGCAGCACCGCGTTCCTTCCCCAGGCTGCTTCCCTCCTGGCCTGGCAGACCCTTTGTCACCGAGGCCAGGGGATCTGGGGTGCCAGAGCGCAGGGCCAGCAGCTCTAATCCCACCTGGCACTTGGCTGGAGCAGAAGCACAGCGGGATACGTGGGGCCGGCGTCCTCTAGGTGGGGCAGCCAGGTGCTCTCCAGGCTACCCCCAGCCCGGGGAACAAGCACCTCTCTCCCTGGGTGGAGGGGACCCTGCTCCCACCCTGTGGGGTCTGAGGGGCATGGGGGAGTGGGGTGAGGTG
>NW_012110696.1:1700368-1701656 GCF_000951045.1 Mandrillus leucophaeus | reverse complement strand
AGACAAGGGGAGAGGCAGAGATGGGGGAGAGACAGAGACAGAGGAGGGAGAGACAGAGACAGTGGGAGAGAGAGACAGAGGTAGAGACAGAGGAAAGGGAGACAGCCCCAGCAGGTGGGAAAGGCCCCCAGGGGCTTGCCCTGGGCAGCTCTGCACCCTCCTCTGGGCCTCCCTCCAGCATCGCCATCTCCCCTACTTCAGCATCCAGACCACCAAGGCTCCGAGAGGGGACCGGCAGCTCCTCTGGCACCTCTGCAGCCAGTGGGCCAAGGGCCTTCTGTTCCCTCATTAGGACTCCAGCCTCTTCCCGCAGGCCTGGGCTCCCCAGACACCAAAGGCATCTGGAGAACACAGGCACCGGGCACCCCTGGGCTCCAGCCAGACATCGGCAGGGCCTTCAGCCGCCTGGTCCTCTATCAGGGGTCCCCCTTGAGGGTCCCCTCACTCCCCTGCCTCTGATCCTCTCCCCACCACAGCCCAGAGTGGGGGCCTCCTAAACCCAAACCCAGCAGAACCTCACCAGCCCGACACAGCTTGAGGCCAGGGGAGCCCTGAAGACTGCCCTGTGTCCCCACGTCTACGCCCAACTCAGACCCCACAGCAAACATGCACTGGGGGACCAGGTTCCTCCTTGGGGCCAGGCAGGAGCCCAGGGACCATGCTGCTGGGTCCAGGCCGTCGAGAGCCACACGCCCCACACAGGTGTGCCCCGTGCCTGCTCCAGACCCCCAGCCCCTCCCTCAGAACTGAGCCAGCACAAACCGTGTGGGTCCCTAAACAGTCTCAAGTTCCTGAGAGGGGAAGTCAAACCCTCCAGAGCCCCCCCCAGTGCCTCCCACCCCATCCAGCCCTATGTGGCTGCAGGGGGCATCTGGGTGGTACAGCCCATCGTCCCCAAAGAACTGAGAACCAGCCAGGTGCGGTGGCTCACGCCTGTAATCCCAGCACTTTGGGAGGCCAAGGCAGGCAGATCACTTGAGGTCAGGAGTTCAAGACCTGCCTGGCCAACATGGTGAAACCCCATCTCTACTAAAAATACGAAAATTAGCCGGATGTGGTGGCAGGCACCTGTAATCCCAGCTACTCAGGAGGCTGAGGCAGTAGAATCGCTTGAACCCGAGAAGTGGAGGTTGCAGTGAGCTGAGATCGAGCCACTGCACTCCAGCCTGGGCGACAGAGCGAGACTCCATCACAAAAAAAAAAAAAAAAAAAAAAGAACTGAGGACCTTGGCAGAACGACCTCGTGGAAACCCCAGGACTGTTCCAAAAGAAATACCCGTAAGGCGCC
>NW_012110696.1:1695461-1698363 GCF_000951045.1 Mandrillus leucophaeus | reverse complement strand
GTGGGACCCTCATTATACAGCACCCTCATTATACAGAACTTCAAAACAACTAGTGCCAACCTCAAGCAGTATCGGGCTGGTGAGTGAGCTTCTGTGGGGAGGGGGCTTCAGGAAGGCCCCCAGTGTAGACCAGGATGGGGCTTCCCCTTCCCTCCCAGGACCAAGGTCTTCTCCCCAATGGGCTGGTCTCGATCTGAGGATCTCAGCTCCGCCCTGGCCCCACCCTTGCTGGACACCGTCTGCCTCCCTGCAGCCGTCACACTCGTTTTCTCCTTCCAGTCTTGCCGCCAGTCTTGCTTGGGGCCCAGCCCTGGGCTCTCCGAAAGGCCTTGGAGCCTCCAGTCCATGGTGAGGTGGACGCATGAGGACCAGGGAAGAATAGAGACAGGAGGGAACCCAGACACCCAAGAAGGGGCCAGGGGCTCAGGGTTGGCTTGACAGGGAAGGGACTCCCAGGGCTGACAGGCAGGCAGGTGGTGGGAGCAGGTGGAGGGGCCAGTGGACCAAACAGCAGAGACCACAGGTGGTGGGAACGAGGAGGGCTGTGGCAAACAGAAGCAGACCTCAGGGTCTCTGCACACCCCTGGGCACCACTGAGGGCCTTGAATCTTCTAGAAGCTCCACTCCATGGGACTTGGGCCAGCCAGGAGTCCACCGGGGGATGGGGCATGGCACCTGGACCCGAGGGACAGCTTGAGTGTTTCACAGACAAGGAGACAAGGCACAGAGGCCAATTGAGTGGCCCCAGACCCCACAGCCACAGGGGCAGCACTGGGCAGGAGGCTGGGGAGGCGTGGGCCCTCGTCAGCACAGGTGGAGTCCATAAGAAAGAATTATGCAAATAGCACAATTTTCAAGGAGGGGCCTGCCCTCAGCCTGGAGGACCAGAGCACCTCCCCTACCTCTGCAAGAGCCTGGGCGGGCCTTGGCCCAGCTCAGCCCAGCCCGCTCGGCCCTTTGGGAGGCTGCACCCCCTCACAACACACACATACATACCCACATTACTCAAACACACATGCACAGACACCACACATCCCGCCTGCCAGGCACATGCACACTCACCCCAGACACCTGCACAGGCGCCCCGAGTCCCAGGCTATGGGGCCAGTGGCGCCAGATCCCTCGGGGTACTACCACTCTGCCCCCGCCTCTTTCCTCTCCTCCCTGTCCTCCTCGCCCTCTCCCTTCCCCTGATGCAGGCCCCACCACGTGTGACCTAGGCGAGGCCCCTCCCACTTTTCACCGGATGCTATGGTTGGGGCACAGGCCACTACCCTAATGCAGGGACCACTGAGCAAGTCCCCCCTCGCCAGAGTCCAGGCACTCAGCTGAGCCGATGTGGGGGCTGCCTTGCCAGGGGTGGGCTGAGCCCTGCCGCCTGTTTCAGTGGAGGTGAGCTGAGGGCTGGGGCAGGAGTGGGTGCCCTACTCCAGTAGGGGTCAGAGTTGGGGCTCCTCTGCAAAGGAGGGCTCTGGCCTGAGGTTGGGGCATGCAGGGGCTGGGTTCACCCCCATGCAGGAGCCCCAGGGTGCCCCTCAAGTCAGTGGCTCCCCAGGCTGAATGAACCAGAAACCCACATCTATAGGCAGTTGGGGCCAGGGGAGCAACTCTCCCTCTAACCCTCAGCCCCTCCCCCACTGCTGCCCCCAGCGCAGGGAGGACAGGGCTGCACCAGGAGGCCACCCACCCACCCGAGGCCCTGGCAGGGGCTGGACTCCCACGTGTGCACTGTCCCTGCAGGCCCCGCACGGCCAGGGTGGACAAGAAAGGGGCCATTGCTGTGGCCAGCACACTGTGGTCCCCGTCGGCTTGCCTCCCCTCTGCCCTGCTCTGCCTGACCACTTTTTTCTTTTTCATTTTTGAGGCAGGGTCTCGCTTTGTTGTCCAGGCTGGAGTGCAGTGGTGTGATCACAGCTCATGGCAGCCTCTACCTCCCAGGCTCAAGCGATCCTCCTGCCTCAGCCTCTCGGGCTCTCAGCCCTGCGCCCAGCCCTGACCACCTTCCTGTCGCTGTGTCTTCTGTCTTAGCATCTGCACCACTGCCTACGTCCTCTGCGGGGCGAGGGTGGTTCAGAGGAATCAGCTCCTGTCAGGTCCAGGCTGTGTGGGCTGGACGTCAGGGACACGGGGACCAGCCTTGCCCTAGGGCCCAGCCCTGGAGGGAGGGGCCAAGAAGCTCAAGGCTCCTGGATCAGCAGGCAGAGGCCCCCCAGGGCCACGCCCAGGGCCGGCTGTCTTGTGGACTCCGTCTCAAGGGCCCTGCTGCCCAGCCCTGCCCCAGCTGCCACAGCGGAGGTAGGGGTGGAGGCTGGGACAATCCTCCAGACCCTGTCCCACTGAGTCAGGCCCCCACCTCATCCCAGGCTGCCAACGGGCAGGGCCGGAGACCTCCCAAGGGACCCCTGGAGCTGCAGCAGGTCTGACACCCACCTGGGTCCCCCATGCAGGAAAAATCTGCACTTTCCTGAGCACTGCTTTCTGGGGGGCCCCCCGTACAATGGGGACACCAGGCAGCGGCCTCGCCCTTCCAGCTGCTCTTCCCGACCCACCACCCTCGAGGGCCCATCCGTCCACCATTCACACAGGCCAGGGCTGAGCAGTCAGGGCGTGGTGGGAGGAGCTCCGTGGGACCCGGCCCCGTCACCCCAGCTCCTAGGCCTCCTCCTGCTCCCTCCCGGGTGCCCTGCGCCCTTCAACCCCACCTGGAAAGTCTGCAGGAGAGGCTGAGCCCCATCTGCCACGCCCAACCCTCAAGGCCTGCCAGGATCGCCCGCTCCCCGGGACCAATGCCTGTCTCTCCTACCCTCCCCTGGCACCCCCGCCCCTGGGCTGTGAGCTCCTTGGGGGGAGGATGTGTCCCTCCTGGGGGCCCTAAGCTATGGCAGGGCCTGGCAAGTGAGCT
>NW_012110696.1:1689986-1695146 GCF_000951045.1 Mandrillus leucophaeus | reverse complement strand
GTGGATGTCACCTTGGTGTGCTAGGGCACCGGGGCTGGTTCATGGTGGTGTCGGTGGCTACACCCAGGGCCAGGCCTGCCTCAGGCATGGCTGGTGGTGTCATCCACGGGGTGGCTGGGCAGAGATGCAGAGGGGCCAAGTATAATTCGATAATTCCATTTTAAGAGACCTGGGGCAAGAAGCCCCACCGGGGAGGCTGGGCCGCCACCTCCCAAATTGCCTCCAAATGAAAGTCTGTTTAGGCGGCTGCGGGGGCAGGGGAGGGGTGGTGGGTGCCACGCACAGGCAGAGGTGCTGGCCTTGCCGTCAATTCCCCGGCCAGGAAGGAGGCGACAGGCTGGGGTCTCTGGCCCACACAAAGGCTGTGGCGAATGAAATGGTGTCTGCCTGCTTATGTGAAGAGTGATGAAACTTTAAATGAATCGCTGACCTTTCTGGAATGACAGGTGACCCGAGAGATATCTGAGGTGGGTATCGGCAGCGGCCTCGAAAATTGCTGCTGCTGCCCGAAAATAAACAATAAGAGAGCAAATGTGGTTTGAAAAATTGACTCACTTCAAAGCTGGGGGGAGAGAAAGTGAATTATTTCAGGTCTGGGCCCCTCCGCACACCCCCTCCCCGCCAGGCAGGAGCTGCGAGGCCAGGCTGAGCGAGACCCGGTGTAGGGTATGCCGGTGTAGGGTATGCCGGTGTAGGGGTACAGGCGTGAGGGTCCTGGACCCCAGGGGTCTCGGCCCGCCCACCGTGGGAAGGAGGCGCCACTGGGGTCACAGGAGGGGTCTGAGGGCAGCAGGAGCTGGCTCCAGCCGGAGGTGCTGCTCGGAAGCCGGCCCACCACTCCGCGTCACGGCTCACACCCCTCCAGGACGCCCCCTCCATCCACCCGCCAGGCCAGGCCACAGCACTCAGGTCCCGGGGGCGACCCTCCTGGCTGCCCTGCCCTCCATCATCCCCCATCTCCCAGCCGTCCTAGACACAGCTCGGGGTGGCGCATTTCACAACGAGGGCACTGAGTTCAGAGGTTGCGTCCTCTTGCCACCTTTCCCGGAGCCCAGTGCAGGGGCTCCAACTCGGCTGGAAGCCCAGCTCTGTGTATGAGCGGGGCAGGCCGGGTAGTGAGGAGCCTCTCTGTGCCTCAGTTTCCCTGTATGAGACATGGGATGGCAACAGCCTGCAGGCGTGGGGCCACCAGGAGGGTGGAGTGGGTAAATGCTGGTGGGCACAGCCAGGAGCCACGCATTGTCACTCACGGGGAGGGGAAGAGCCAGACCTTCAAGGGACCCACGAGAGCCAGGCCAGCCGCAGTCCCTGAGGGGCGAGACGGCTCCCCTCTGCAGGGCAGAAGGCAGAGCCGACCACAGCAGCAGAGAGGCTGGGACAGAGGCTGCTGGGCCGCCCATCGCAGGACAGGGGAGGACGCCTTGCTGACCAAGGCTGGAAGCCCCAGTGGGTAGGAATGGCCTGGGGCAGCTCAGGGACAGGGTGTGGCCCGGCACCCCATCCCTCTGCCGATGGCCCCAGGAGGCTTCCTCTCTCTACAGACCCTGGCACTGGAGGGGTCCAGCCTGGCCCTGGGGTGGTGAAGGCAGCCCCTCCCCTCCCAAGCATCTCTGGCCCCACTGATGTGGCTCCCACCAGGCAGCCCCCACCGCCTGGCAGTGTGTGTGCGGCCCGCAGCTTGAAGAGCCCCCTCAGGATGTGCTGAAATTGCCCCAAAGAAAGGGTTAAGCAGAGTTAAAGCGGAAGAAGCAATGTCACAAAATGTGGCCCCAGGGAGCCTGGGGTGTGGAGCCTCAGAGGCTGGCGGGAGTCCTGGGCGGTGCCCCACGAAGAGCAGGCACGACTGCTGCAGGCCTGACATTGGCCAGTGTCAGCTGTCAGGGGCGACGGGGCCAAGGCCACCTTGGGCCAGCCAGGTAGGAGGGGTCCCACCCCTCACAAGCCCTCATGGGCACAGCTGCTGCCTCCAGCCTGCCAGAAAAGCCCCGCTCGGCTGCCCTCAGAGACTCCTGCCCAGGCCACACTGGGCCCATCATTGTGGGGTGGTCCAGGCAGGGTCCCTGCCCCCGCTGCCCCCAACTCTAAACATCTGGGGTGGACAGGAGCCCCAAGGAAAGGTCCTGCCCCCGGGAAAGGGCTGCCTGGTGGAGACCCAGGACGGTCCCAGGCTGTGTGGGTGGATGAGGGAGAAGGCTCGAGGTTGCCGCGTCCACCCAGGGCTGCCCAAGGGCTGAGTCGGACCCCACGTGGGCAGCGGCCAGAGTAGAAAGGAGATGGGGAGGGCTCAGGTGGGGTGCGGGTGGTGGCTGCCTGCACAGGTTGGGGTGGGGGCACCCAGTGCTGTTTGAAGGCGCAGACCTGGCGCCAGGACCCTGGACAGGAATGTGGAGGATCCTGTACTGTGGGCAAGAGGGGGCCTCAGTGTACAGGGCATGGGGACACCCAAGGTCAGCACATCCCCGAGAGACCCCAGGAAGCCCCCCACTCACAAAGCCGCATAGTGCCCTGACCTTGCAACTGAGACTCAGGGCGGGTCAGGGCCCCTCACTCCCTCTCTCCAACAAGTGCTGGGACCACGTGACCACCCTACTTCCCCCAGGAAGACGCAGACTGCACTGCCCCCTTCCTCCCACAGACACGCCATCCTCTGGGGCCCTTCCCGGGACTACCGTTGCTCCCACGCCCTCCCGCCTCCTCCTGCTTCCCCAGAGTGCCCGCTGCAGCCCCCACCCCACTCCAGAACAGGCATCCCCAGACTAGAGCAAAGAAAACCCAGACTGAGCACCACCCCCATGCCGTGGCGGCTGCCCCAGTGCTCTGCCCCCTCCGGCAGTGCTGTCTGCCCGGCTGCCCCCAGGACCTCAACTCCCCCTGGCGCTGGCCCTGCCCCCTCCTGCCCCTCTCCACACGCACATGGAGCCTCCACGTCTCCTCCTTGGCAGGAAGCTGCCCCTCTCTCTGGGACACCTGCTGGCTCGCATCTGAGCTAGACCCTGCTCCTCTGCCGCCCGCGGACACTGGGCTCCACCTGGCTGCTGAGTCTCGGGTGTTCAGGGTCTGCCGTGGCAGCACCAACCACTCCAAAGCTGAGCGGACTCCACCCAGTGATTTCACGATGCCCTCGGCCTCCAGGCCCAGAATTCAGAGTAGGCGGTGATGGGGGGGTTGTTTCTGCTCCACAGCGTCGGGGGCATTGTCTGGCTGCTCCCAGCGTGGCCTCCCCGTCCTCCCCGTGTGGCCACGGCTTCCTCACAGCTCAGCTCCAGGTCCCAGGAGCAAGTGCCCGGGATAAGCCAGGAGACAGCCGTGCCGGTGACCCAGACTGGAGTCGCCCACTCCTCCTCCACCAAAGGACCCTGCACCCAGCTTCCCGGGGCTGGGCATGGACCCTGCCTCGGAGTGTGGTTGCCAGAGGCCCAGAGGAAGATGAGTGTGGGGGAGGGGACGACGTGCAGCCACTTTTGAAAAGCGTGTTCTGCCACAGCTGCCCTCCGGCCACAATTCCCATCCCTCCTTCTCCAGGTGTGGACGCAGCTTCTCGGGGTGCCTCCTCCGTGCACCTCAGAGACCCAGGGCTCCCTGCCAGCCCTACAGGGCAAGCTCTGCACTCAAAGGCGGGGATGCGCGGAGGTACCTGCAGGCACTGCCCGCAGCAGTTCTGAAACCCCAGTGGGGGGGGGCACAGCTTGCGAGGTTGGTGACTGGCGCACCCCTTCTTCCCAGGAGTCCTGGTGGCTCTCACGCTCCCAGCCCAGATTTCAGAGTCTTCTTCCCTTTCTAGAAGATGGAGCCTGTGTGGGCTACAAAAGGGTTTTCTCCCCTTGCCCCCTCCCCACTGGAGTTCAGGGGGACCGTTGTTCTCCTGTTCCTGTCCTTTTAAGCCCAAACTGGAAGTGCCCTCTTTGTTTCTTAGGCAGCATGACTGACGTTAGCTGACCTGGCAGGGCCTGTGCCGAGAATTCTTTCCAAAATGCTGTGGGTTTCCTATGACTCTTACTGGGGTCTACGCCTTTAGACAAGCCACACTCCCCACCCCTCCACGGTAAGTTATTCCCACCACAGGCTCCTTGCGGGACTGCTAAGATGGCTGAGAGCCGATGCCCTTCAGATTCTAGAAGCCCCACTGTTTCATGGAGAGGACCGAGGCAGACCCCAGAACCCCAGAGTTTGTGAGGTGTGTGTCCTGCCTACCACGTGACTCAGACGAGTGCATAATGAATGTGGGGCCGGTCCTCTCACAATAGCTCATTTCACTCAGCACGGTGTCCTGAAGGTGTGCCTTCCTGAAGCACATTGAAGAACCCCCTTCCTCTTCCTGACTGCATAATAGTCTACTGCACGGAGGGGCCCCTGTGCAGCGCTCCCCTGCCAAGGGACTGGGTGGCTACGCCCCCTAGCTGTCGGGAAAAGTGCTGCTGTGAATGTGGGTGCAGCTGTCCCAGCCCCTGCTTTCAACTCCCTTGGGCCTGTATCCAGAGGTGAAATTTCAGGATCGCGTGGCGATTCTGTTTAATGCTTTGGAAGCTGCCATGCTATTCTCCATGGTGGCTGTACCACTTCATGTTCCCACCAACAGGGCACAAGGGTTCCAGCGTCTCCACAGCTTCCACAACACTTGCCACTTTCTGGGTTTTTGTTTTTTGTTTTTGAGATGGAGTCTCACTCTGTCACCCAGGGTGGAGTGCATTGGTGCGATCTCAGCTCACTGCAACCTCTGGCGCCTGGGTTCAAGTGATTCTCCTGCCTCAGTCTCCCAAGTAACTAGGATTACAGGCACCTGCCATCATGCCCAGCTATTTTTTCTAATTTTTTAGTAGAGATGGGGTTTCATCATGTTGGCCAGGATGGTCTTGAGCTGACCTCAAGTGATCCGCCCACCTCGGTCTCCCAAAGTGCTGGGATTACAGGCGTGAGCCACCACGCCCGGCCTCTGGGTTTCTTTTTAAATCATAGCCATCCTAATGGGTGTCTCATTCCAGTTTTTGTTCTACTATTATGCAAACGTGCGTGCGTACACAAAAGTAGTGAGACCTGTACCATAGGACCTCGTGCCACTCACCCACAGCCTTCAATCGCCAGCTCAGGAGCACACTGGCTCCATCTCCACCTCCTCCCTCCCATCCCCCAGAGCTCCATCTCCACCTCCACCCTCCCATCCCC
>NW_012110696.1:1683394-1688797 GCF_000951045.1 Mandrillus leucophaeus | reverse complement strand
CCCCCAGAGCTCCATCTCCACCTCCACCCTCCCACCCCCAGAACATTTTGAATTGAATTCTCCAAATCACATCCTTTCATCCATTTGGGCCTAAGTGAGGCCACCCCCCTACCACTGATGTCCCCTGATCCACATCCCTCCTGTGGAAATCAAGCCATGCCAAGCCCTGGCTTCACCCTCCCAGGCCGGGCACGGTGACTCACGCCTGTAATCCCAGCGCTTTGAGAGGCCATGGTGGGCGGATCACCCGAGGTTAGGAGTTGGAGACCAGGCTGACCAACATGGAGAAACCTCGTCTCTACTAAAAATACAAAATTAGCCGGGCGTGGTAGTGACTGCCTGTAGTCCCAGCTACTCGGGAGGCTGAGGCAGGAGAATCGCTTGAACCTGGGAGGCAGAGGCTGTGGTGAGCCGAGATTGAGCCGCTGCCCTCCAGCCTGGTGACAGAGCAAAACTTTGTCTCAGAAAAATAAAAACAAAAACAAAAAAATCACCTTCCCAGGACACAGAGAGCCACTGCACTCCAGCTGGGCAACAAGAGCAAAAATCCATCTCAAAAAAAAAAAAAAAAAAAAACTTGAAAAAAAAATACGTAAAAATTAACTGGACGTGGTGGTGGGAACCTGTGGTCCCAGCTACTCGGGAGGCTGAGGCAGGAGAATCACTTGAACCCGGGAGGTAGAGGTTGTGGTGAGCCGAGATTGAGCCACTGCCCTCCAGCCTTGGCGACAGAGCAAAACATTGTCTCAGAAAAATAAAAACAAAAACAAAAAAATCACCTTCCCAGGACACAGAGAACAAAACCCCAGCTCAACCACTGACGGTGCCTCCATGACCCCTCTGGTCTCCTCAGCCCCTCCCGGCCTGTCTGATCTCCTCTGCGCTCCACCCGGGGTCTCTGCACCTGCCACACCTGCACCCAGAGACCCCCACCCCAGGCAACCCCTCCTGAACCTCCAGACCTCCGTGTAAACATGGCCTCCTGAGAGAGCCCCGTCCTGGGTGCCCCCAGCCCCGTAATTCCCTCCACAGAGGCGACAGTGGCTTGAACTGTGTGGATCATCATGCTCACCGGCCCCTCCCCGCCCAGGCACCGGCCCCAGGTGGAGGCTGCAGTCGTCTCTGTCTTGCTCTCTGCTGTCCCAGGGCCTGTCCTGCTGGTTCCTGAGGGGCTCTGTGGCAAGAGGTGAGGCCCCTGGCGGGAGGGCCCAGTGGGTGGGGGCGGCTTAGAGGCAGCGAGGTCAGGTCGGCAGTGGCTGAAACCCAAGGAGGGTCTTGCAGCTGCGACACACACATTCCGCTTAGTAAAGGCTCCGGCGCCTGACACCTGCTGCCCACCAGTGCCTGGCCTCAGCCCCGTCCATCACTCCCCGTCCTTCACCCATCCCTGCTTGCCGGAGGGAGAGCCGTTTGGATCTGCCCAAGCTGAACAATGCAATACTTCTGCCGAGCTGTGAAGTTGATTAATAATTTGGAAATGAAATCAATATGGGCTCTGCTTTTCATTCCTGGTGAATCCTCGTATGCTGGGCTTACGGGATGGAGGGCGCCATGGACGGGAACCATGCGGCTTTGGAGGCGGGGCCCACGGAGGAGCAGGAGGGAGAGACTCAGACGCCCCAGGCTGCGCCCACTGAGCAAACGGGATAGCGGCTGCCGATGCGGCTCAGACTCGGCCTTGAATCACGTCGGGAACCAAGCCCAGCGGCGCTGCAGACCCGGAGCCCCGGTTCCCGCTCAGGAGCCCCCAGGCCTCCGGGAGAGAGGGCTGTCCAGCCTCGCCGCCCTCGGGGAGCCCCTCCCCTCAGGATGTGGCTCTGGCAGGGCTGTCTCTGCTGCCTGGGGTCCTCCACTCCCAGATACAGAGTCCAGGGCCTGGGGTCCACAGCCAGCCCCGTACCCCCATCCCTCATCAGCCGCCTCGGGCCTTCTTCCAGCCCCGCAGGTCCCGACAGGCTCCAGGGCCTCACTGACTCTCACCAGGAGGCCCAGGCCTGCACCTGCCCCAGGGCCTCTGATAGGGTTTGGCTGTGTCCCCAACTAAATCTCATCTTGACTTGTAACTCCCATAATCTCCGCGTGCCGTGGGAGGGACTGGGTGGGAGGTAACCGAATCATGGGTGCAGTTACCCTCATACTGCTGTTCTCATGGTAGCGAGTGAGCCTCACGAGATCGGATGGTTTATAAGGAGCTTGCCCTTCGCGGGGCACTCATCCTCTCCCCTGCCGCCCTGTGAAGAGGCACCTTCCACCAGGGTTGTAAGTTTCCTGAGGCCTCCTCGGTTATATGGAACTGTGAGCCAATTAAACCTCTTTCCTGGCGGGGCGTGGTGGCTCATGCCGGTAATCCCAGCACTGTGGGAGGCCGAGGCAGGTGAATCACCTGAGGTCAGGAGTTCAAGACCATCCTGGCCAACATGGCGAAACCCCGTTTCTACTAAAAATACAAAAATTGGCCAGGCATAGTGGTGCATGCCTCTAATCCCAGCTACTTGGGAGGCTGAGGTGGGAGAATCGCTTGAACTCAGGAGGCAGAGGCTGCAGTGAGCTGAGATCACGCCACTGCGCTCCAGCCTGGGCAACACACTTTGTCTCAAATAAATAAATAAATAACCTCTTTCCTTTATAAATTATGCAGTTCTTTATAGCAGTATGAGAATGGACTAATATGGCCTCCCTGGAACCCAGGGTTTTGTGGCTGCCCCCGAGACAGGTGTCTCAGCCCCTGCGGCTTCCCTATGCTTGTGAGCACCTGTAATCCCTCATCATGGATGCTGAGCCCCCTGCCAGCTCAGTGCCAAGGGGGCACCCAGGCCTGGGCCCGTCCACAGCAGCTCATCCCCCTTCCCCAGCCCCTCTCTACGCCCCACTCACTGCGCTGCCCCTAACAATTTCTCCTCCCGTGGCCCCCAGACCCCCGCTGCCTGCCGGAAGACCAGCCACCCGCCTCAGGACACCACCTGTGCAGGGGAGCCCTAGGGGCAGACAGGCGACGGGAGGGATGAACAAGAGAGCAGGCTCTTGGATGCCCAGGCACAGTGCAGGGGCTACGTGCCTCGAGGGTCTGTGGAGATGGCGACCGGGGAGCCCAGCAGAGCCCCTCTTTTGGGGGCCAGAGCAGCAAGAGGTGCCCAACACTGGGAGCGCCGGACCAGGGCCTGGAGGACAACAGGGAGGGCAGGCCTGGGGTGGAGAGACTGCAAAGTCCCCAGGCAGGGCACCTGGGCTTGGGAGGGACTCCGTGATGTGGGGGACAGCCTGGGGCTGGGGACAGAGGTCTGGGCACCCCAGCTAGGCAGGCGGCCGAGGTGGCTATGACCCCAGGCCGAGGCTGGAGGGGCACCTCCCAGGCTCTCCCCCACTGCACAGCCCTATCACAGGGTGGGGCAGCCAGACGTCCCCATCTGCCCTGCCAGGCTCTGCGGCCACACTCAAAACACTGACCCCTACCCCCAACCCGGGCCCAACTGCCCTCTTCCTGCCCCCAACTCACCCCTGGAACAGCCCTGGCCGCAGCACACCCAAGGCCCTCAGACTGTGCACGCTCCGAGCACCCACCCTGCTCCAGGGCACAGCCCTGCCACTGGCACCTGCCGGTCGCATGGAGGTGGGCTGGACCATGCGGCTTTGAACCCTGTCTGGTGACCTCCGGCAGATCCTCGGGGCCCTAGCCGGGGAATGGGCGCACAGAACGGGGCCTCCAGGCCACCCTGAGGTGCATCTTGGCCACCTGACCCAGCCCGGCTCACAGGAAGCAGGGGTGCAGTGGGCGACGTCCCTCGTTTGGCAGCAACACTTGTGCGGCCTTCACTCCTCTTGCTCAGATCAGTCCTTGGAGCACTGCATGGGCAGGATCTGGAGGTGTGCGGTCTGTCCGTGGGCCCTCAGAGATGCCCCTGGCTGGGGGGCGGCACCCGCCACCCCAGTTCGAAGCCTTGGTGTTCAGCAGTCAGTCTTCCCCCATCCTCCTGGCCTGTCCTGGAGAGCAGCCCTCAGACCCAGCTCAGGCCACAAGCGCAGCTCAGGTCACAGAGGCTTCTCACCAGCCCCAGGGCAGGGAATTGAGCTGATCTCCACTGGCCCAGCTGGCAGAGCTGAGGTGCCCCTGGTGCACAAGAAGATGGGCAGCTCCTCGGTTCAAAGGCCCCCTGTAGCCCCTGCTGGGCCTCCAGACACAAGAGGTACCAAGGCCTGGGCGGGCAGCACCATGCTGGGCAGCTCCATGTGCCAGGAGCAGAGGAGCCTCCGTGGGGGCCCCAGCTCCTGAGCCCTGCAGTCTCTGTCCACACGGTGGGCAAGGGCCAGCATGGAGCATGAGGGGCCCCACCCCGGCCATGCCCAAGATTCTCGGCACAGGCTGGAGGCAGCCCCTCCGCCAGCAGGTGGCCAGTGGATGGCGGCACACGCAGAGAAGGGACGACTCCAGCCGAGTGCCGCCGTCCGGCCGAGCAGCTCCCTGGGAGCTAAAGTTCCTTGACCCGTGCCGGGCGGGGGAGGTGGTTTTATGGGAGCCATTGACCGGCGGCATTGATCCCCAAGAATGTATCGCACAAATCATTTTGCACTAAACTGCGGAATCGATGGAGAAATCTCCCGGAAAATTTATATTAAAAGTCTCTGTTTGCCTAAATGAGTTCCCTGTGCCCATATTGAATATTTGGCTGATGAATTGAATGGGTTTAAATTTGAACATTGCAGACCCATTAAAGAATGAATTCTTAAATCAAACCCTGCCATTTATGATTGAAATGAGATTTCCTCCGCGATGGGCCAGCCGCTATATAAATCAGCTGTGCGTTTTATACCGAGCCATAAACAAGATATAATTCTTTTAAATACACAACAGGTGCCTTAAATCTTTTGATGCATCTTGTATTTATCTGAAGTGTGGATTGCTGTATTTACACCTGGTCGTGCAGGACCTCTCACGGTGCCGCCTGTGAAGGTTAAAGTGGCTACTGGGCTCCTGCCAGGGCCTCCTGCGAAGCCCAGGCAGGGCTGAGTGCTCTCAGCCAGTGGGCTCGAGGGGTGTGCTCCGCCCCCTCAGACACACACGAAGGCGCACGCACACCACACATGCTCACACACCACACATGCTCACACACCACACATGCTCACACACCACACATGCTCACACACACACACAGTAACACACACCACACACACATACACGGTAACACACCACACATACACACACACACGCTCACACACACACATGCTCACACACACCACACACACGGTAACACACCACACATACACACACACACACACACATATGCTCACACACACACACAGGCTCACACACACATGGTAACACACACCACACATACACACACACAAAAACACACCACACATACACACACACATGCTCACACACACCACACATGCTCTCACACACACATG
>NW_012110696.1:1680169-1683189 GCF_000951045.1 Mandrillus leucophaeus | reverse complement strand
ACACACATGCTCACACATCACAGGCTCACACACCACACATGCTGTCACACACACACATGCTCACACACACCACACATGCTCACACACACCACACATGCTCACACACACCATACAGGCTTACACACACCACACAAGCTCACACACACACGCTAACACACACCACACACACACGCTCACACACCACACATGCTCTCACACACACACGCTCACACACACCACACATGCTCACACACAAATGCTCACACACACCACACATGCTCACACACACACTAACACACACATGCTCTCACCACACATGCTGACACACACACACACATGCTCACACACACACGCTAACACACACCACACATACACACGCTCACACATACACATGCTCACACACACCACACAGGCTCACACACACATATACATACACACACAACACACGCTCACACACACCACACATGCTCTCACATACACACTCACACACATATGCTCACACGCTCACACACACATGCTCACACACACCACACATGCACACACATGCATGTGCACACCCACATGGGCCTGCGCTCAAACATCACACACACTTGCACAAACACGCACATGGCAGGTGCACACGTGATACCTGCACAGATGCACACGAGCCTGGTGCATGCATGCACGCCTATGCCTGCTGCATGCCACATTCGCCCATGCCTGCCACATGCACACACGTGTGCTCACACTGACACCTGGCACCCACACGCACATGGCATGAACAAGCATGCCCACACCAGCACATGTACACACAGGGCAGGTTCACAAGTGCACACATGTACAAACTTGCACCCAGTCACCTGCACAAATGTGGGTGCTCGCATGCTCATGGGCATGTGATCACACACTCACATAGACACACAAATGCACACTGACACAGGCATATGGCACCCACTTGCACACACACGCCAACACACACAAGGCACATGGCCTGCTACACATATGTACATCTCTGTACAAATTCACTAACCCATGCATGCACACACAAGCACACACACCTATGCACACACTTGCACGGCCTTCCAGCCCTCCCCAGTGACCAAAGCGTCAGCAGAGGCAGCCCCTGCAGCAACCTCACCCAGCAGGGACAAGCTACTCGGGAAAACAGAGAACAGAGAACAGAAGGCAGGGCTATTCCCACCTCTGTGCACAAGGCATGGCCTACTCTTGCCTTAGTCCCGCCCCTGCTGCTGTAACAAAACACACAGACTGAGTAATTTACAAAGAACAGAAAGGTTCTGGGGGTGGGAAGCCCAAGGTAGGGGCGCCGGCAGGTCTGATGTCTGGTGGGGGCCCAGGCTCCGCTCCCAAGATGGGTCCTCACCCTGTGACACAGCAGAAGCGAGTGGGCCCCGTCCCTCAAAACCCTCGGTAAGGGCCTTAATCCCACCAGGAGGGCAGAGCCCCCGAAACCTAACCATCTCCCAAAGGCCTCGCCTCTTAGTCCTACTGTTGGAGCTGACGTTTGAACATGAGCGTTGAAGGGACACAAACACACAAAGCACCACAACTCTGATGTGAAAATAAAGCACATGCAGGCAGCACGAGAGAACAAAGTCCTGGGCACGCCTGAGATCCACACCGACATGCGTGGCTATGCGTGTGTGTGTCACAGGCAAGCTGCATCCATGGAAATGAATCCAACAGTGCACCTTAAGTGACACCGTGTGAAGCAGGCCAGGTGTGCTGGGACAGCTCCACACCAGAAAACCACCCCTGCGGTTAGTCCCATCAGGAGCCACAGGAGAAAAACCACACGATTGTCTCAGAAGACTTGGAAATGCTTTTCATAAAGTTCCATAGTTATTTTTTTACATAACTCAAAAACTAGGAATGAAAGATAATAGAATCATTATATGGAGAACAGTGCACCTGCCTCTGTACCTCAGGTCCCACACAAAGAGGGAGAGGCTGGGATCACATCAGCAGGCCTCAGAAACTGATACGAAAGTGTCAGAGAACCCTGAAGAAGTGAGCACCAAAGACTCGGTGACTGTCAGAAGGAGGGTGCCAGCCGGCTGGTACGCTCACGCGGCCGGCCTCACAGGAGTCAGGTAAACGCGGCCAGTCATGCTGGGCACCTGCCACACTCGGTGTGGAGGAGCTGACACTGGAGGGGCAAAGCACACCACTGCCGGTGAGGACAGGAGGATGGGGCCTGCAGGCTGCGTGCAGCCTGTCCCAGAGGCCGGCTGTGGGGCTTACGGAAAGGGTGTCTGCAGACCCTGGGGCTCCACGGCCCCACTTCAGGCCACACGACCGAAGTCACGGGGCCTGCTGAGGAGCACCCAAGCATCCCCCACCAGCAAAGGGGTGAGGGGCATGCAGAGACGTGGGACATGCAGAGACATGAGGGGCATGCAGAGGCGTGGGGCATGCAGAGGCGTGGGGCATGCAGAGACATGAGGGGCATGCAGAGGCGTGGGGGGGCATGCAGAGGCGTGGGGGGCATGCAGAGGCGTGGGGCATGCAGAGGCACACCAGAACACCAGAAGAGGCACAGCCCCAGAGGAGCATCACGGCAGCAGCAAGAGGACAGGGGCGCCAGGTAGGTCCTCGCTGCCCCTGGGGTTCTGTCTAGGAAGATTCTCACAGGGAGCTGCTGCTCCTGGGGGCAGCCCAGGGGAGGTTCCTGCCACCTCTGGTCACAACAGCTCCATCCACCAATCAATACCCGGCCCTGCTTTATGTGTGGCCCTATTCAGAGATGCCGTATGGAGCATGTGTATTGATCCCTTGACATCGAACTCACAGCCAGCAGTACCACAGCTCCCAACCAGAGGCAGATCGCCCCACACGCATTTCTCCACGGGTGCCCCACGGACGTCCTGTGCTGATGGACACCAGATGGCGTTTAACAGCCAAATCACCAAAAGGGACAAGAGCAAAAACACGGCACATGCAGACCACAAAAAACGACATTTACAGATGAGCAGAGACAGAAGGCAGGATGCGGCCACGCCCACCTCACCTGGGCACACACGGAAGACAGGATGTGGCCA
>NW_012110696.1:1673865-1674449 GCF_000951045.1 Mandrillus leucophaeus | reverse complement strand
AGACAGAGTCTCGCTCTGTCGCCCAGGCTAGAGTGCAGTGGCGCAATCTCAGCTCACTGCAAGCTCCGCCTCCTGGGTTCACGCCATTCTCCTGCCTCAGTCTCCGGAGTAGCTGGGACTACAGGCGCCCACCACCAGGCCTGGCTAATTTTTTGTATTTTTAGTAGAGACGGGGTTTCACCGTGTTAGCCAGGATGGTCTCGATCTCCTGACCTCGTGATCCATCTGCCTCGGCCTCCCAAAGTGCTGGGATTACAGGTGTGAGCGACCACACCCAGCTGCTTTTCTTTAATATAGGCTCAAATTAAGTTTCACTTATGGGCCGGGCACCATGGCTCATGCCTGTAATCCCAGCACTTTGGGAGGCCAAGGCGAGTGGATCACTTGAAGTCAGGATTTCAAGACCAGCCTGGCCAACATGGTGAAACCCCGTCTCCACAAAAAATACAAAAATTAGCCAGGCATGGTGGTACATGCCTGTTGTCCCAACTACTAAGGAGGCTGAGGCAAGAGAATTGCTTAACTCGGAGGGCAGAGGTTGCAATGAGCTGAGATCATGCCACTGCACTCCAGACAACAGTGAG
>NW_012110696.1:1671978-1673815 GCF_000951045.1 Mandrillus leucophaeus | reverse complement strand
GCTGGGCACACACAGGGGATGGCCCGAATTGTTTGCTGCTCCTCACATGTCCAAGAATGACCACAAAAGCACCACAAGTATTGATTTGGAGGTTGCCACTTTATCAAGGAGGCAAATGTGCAAATGCAGAATCCGAACGAGGGATTGGCTGCACCCACAGATGCAGGGCCATGCACTTTTCTCCAAAGCCGCAATGCAGCAAAGACTTAGAGCAGCAACGTTAGGGCAGGGGCTGAGCAGGGCTGGGCAGGGTTGGGCAGGGCTGGGCAAGGGCTGGGCAGGGCTGGGCAGGGCTGGGCAGGGCTGTGGGTGGCAATGCTTCAGAGACATCAGTTTGGCTGTTTCAACAGAGACCAACCTGCCACAGCTCGAGGGGCAGCTGCTGGGGACCTCCTACCCGTCATCACCCCTGGGGAGCTGGGCCCGAGGCTGACCAACCCACAGCACAGGCCCAGCCCCTGGCCAGCCTCCCACCCCCACCCCTCAGCCACCCACAGCCCCAGCCATGGAGCCAGGCCGCTGGTCCAGCCACGGTGTGAGAGATTCTGAGATTCCAGGAACGAAGGGTGGGGGATGTTGGACGCAGTGAGCAGGTTCTGGTGCAGGAAATCAAGACACCAGCGAGACGAAGGGGTGGGCCCAGCCAGGAGAGGAAGCAAGTGAGACTGTGGTGCCACGTGAGATGCAAAATCAAACACAAAATAAAATGACGAAATGAAACAAACCCCAAATAAAGCAAATCACAGGACAGGACACGCCAGCACTGCTGATGAAGACAGTGCCAGGACCCCAGGAGTGACTCACTCAGACAGGCATGCAGGTCCCCAAGGCCGAGGTTGGAAGTGGGGAGGTCCTGTCCCTCCCTGCTGAGCCCAGGGGCCATCAAGAGGGGCCAAGCAAGTTGGTGCCCACCACGCTGGGGAACACAGGAGCCGAGCCACAAGGAGGAACAGGTGAGGGACACCTGTGCTGGGGGAACAGGCGGTGGAGGAGGGGGAGTTGGCCACCAGTCCCTCTCGTTCTTTCTCAGGGCCTGGACCTCCGCCTCGCCCCTGCTGGGGGTGCTCTTCAGAGAAGACTCCATCCCACGAACCCCGAGCCAGGGCCCAGCTAAGCCAAGCATGTCAAAAATAAAACCGATTTGTTTTTGACAAGACACCAATGCTCTTTAATGGGGGAAGGAAAGTCTTTTTCAAAAAATGGTGTTGGGACAACTGTATACGTGTATGGGGGAAAAATGAGCCTCAGCTCCTGCCTCATAACACAAATTCAAGACGGATCACAGACCCAAAACTAAAAGGTAAAATTAGCCGGGCGGTGGCTCACGCCTGTAACCCCAGCACTTTGGGAGGCCAAAGTGGGCAGATCACGAGGTCAGGAGATCGAGACCATCCTGCTGACACGGTGAAACCCCGTCTCTACTAAAAATACAAAAAATTAGCCGGGCGTGGTGGCGGCGCCTGTAGTCCCAGCTACTGGAGAGGCTGAGGCAGGAGAATCGCTTGAACCCGGGAGGCAGAGGTTGCAGTGACCTGAGATTGGGCTGCACTCCAGCCTGGGTGTCACAGTGAGACTCCATCTCACGTCTCAAAAAAATAAAATAAAATAAAACTGTGACTGTTCTAGGAAAACATATGTTTAAAACGCAAAATAAAATTTTGAAGAGTTTATTTGAGCAAATACATTCTTGAATCGAGCAGCCGCAAACCAGAAGTGGTTGAGGGAATGCAGGGTGGAGGCTTCGATGAGACAGATGCAGAAGTAAACCAAAGAAGAGCTTGATTTGGGCCGGGCGCGGTGGCTCACGCCTGTAATCCCAGCACTTTGGGAGGCCGAG
>NW_012110696.1:1666466-1667183 GCF_000951045.1 Mandrillus leucophaeus | reverse complement strand
AAAAAAAAAAAAAAATTAATTAATTAATTAAAAATAAATAAATAAATAAATAAATAAATGAAATGTCATCTCATTTTCCATAACAGACCTTTCTCAAGTGTGCCTGGCTGTGGAAGGAAATGGTCCCTCCTCTGCAGACATCCCACAGGAGCACCTGAGCTCTGTCTTCTCACTTTGTCTTGGAGTAAGGGAGTCCTTTCAGGGAGCTGTTTCCACATAAGGGGGATTCTCTTTGGTTCCTGCTACAGTCAGGAATTGCACTGGCTACATCTAAAACACCATCGCCACCAACAGGAACATCATCACTACCACCACCATCAGCAATGCCAAAAATCTACAAAAACACCACCACATCGGGCGCCTGTAATCCCAGCTACTTGGGAGGCTGAACCCAGGAGGTGGAGGTGGCAGTGAGCTGAGACTGTGCCACTGCATTCAAGCCCAGGCGACAGTGCAAGACTCTGTCTCAAAAAAAAAAAAAAAGAAAAACACCACCACCACCAAAAACAATGATGAAAACAACAAAAATAACATCAATGCCACCAACAAAAACATGAGCAACAGCAACACCAAAAACAACACCAACAGCAACACCAAAAACACAACACCAACACCAAAACACCACCAACAGCAACACCAAAAACAACACCAACACCAAAACAACACCAAAAACAACACCAACACCAAAACAACACCAACAGCAACACCAAAAACAAC
>NW_012110696.1:1660575-1663616 GCF_000951045.1 Mandrillus leucophaeus | reverse complement strand
TCAAAAAAAAAAAAAAAAAAAAAAAATTTCACTTATATTTGCAAATCAAGCAAGGTTGACATCACTCACGAGGCCTGCATGTTTTGTCTGCTCAGTCTCCGTTTTAATTTACTTTAGCAAACGGGAGAACATCTTCATGACTTTGGGATCGTTTGTTGAGTTATTTATTTGTTGAGTTATTTATGGTGTTTCTGAGTATCTCTCTCCATACCCTGTTTTAGTTGCTGTTCTAGCTTATTACTTATACATGGCTCATGACAGTTTACTGGTGTTGACATTTTACCACTTTCGGGGAAGTGCTGAGGCCTTCCCTCCCTGGTGTCCACTTAGTTCCCCCATCTATAACATGTCATAAACATTTCCTTTCCATTTATTGAGAATCACATCAGTCAGTATTCTGATTTTTTCTTCAACCATCACACATAATTTAGACAACTCGAGAGGAGAAGGAAACCTATTACGTTCACCCATAATTCTGCCTACTGTTTTCTTTCTTCCTTCCTGATGTTCCAAGATTTCTTCTTTCACTGCTCCCATTTCTGTTTCGAGACCTTCCTCAGCCACTCTTTTTTAGGTCCACTGGTGACAAACACACTTGGTTTTCCTTCATCCGGGAATGTCTTGATGTCCCTTTCATTCCTGAACAGTCTTCTCACTGGGTATAGCATTCTGGGTTGACGGTTCTCTTTCAGCGGTGGAGAGAGCAGAGCCTCAGGCCTGAGGGTGCCCATGCCCACCCCTCGAAGGGAGCGTCTGCATGTCAGGAGCACCCAGGAGCAGTCGGCAGCTGCCGGTGAGCAGCAGCAAGCCCTTCATCAAGAGAGAAGTCGCTGCCATGGATGCCACCACAACCAGAACTGAAGTGCATCACGACTGCTTGGCATGGAGCCGGCCAGTGAGGAAACGGCTGTCAGATGCCATGAAGACAGAGGGCTGTGCTATGTTACAGCAAAACACTTGGAGAAGCAGTCCATGAGGCAACCTGGAAGGAAGACAGAGGCAGGTCAGCGCTGCCTCTTGGGGAAGAAGTAAAACCAGAAGACAGGGCAGATGCTGCCTCGCAGAGACACAGTGAGGCCGGCCTTGAGCCCGAAGGCCCATCACGGCAGGGGTGCATCCAGACTGTGGCCCCCAGGTGGCCACCCTCAGTGGGGATGGCATGGGAAAGTGTGTCTGAGGGTGGGCGGGTGAGTGAATGGCCAAAGACCTGGCCAGAATCCCAGGAAAACCAGGCCCGGACTGGAACACTAGTCACTGGTGGGGCCTGGCCACAGCTCCAGGCCCGAGTGTCCCTGGGTGGGAAGTGGGCTGGCAGCACAGCCTGGCCCCCGGGGCCCTTCAGACAGCCCCAGACATGTGAGCAGTGATGGCAGCCGGAGTCTCCTGGCCCTGCTGTGCCCACCTGGAGGTGTGGGCTGGAGCTGCATGGGGACACAGCTCCGGGCTGGCTCCCTCGGGGAAGGAGGACGGGAGGGGAGGCTGTTTGGCAGCCTGAGGGGTGGACTGTGGCTCATGGCTGTGGCCACCAATGATGCCCTTCCCTCCTGGGCTGAAGTGACTCCAGGCTGCCGGCCTCCCAGGCCGTGGGGTATGGGCGGGAAAATGTGGCTGGAGGGATGGCCTGTGTGTGCAACCCCAGCACCACCCGGCAAGGGGCACCACCACACAGATAAGCCGGCCCCGACCCCCACTCCCGCCCCACAGCCCTCTCCTGGGCTGGGCTGAGGCCTCCACCATCCCCCCATCCAGGGCTCAGAGCTTATCCGCAGCAGCCATGAGCTCACCTCAATGAACATAGCACAGAAACATATCAACCTGCACCCAACCCCAGCAACGCTGCTCCACGCTGCAAACAGGACAGGGAAGGGGAGGCCACAGCGTCCGTAGGTGAGAGCTGGGGGTCCACCGAGCCCCCACCCCAAAGCAGCCTACATAACAGCCTGAGCTCTCTTTCTCCTGGGGTCAAAGACAGGCAGGTTTTGGGCCCATGCTGCTCACCCATCCTCCCCGAGCGCCAGCACCTTCTAAGCGAAGCAGGTCATTAATGAGTCACTGAACTTTGTAGCCACAGGCTGAGGCAGGAGCTGCCAGGATCCCACCTTGCAGCGAGCGGCCCCTTGCCCCTGCCCGGGGCCGGGCAAACACGGAGCTAGAGAGGGAACAGCACGTACTGCCAGGGCAGCCAACGACCCGGCCTCACCAGGGCAGGCAAGGCAGGAGGGCAGAGGCCAGGGCCAGGTGGCGGTGTGCATGGAGGGGTATGGCAGCCAGGCCCTGGGCTCCCTTGCCCAGCTCAGCGTCTCTGGGGTTGGCCCGCTTCAACACTGGCCGGCCTTCCCGCCCTGTTCCCAGCCTCATGCGCCTGCAGACACGGGCACTTTCCTCTAAGCCACGTCTCCCTCCCGCACTGGGTGCTGGCCTGTCTCTGCGTCTACACCCTGCAATTGGCTTCTCAGGTCTTCACCCCCCTGGCCTCCGGTGACCACCCCCGCCCTTCATCTACAGCGTCTCTGACTCAGGCTCTGGGCACTGGCCTTGTGCTTTGTCCTTTACTGCAGACCCCAGTTCTGCCGTGCATTGGAGCTGCGTTTGTACCACTCGGGGCCCTGGCAGACGGGGGCTCACGGCGTCTACACACAAAGGCCTGCCCTGGGCATATCACGTCCCTTTCGCCCACACTGGCACCTGGATCTGCTTCACTTCATCTGCCCTGCGATCATCTAAGATGCCATCTCTTGCCTCATGGTCTCATTTCCTTACACTTCATTAAAAAACAAGTCAGCCAGGTGCAGTGGCTCACACCTGTAATCCCAGCACTTTGGGAGACCGAGGTGGGCGGATCCCAAGGTCAGGAGTTTGAGACCAGCCTGGCCAATATGGTGAAACCCCGTCTCTATTAAACATACAACATAAAATTAGCCAGGCATGGTGGTAGGCGCCTGTAATCCCAGTACTCGGGAGGCTGAGGCAGGAGAATTGCTTGAACCTGGAAGACAGATGTTGCAGTGAGCCAAGATCATGCCACTGCACTCCAGGCTGGG
>NW_012110696.1:1656056-1659770 GCF_000951045.1 Mandrillus leucophaeus | reverse complement strand
ACAACACCAACAGCAACACCAAAAACAACACCAACACCAAAACAACACCAACAGCAACACCAAAAATACCACCAACAGCAACACCAAAAACACAACACCAACAGCAACACCAAAAACAACACCAACAGCAACACCAAAACACAACACTACCATCAACACAGTAGCAGCAACTGCAACAAAAGTCAATTTCTCTCTCATGAGACGAGAGCTGGAGGTGGCCACGCCAGGCTGGGATCAGGTCCCCAGGGTCACCACACACATAGGCAACCTCTGGCTTTCTGCTCCACCTTCTCGCAGGTGGCTTTCTGCCCAAAGTCACCTCATGGTTCAAATGGCTGCCAGAGCCCCAGTCATCACGCCTCAGTTTCAGGAAGCAAGAAAGAAGGAACACAAAGAACAGGCGACCCTTTTCCTAGTTGAGTCAGCTACTTTTAAGGCATCTTCCTGAAAGTCCTGCCCAACACTTGCACTCACATCTGATCAGACAGAGCTTAGTCACATGGCTACACTCCACCGCAAGGAAGGTTGGGAGGTGGGGCCCAGCAGCTTGGGGTGGGGGACGGTGGGGTGGATCTGCCACCACCCAGGCTCCGCAGCAGGGAGAGAACATGGTGAGGGCATCAGGATTAGCTCCACTGGGTCCCGTCCCAGGTCACGGAGGCAGCACCAGCCCCTCCCACTGGACTGGGGCAGTCCCCCCACCCAAGGCTGTCACAAGGTCCCTGCCCTCCCCAGCTCTGAGACCCCAGCCTGGGTCTGCAGAAACCAGCAGGTCACACAGAGCAGGCTGAACGTCTGGCCCGTGCCATCCTGGCACCATGTTGGGGGAATATCCCTGCGGCCATGGGGCTCCCCACCCACTGTGGGGTGAATGTGCCCCCCAAGGCTCATGTGTTGGAAACCGGATCCCCACTGTGGTAGTGTAGGGAGGTGGGACCTGATGGGAAGTGTTTGGGTCGAAGGGCACCACACTCATGAACGGATCGATGCCACTTTCTTGGGAACGGGGCCCGTATTAAAGGGCAGGTTCTGACCCCATCTGCTCTCTCGCCTTCCTCCTTCCCCTCCGCCCTCCGCCACCTGACGACACAGCAAGAGGCCCTCACCAGATGTGGCTGCACAATCTGGGACTTCCCAGCCTCCAGAACCTTCAGCCGGCTGACGCCCGTTCATGGTCAGGTACCCAGTCACGGTGCCCTTACAGCAGCAGCGCAGAGAGATGCAGGACCCAGAGTCACATCAGGATGCCAGCCTCGGCTCACAGTCTCCAGCCAGCGTGATGCTCAGAGCGCAGCCCCCAGTGTGGGGGTGACGACGGGGACAGAACAAAGGCGGCCGCTTCCCCAGGAGTCTGCAGCAGGAGCCCCTCAGCTGAAGGGGAATCTGGCTGGGGTGGGCACCTTCTCTGGGGACTCCTTTATGGCCCCCTCAGGCTTCCAGCCGGGCCCTGACCCCATGGCCCCTCCCATGACCTCGTTCCCCTGGGTTCCTCCTCCCTCCCAGGGCACTGCCACCGAGAGGCCGCCCCACCAGCCCTGCCCTGGGACGGGCAGTACAGCCGGCCCTCCGTGCCCGCTTTAAATGCCTCAGACACACAAACAGGGGCAGAGGGGCGGGTCTCCAGCCCTGCGTGCCCATTTGGGGGTCTGGTGGGGGCCGTGAGGGGACGGGGAAGCTCTGGGCCGGCTCCCTTGGGGAGGGAGGTCGGGAACAGCGGCTGTTTGACTGGGCCCAGGCCGGGAGTCAGATCCTGCCCGCAGCCATCTCTGCCTCCCTCGGACTCAGGCACCACATTTCCAAGCCCTCCAAGGGTCTCCTGAAGCCCCCGCCAGGCCTGATGTCAGAAGCAACCACGCTCCGTCTCGAAGGGGCCCCTGCCAGGGGCAGGACAGGTCAGTACCAAGGGGAAGGGGACGCCACACGCCCACGGCCAGCACGAACCTCACGCTTTGCCTGAGCTGCCCGCATGTCCCTCCCCAAACCACAGATGGAGGCACCGTACGATCGCTCTTGTACCTACGGGGAAATGAAGGCACAGGCGCTGAGGCAGCCCCCACGGCCACATGGCTGACAGCGGCGCCCGAGGCTTTGTGCCTCCCACTGTGGCATGCGGTCCCCTATGCTGAACAGCAGAAAGTATGGCAGGTCCAGCCCTCCTGCAGTCCGTGGCCAGGGTCCTGACATGCCTGCTCCAGGACAGGGGCATCGGCTGTAGAGGAGACTGCGTCCAGCAGCAGGTGGACCCTGAGATGGGCCCAAGCTCCCCCGACGTGAAAGGCAGCTGCTCCGTCCTGGTCAGCGCCTTCCTCACAAAGAGCCCTGGTTCCTGCTGCCATCCCCACGCCCACCGCAGCCCCAGGAGAGGAGGCTGTGGCAGCCTCAAGCAGAGGTGGGTTTCCAGTGCCCAAGGGACAGCAGCTGTGAGGCTTGGCCACGGTCTCGGGCCACCAGGCCCCCGGGCTCGCCAGTGCTTTCACCGGATGGCCACTGGCTGGGCAGTTCTCGGGAGTCCACTTGGCCACCCGCTGCGGGGCTGCCCACCTTCCCCGGCGGCCTGGCCGGCCCCTCCTGGGGTGGGTGGCGGCTGCGCAGTGACCTTGCGGTAACCCAAGTGCCATCTGTCAGCGGCCGGCCGCCTGCTCCGGAACACGGCGGCAGCTCATCTGAATTCAAATTACCCCAGGAGCCGCGCGGTGCCAGCCATAACTCAGCCTGCGGAGGAGTGCGGCCGCCGTGGATCGGACGTTACCATACATTCCCGGGGCGTCGGACAGGGCTGCTAATGAAAATATCAATCAAAAACTCGGCTGACTTAATGGTCAATTTAAATTAATTAATTGGGGAGGAGAAAAAAGTTGAGGAGGGTGGCGTTGATGGGTTCCCTCTCTGGCGGGCGGGGAGGAGAAGTGGGTGTCCGGCTGGGCACAGCCCCCAGGCCAGGAGATGGGGCCAAGCCTCCCCGGGGACACTGGGGCATACCCGAGGGCCCAGGGTCCATGCCTGCCTGGGGCAGGTGTGAGGACTGAGATTCCCATCCTGCAGTTCTGGGCGGGCTGTGGGTGGCCTGTCCTACTCCAGCTGTGTCGTCTGCAGGGACCACTGGTGGCCAGGTGCCCCCTCCCTGAGGCGCAGAAAAGCCCCTTGCTCTGTGGGGCCAGGGAGGGCTGGCACTGTGGGCACGGGCATGGGCCACGACTGGCTCAGGTCCCTGGGCCTCATCTTGTCTGTGACATGGTAGCCCTGTCCACTGCCCAGCACGTCACAGGGCCCAGGGCAGGCAGGGTGGGGCTGGGCACGGGGCTCACCAGGGATGCCCCCAGGTCAGGCGCTGCGTCAAGGAAGACACAGGTATCCCTGCTTCACAGTGGAGAAACTGAGGCTCTGAGGGGAGACTAGTGCCTCAAGAGGCAGAAAGCACCGTGATCCTCTGTACCCCAAATATGACAGTGCAGAGGCTGATGGGTCATCCAGGAGCCAGATGGAGATAGGAATAAGGCCCAGAAGGATGGCGGGGGCAACCGCGCAGGGGCTCCAGGCCCCCCATTCCAGGCAAAACCTGTAGGAAGATTCCCATCCAGCCCCTCTGGGAGACATCTACATCCTCAAAGGCAGTAACAGAACTCTCCGCACAAACCAAAGGTGAGGACTCACAGCCAGGCCAGCCCGCCTCCCCGCCACCACGCCACCACGCCACCACGCCACCACGCCTCCCCG
>NW_012110696.1:1646095-1655216 GCF_000951045.1 Mandrillus leucophaeus | reverse complement strand
TGTGGTCAGGGGTCACGCCAGGTGGAGCCTTGGGGCCCGTGTGGTCAGGGGTCACGCCAGGTGGAGCCTTGGGGCCCGTGTGGTCAGGGGTTACACCAGGTGGAGCCTTGGCGGAGGCTGAAGCCACCACTCTGGCCAGCACAGGTCATGTCTGGGCAGCCTGGAGCCATCCAGAGACCCCAGAGGCAGGTTCAGTGGGTGAGATCTGGCTTCCAACCCCTTCCCCAAGGTTCGTCCATCAGAATCCTCCATAGGATCCTCTGCAGAGCCTTCCAGGAGGCGGCCCAGAATGTTTTCCTGCCCCGACTCTGGGTGTGGCTGCCTGCCAGGGTGCAGGGGAGGTGGTGTGAGCCCCTGCCGTCCTTCTGGGCCTTATTCCTCTCTGCATCTGGCTCCTGGATGACCCTGGTGCATAGGGCTTTCGTCTTGGGCTCTGCCCACACCAGGAGCAGAGCGAGCCAGGGGCGGTTGGCCCAGAAGGAGGAGGTAGGGGTCAGGCCGGACCTTACCCCGAGCTGGGCACCAAGACCCACTGACCCCAGGTGACTACAGCTGCACGGGACATGAACAGATGGCAGCCGCCATGAGCCATATGGGCTTTCCTTCCGCAGCATCTCACAGCAGACGCTGGCCCAGACAGCGGAGCCCAGGGAGCCCGACTCAGACCAGAGGCTGCCAGACTCACGCAGAACAGGAAGCACCCTGATCACGAGACTCAACGGGGAAGCCGGAGAGGACCCAGTGTAGACTCTCAGCCACAGCCATGCCCTGAGCCCGGGGGGACACAGGGAGGACCCAGGACAGTGTAGACTCTGAGCCACGGCCATGCCCTGAGCCCGGAGGAACCCGTGGGGGACCCAGTGTACAGCCACGGCCATGCCCTGAGTCCAGAGGAACCCGGGGAGGATCCAGTGTAGACTCTGAGCCACGGCCATGCCCTGAGCCCAGAGACTCAGACTGGCAGTGCCAACACGCAAACCCACCCACTGTTCATCCAACTGATTGAGCCCCTGGCCAGGGCTCAACCACAGGTTTTGTGGCCTATAAGTGGGGAGGGCCCCTGCCCCAGCCTCCAGATGGAGAGGGTGGGGGCCTGGCCTGGAGGCTGCCCGAGGGCAGGGGCTGTGGGACAGGGCAGACTAAGGCTTGGCAAAGAGTGGCCACCATAGGCCCAGTGAGGCCAGCCAGAGCCACAGGACCAAGCGTGGCCACGAGGACACAGGCCAGGAGGGTGGGGCTTCACTCTGGTGCCCCCAGGTCAGCCCCCAGGAAGCCATCCAGCTTGGCCTTGCACGGTCACACACAGCCTCCCTCAGCCAACCAGGTCCCCACCAGCCCCAGCACTGGGCACTCAGGGCCCGGCCCAGGAGGAGAAGGGAACACGACCACTACCCTTGGACCCCAAGGCACCCAGACTGCTCAGGCAGGGCCTGATCCTGCTGAGGCCACAGTGGCCACTTGGTTGGTGTTTCTGTTCCCTGAGCAGCTCACGCCCTCGGGTGACAGACCAGCCGTGAACTGCCGACTGACACACACACCTCCCGGAGCGTTTATGGACCAGTCACTTGTGTAACCGCAGGGCTGCTTACACTGGAGACTCAGACCGAAGCACCCTGAGGTGCCACACACAACCAGTGCCCTGCTGAGAGCCCGCCTGGCCACAGCTCCCCAGCAGACCCCGCCAGGCAGACCCCTCCCCACAGCCTGGTGGAGAGCTGGGGCTCCCGGTGGCCCGAGACCTCCCATCTGCCCTGGGCCTGATCCTTCTTGTCCTCTCCACATTCTCCAGGACAGAGACGGTGTCCACACTGGGGCCAGGTGGCCAAGAGCTGCAGCTGAGGCCTGCGGGGGAAGGGTGTCGGGGAGGAAGCCAGGGCCAGAGGGTTCCACTGCCTCCCTCCACCACCCCCTTGACCTCTGGCATGTGTCCCAGCAGCAGCCCTACCTGGGGGTCTCCACTCAGCAGGGCAGCCCCTCCCGAGGTCATGCAAGGGGCCTGGGGCTTGAGCCGTGAGCCTCCCACCCACCATGAAGGGACTCTGGGAGAGACGGACTCTGCTTGTGAGCTGATGCCCTCAGGCAAGTCCCACCTACCCTGAGGGTCCACTTGTCAACTGCAACATCCAGTGATGAGGTTTAGAGGATTCCACAGGCCCTGGGGTCAACCCACATGCACCTGGGCGGGGAGGGTGGCATGGGGAAGGTGGCATGGGGGAAGGTGGCATGGGGGAAGGTGGCATGGGGGAAGGTGGCATGGGGGAAGGTGGCATGGGGAGGGTGGCATGAGGGAGGGCACGCACCTGCACTAAGCCTCCCCAGGCTTCACCCACGGCAGGGTCCCCTACTCCGTAGCCCAAGATAAGGGGGACTTGGAACACCTGAGTTTGAGTACATTCTCCCCTGGGGCCCTGCGTGCCTTATATCCATGACAAGTCCCCATGATGGTGTGGCCTCCAGGAGGCAGGGACCGTGGGGTTCTCCTCCCACCCACGCCCACCCCAGGATGTGCACCATGCCCGCTTTGGGGGACAGCACCTCAATCCCCTCCAGGCAGATACCTCGCCCAGCCCAGCCCAGCTGGGAAGAGGAAGGAGCAGGGTCCCTGGGGCACTAGAGTGGGCCAGACCCATGGTGGAGGGAGCCCCATCCACACCACACCTGAGACCCCAGGGGGTCTGCACTCTCCACCAGGACTCCAGGGCCCACAGAGGGAGGCTAAGGCTGTGGCTACCACCGAGAGTCAATCTCTGCTGCCACCCAGCGGCCTCCAGGGGAAGTGTGGGAGAAGCCTCAGGCCAGGCCAGACCACCCAGCAGCTGGGCCTGCCAGGGAAAGCGGAGCCTGGGGCCTTAGGACCCCTGTAGGGTAGCCTGAGTCAGTCCTGGGCCTAGACTGTGCCCTGGAGGTCTGGCCAGGGAGCAATGGGGTACATGTCCATCCTGAGGGCCACTGGCCATGGCTTTGGCCTGGGGTTGGGACATGCCTGCAGTCCCAGCACTTCGGGAGGCTGAGGCAGGAGGATCGTTTGAGCCCTGGTCACCCCCCCACCGCCATCCTGCCTGTGGCTGCCCACGTGGGTCCTCAGCAGACAGGAGCTGCCCAGGGATAAGGCAGGGCCTTGCCAGTGCCCAGCTTCAGTGAAGAGTACAAGGGGGACTCCTAGAGCAGGGCCCTCAGGCCCAGACACAGCCCCTTGGGAAGAGGAACCCAATCTGGGGTCCCTTTGGGAGGCTGAGGCAGGAGGATCGTTTGAGTCTCCTAAGGCAGGTAGTCCCGGAAGCAGCTCTGAGAACAGGGTTGGGTCCACCCAGGCCCACCCACAGCTCATCTGTGCGGCCAGAAGGCTGGCCCAGCTCCACCACGCACAGCCTCGCTAGGGACAGCCTGGGCCTCACACTCCAGGTTAAAGGGGTGTTTACTCAGACGGTCCCTGGCCTGAGCAGGTGCCAGATGGAGCTTCCCCTCTCCCGGACCTTCCCTCCCGTGCTCCCTTCCTCATCCTTCCCCATGTCCCCCCGCTTCCCCCTCCGCCCAGCACGAAGAGTCATCAGTGAGACCCCACTGGACGCCTCACCCAGCTGCCTGCCTGCCAGGTGTGGTGACGGTATGAGTCCTGGACGAGGGGACCAACTCCTCACACACAAGGGTATCACTCATCCCCTTCCAAGCTTCCAGAGCTGCCCACGAGGCAGGTCCGCAAGACAGCCTGGCCCTGGTGCCACCTGCTGCAGGGGCCTGAGACACCCTGTCCTCTGAACTGCCTGTGACCAGGGGTTCAGAGCCCACCTTGGTGTTGCAGCTCCCATGGTGTCTGCTGAGACCACTCACCTCTGCCACTGCAGCTGAAACAGCCACAGCCCAGGCCTCCACAAATGCATGTCCAGGAGTTCCCATCAAACTCTCCAGAAACAGGTCGGGTCTGGGTGTGGCCCGTGGCCAGTTTGCTGACCCCCGACTCATGGATCACGCATCACAATTCGGGTGTGGGGACACACAGGCAAGAGCAGGGTCTAGAGAAACGCGTGCCCCGGGCTCCATTCAGCCAGTCCGTCCCGCACCTGAGGCAAGCTCAGCAATTCCTCTGAGCCTCACCTCCACTCCCAAGACAGGCCAGGAGCCTGCTCTAACCACCACTGCGGAAGCCAGACAGAAAAGGCCCTGCATGATCCTATGTCCAGGAAATGCCCAGCTCCACAGAGACAAAAGCAGAGGGGAGGTTGCCAGGGCAGGGCAGAGCAGGGTGGGGAGGGCCCACTCATGGGGAGGGGGCTCGTTTGGGCGATGGGATAAAATGGTTTGGAACCAGATAGAGGTGTCTGCACCATCTTATGAATGTACTAAATGCCAATGAACTGAACACTAAATTTTATGTTAAGTCTGGCAGGCACATGCCTGCAGTCCCAGCACTTCGGGAGGCTGAGGCAGGAGGATCGTTTGAACCCCAGAGGTCAAGGCTGCAGTGAGCCGTGATCACACCACTGCCCTCCAATCTTGGTGACAGGGGAAGACCCTGTCTCAAAAATAATATAATAACACATTCATAAATTTATTAATACTAACAAGAAAAAGAATGTTTCCAATAAATTATTATAACACTTAAGAGGAGAAAGACTGGAGTAAGGATGGCTCTGACTCCGCCACCTGTCAGTTGAGATGCAGACAGCTTGGAGCGGGGCTGAGGCAGGCAGAGGCCCTGCTCTGGACTTCCCAGCAGCCTTTTGCCCCGGGAGCTCCAAGAGCAGCGGTGGACAAGCCAGAAGCAGCCCCAGGCCTGCTGTCTGCAGCAAAGGTCTCCGTCAACCCCATGTCCCAGGCAAAGCCAGGTCTCTGGGCCTCAGTTCAGGGGCAGTGAGGCCAGCGTCCAGCCCAGGCCGTTCCCATGCATGCTCACCTCCGAGAGTCCAGGGACAGCACTGTGGGGCTCCCGCGCTGGGCATCATGGCTTCCTGTCCCTGGAGTGTGTCCCTGGTTGCCTGGGAACTCCTCAGGGAAGGGCACACAGCAGTCCCGAGGAAACAGCGCCCAGCCACAGAAGGAGGGTGCCATATCCACGGTGCGCTGGGCAGCCTCTGAGATGCCCCAGAGAAAGACAGCGGTGAGACTGGGGCACCCTACAGAAGGAGAAAGCTATAGAAACACTGATTCAAGAAGCTAAAAAAATAGCCAAACCAACCAGTAAACACGTGGAATAAACACACAGAAAAGCCACTCCTAGATTTGCCACAGGCAACCCACTGAAAACCAAAAATACAGAGATCTTAAAAGCTTCCTGAGGATGGGGGACACATGATATACAAGGAAACAACAACAAAATTGCTTCTTTTAAAGTATGCAAGCCACGGCCGGGCGCGGCAGCTCACACCTTTACTCCCAACACTTTGGGAGGCCAAGGTGGCGGATCACTTGAGGTCAGGAGTTTGACACCAGCCTGGCCAACATGGTGAAACCCCGTCTCTACTACAAATACAAAACATTATCGGGGTGTGGTAGCGGGCGCCTGTAATCCCAGCCACTCAGGAGGCTGAGGTAGGAGAATCGCTTGAACCTGGTAGGTGGAGGCTGCAGTGAGCCGAGATCACGCCACTGCACTCCAGCCTGGGCAGCACAGTAAGACTCCATCTCAAAAAAAACCACAAATGTTTAGTATTTGGAGATAGGGTCTCTAAAAAGGTAGTTAGGGTTAAATAAGGTCATGAGTGGGTCCTAATCCAATCTGACCTGTGTCCTCCTAGAAAGAGGAAGAAGATGAGGACACAGACACACACAGAGGGACAACCACGTGCAGACAGGGAGATGGTAACCACCTTTGAGCCACAGAGCGAGGCCCCGGGAGAAAGTGGCCCTCCTGACACTTCCGTCTTGGACTTCCAGCCTCCAGAACTGGGAGGAGAGACGACTCTGCTGTTTAAGCCCAGTATGCAGTATTCCGTTATGGCCCCCCAAGAAGACCGACCCACAGATGACAGGAGAAATATCACACGACTGTCTCAACAGACAAGTAACAAATAATAAAAGCAACACCCATTCGTGATGTTTTATCATCAGCACCCTTGGAATAGAGCCACGTGGACAAAGCTGGAACGAAGCCTGAGTCCTCTCATCACCATCCTTGGCTCGGCAGCTGTCTGAAGCCACAGAATGCTCCACAGGCATGCATGCACGTGGGCAGTTTGCATGCCTCTGTGTATACACACCACGCACAGTACACAGTGCTCACCCGTGTGTGTATTACAGTTGTACGTGGACACACATGCCCATGTGCACACAGACATACCTGTGGACACACACAGTTCCATGTGCACACACGCAGGTACACTTACACACAGACTCCCATGCAGACAATGCAGGCACACATATAGTTACGCCTGTAGGCACATATGCACACACGTGTGCACACACGCACAGACATACATGCATGTGCACACAGGGCGCACACAGGCATAGATACACACTCATGCTCACACGCACAAGCGCATATCTCCTTGCATTCCAAACGGTGAAACACTCACAGGCTTCATTATTTAAACCATAATTTACACCAATGCAATAAACCTAGAAATGAATGCAAAGGTCTAAAGAAGCAGCCAGATGATTTGAAAGTTTAGAAATGCTCTCCTAAACAACTCCTGGGTCAGAGGGTAAATAAAATTTGCCTTGAGAGACGATTTTGTAATTATGTGGAAAGAGAAACTGCAGGTCCATGAAGCCAGATTCAGGAGGAGTTGGTGGAGAATTCACAACTTTAAATGCTTTTATTACTGAGCAAGAGAGACTGGAAATAAATGAACAAAACACTCGACACAGGAGGCAGAAACAACCATAAAGCAGATTCACGGGAGGCAGGAGGGGCGGGAACGAAGATAAAGGGGGAATTAATGAATTGGAAACAAGAAGAATGGGTGAGCCCATCAGTAAATCCAAGAGCCGGTTCTTCCCAATAAATAAATAAATAAAATAAGCAAGACTCCAAGCACCTCATCTACAGAGCGGGAAGCAAGGGAGCCCGGGACCGAGAGGGGATCAGAGCAGCCTGGGAGATTGAAAGTGACAGCTAATGCATTTGATATTCCTCATAAAACTGACCATTCTCCAAGACCACATAAATTACCAGAATTAACTTAAAGAGGTTTAAAAAAAACATGTATCCGTAACTGCAGGAAAAGAGAAAAAGGGGCACGATTGGGGGGTCTGGCTACAGGACTTCACTTCCCGTTCAGCACCAGTGCAGGACCCACCATTCGGAGCAATGAGGCCGTGCCTGGGGGAGCGCCAGGATCTCAGGGACACCCGGGAGGACCAGCAGAACACCAGGAGGGGCCCAGCGAGGGGCTCTCTGGCAGTGAGTAGCAGGCAGCATAGGGAGTGAGGGGTCTGCAGCCTGTGAGGGAACCGGGGCCTCCTCACTGGCTTTCTGGGGACTGGCAGGGAAACTGGATTAGAGCCCACAGTGGACTCTGCCTGCCTCTGACCCCGACCTTGGGGTGTGGCAGGAGGTGTCTAAGCTGCTTCGTGCAAACAGGACTTCCCTGTATGGGGTCCAATGCAGACAGGGCAGGGTGGGCAGGAGGGAAGAGGTCTCTGCTGGGGGCTTCTGTTACCCTCTGAGCTCCATCTCTGCCCCCACATCCCCTCCACACCCATACACACACACACGGGGGGAAAGCAGGGGAGGGGCGGAGTCAGCCCTGAGGTCTCATGCGGCTCTCAGGGCCACCATGTTCAGCCATCAACCAGCAGCTCCCTCCCTGTTCCTGTCTGGTTCCACATCAAGATTATACGTGCCTGGGCCATAATCTGGGGATGGTCCTTTTTTCCATTCCCTGAATGGAATTATGAAAAGCCGAATTGCCTCCCTTATGCATTTTGTGGAGGTCGCCTATAAAATCATCCAGGGGCCAGGCGCAGTGGCTCACGCCTATAATCCCAGCACTTTGGGAGGCCAAGGCAGGTGGATCACCTGAGGTAAGGAGTTCAAGACCAGCCTGGCCAACATGGTGAAATCCCATCTCTACTAAAAACACAAAAAAATTAGCCAGGCACGGTGGTGCACACCGTAGTCCCAGCTACTTGGGAGGCTGAGGCAGAGGAACTACTTGAACCCAGGAGAGAGAGGTTGCAGTGAGCCAAGATTGCACCACTGCACTCCAGCCTGGGCAACAAGAGTGAAACTCTGTCTCAAAAAATAAAAATAAACAAATAAACTCGTCTGGGGCTGAGGCTTTCTTTGCAGGAAGATTTTAAACTACTGTTTCATTCTGGTAAGTGGCTGCAGGACTATTTACAGGTTCTCTTTCTCCTTGAGTCAGTTTTTGGCAGTATTTTTCCACGAATTTGTCCATTTCCTCTAAGTCATTCATAATGCTCTCTATCTTTATAATTTCTGCTGCATCTCTAGCTCTGCCTCTCTTTTCATTCCCAGTAGTAGTATTTGCTCATTCTCCCCTTTTCTCAATAAAGATGAAAGACTTTTGCCAATCATTTAGTCTAGCAAGGAAAAAACGTGTGGGTCTTCTCTGCTGTGGCTTTGTTGTCAGTTTCACTCATTTCTGGGTTTGGTTTTGTTTTGTTTTGTTTTTTTTGAGACAGGGTCTCAGTCTGTCATCCAGGCTGGAGTGCAGTGGTGTGATCTTGGCTCACTGCAGCCTCAACCTCCGGGACTCAAACAATCCTCCCACCTCAGCCTCCTAAGGATCTGGGACTACAAGCATGAGCCACCACACCCAACTAATTTTTTTATTTTTAGTAGAGACGGGGTCTTGCTATATTGCCCAGGCTGGTCCCAAACTCCTGAGCTTAAGCGATCTTCCCCGCTATTGGCCTTCCAAAGTGTTATGACTGCAGGCGCCAGCCACTGTGCCCGGCTATTTTTCACTCCTATTTCTTCTAATACAGTCACTGAGGACTGTAAACTCCCTTCTACACACCACTTGGGATCTACTCCACAAGCATGGATCTGCCGCGCCCGCTGCCATCCGGTTCTAACTCTTTTCTCACTTCCATTGATTTCTTCTATAACCCATGAGTTACGTCAAGTGCGTTTCTGAAATTTCTTAAACACACGAGGTTTTGTTTGCTTTTTGGTATTGAGTTGTGGTCAGAAGATAGGATCTCTATGACACTC
>NW_012110696.1:1632903-1645545 GCF_000951045.1 Mandrillus leucophaeus | reverse complement strand
CCTCGTGATCCGCCCACCTCAGCCTCCTAAAGTGCTGGGATTACAGGCGTGAGCCACCACACCTGGCCATGACACTAATTCTTTGAAATGTACTGGCATTTGCTTTCTGGCCTGTTCTGACAGGCTCCATGTGTGCCTGAAACTAATGTGATTTCCCAGCTGGGTGAGCCCCATTCCACAGACGTCCCTCCACTCAAGCCCAGGAACCAGCACCCTCAAACCTCAGGTATCCTTATTGTTTCCTTTTGAGTCTACTTGACCGATTAACCACTAAGAGGATTACCGAGCCCTCTGCCTAGGATGGTGGGTTTGTGAATTTCTCCTTGCAGTTGGCTGGGTTTTGCTGCAGCTTGTGGCTTTTGGAAACAGCTAACTTCATGGTGTTGCCCCATTCACGGGAGATCCCGTCCGTCCTTGTGTGTCAAGCTTCCCACTGTGTGTGAACTCACTGCTACGCCCTCCATCTGAGCCCACGGCCTCAGGCACCTGGCTCACTGGACCTTCTGGGCCTTCACACCGGCTGTCCTGAGTGGAACTCACTTACTTCCCTAGATCCCATGCCCTCACCTCCTGAGTCTAGAGCAGCACCCAAGAATTGGCCAGTCCACCTCTGTCAGAGAAGAAAGTGCATGCCTGCCCAAGACCTGGGGTTTTCTGGTACAGAGGGGTCCGTGTCTGCGTCTGCCAGGCCAGGCATCAGGAGGCCACGGGGCCAGCATGGGGCTCAGGGTCCTCAAGGGAGACCTCCCTCCCTCCACCCAAAGGCCAGCCAAGGGGAGAGCTGAAATTCCTGCTCTTGCTGGGGGCGGGGGGTCCCATCTGCAGGGCTGGAACAGCAAGAGTGCCCCTCCAGTGTCACCCATGCCCCCAGCATCTGCCCCTCCTCCCTCCAGGGCACTGGCTGAGATGCACATGCAGCGGCGAGCGCGAGAACGAGAAGCTCCTGCTGCACCAGAGGACGGGCAGGCCCCTCTCCTGGTGAGGGCCACCGCCTCAGCGGCCACAGCTGTCTGGGCCTGGGGAGTACCTGGGCAGACAAGCTCTCGGCAGAGGGAGGTCCCAGGCTCTCAGCTGGGCTGGGCTGCCTTTCTTCCAGCATCCATGCTCGGGGGCAGATGGCCAGAGAATAGGCCCAGGACAAGGAACAAAAGGTTGGACAAGCACGGGGCCTGTGACCGCAGGGGGCTGGCTGGCTCTGAGGTCCTGGCACAGAGGCTGCCACCCCAGGTTGCCAGGGAGGCTCCCAGCCAGGCCATCCCCACCTCCCCAGGTCTTCAGAGGCTCTGGGCAGGGCTGGAGGGAACAGTGGGGTGAGGACGGTCCTCGAGGGGCAGAGGGAGCCTGGGGGAGGATGGAGGCGTATTCAGGAGAAGACACAGGTGTGGATGCCCAGGGAAGGATGGGGAAGCCATGCCTCTCTCATCCCAGTATCCCTGTCCCACCTCACCTCAGCCCCTTCCCCTCAGGAGCCCTCCACAGGGACAGGAGCCCTCCACGGGGACAGAAGTCCTGCAGTGGGGAAGGCCCCAGGAAAGGGGGAGGGCTGGGGGCCTCAAGGCAGCCCGGCGGGGGTGGGCCGCTGCAGCAGTGCTGGGGGCTAGGGGCAGGGAGGGGCCTGTCTGGAGGATCCCAGCCTTGGAACTGAGGAGTGGCCTCACAGGCCTCTGGCATAGGAAGGGAGCTGTCCCAGGGTACCAGGCACAACCCCGGCCCTCCCACCACGTCTGCCCAGCCCAGTGGATCCTGCAGGGGCTGACCACTGAGGTGGGTACCCAAAGCAGGTCCCAGGGACCCAGGGGCTGCGCTGTGCTGCAAGACCCCCATGCCCTCCATCCACCTGTCTGCGGCTCTGGGGTCCCCCCGCAGAGGGCCCTGGGACCCCCTGCCTGTGGCCAGTCGGGGAAGGACCAAGTCCAGGCGCACCGTGGGTGACACAGCTGAGCAGCCCCCACCCCACCAGCACTTCCTGCAGCTTCAGCAGCAGCCTCTCTCCATCCCCAAGGGGCCAAGCATCCACCTGAGGCAGGAGGCCAACCCCCCAGGCTGCCCCCGGCCTCAGGCAGGTGACCCCACGGGGCCAACCAAGGGTCTCAAATGCCCCTGGTGAGGGTCCTGGCCCCCCATCCCAGGAGACACACAGACATGCCCAGGGGAAAATACAGCCCTGGGGACAAGCCACTCCCACACACACGCCACCCTGTGCCAGGCAGACAGGGGACCCATGGGTGCCCTGAACCTTCCGTCTCAGTCTCCCCACCTGCAGAGGACACAGCAGGTCAGCACTACAGAAGAACCGGCTGCCCTGCCCCGCTGAGGGCCCCACCCACCAGACACCCTACGTCAAGGGCACCGAGGGGAATGGCCATGGGGCCTCAACCCCAGTAACCCACAGGAGGCGCCTCCAGCCCCACTAACCAGCCAGCGGGGAGGGTTCTGCCCAGGAGAGCCAGAGGTTTGGGGAAGGAGGAGATGAGGTAAGGCAGGAGGTGAGAGAGGTGGGGAAGCCCTGGGGGAAGGTGGCAAATCCAAGGGTTGCAGGCAGGACCAGAGGCTCCATCAAGGGAAGGGGAGCGTCGGAGGGGTGGGAGGGGGGCTGGTGACTCCACACGTAAACCCCAGCTCACCCCACATCCCCTCGCTCCCATACACCCAGGCCAGGCTCAGAGCTGCTGAGGGGTCCCAGGGCCCTGGGCTGGGGTAGGAGCAGAGTCACTGGTCTCCCTCCTCCTGCCTGTCCTTGAAGGGGACTCAGGTAGGGGGACGTGGCTGGGACCTGTTCCAGACTCCAGGTGACACACTGGACAGATCTCGCAAACTTGGGTCACCATCCAGCGGGAGGGGACACTGGGTGGACTCAGCCGTGCCCTGGAGAGTGCCTGCAGGGAGGAGGCGAGGCCCCACCTGTCCCCAGGGCATCCAGGCCTGGGTGGGGACCTCGGGGTCCTCTGCAGCCACGGCCACAAGCCCTGCCTCATCTCTGACACCCTCCTCGGCCTGTAGCCGAGGGCCCAGCGGGACCCTGGCAGGCCTGACACCACCACCATGCCAGCCCCACAGCCCCGTCTCCCATTGCTGTCCAGGCTGCCGTGTCCTGCAGGCCAGTGGCTGGTGCCCTGGAGGCCACTCCGGCCCCACAGCCAGCCTCTGACCTGAGGGACCCTGCCCTGTACTAAGTCATCTCAGAGCACCACCCAGCCCACCCCAAATCCCAACACCTGGATGGTGACCCGACTACGCAGGTGACTGTGGCTTTTGCTAAACTACCCGGAGCTGATCTCCACAAATTTAACCCAAAACACAACTTTCCTGTGCAGTCTGGCAACTGTGTCAAAGCCCAACGCCAGAGGCCTCCCTTCCCTCCACATGAGGCCAGCGGTGGCTCTGGGCAGCAGGTGACACTCTCTTGAGCCCCTGTTCCATCAGTGCCAGCACAGGAGCCACCCAGGGCCTGCCAAGGACAGGGGGGCTCCTGACCCCGGGCCAGCACAGCAGGACAGTAGGCACTGCCTCAACGGAGGAGGGCAGGGCTTGGCCAGGGACGGGGCTCCCACTTGCTAAGGCCCCAAACTCCCCAGCCCCATGCCCCGTCTTGCAGGGCAAAGGCAGGAGGGTCACCTGAGAGCAGGAACCCCACTTTCACCCAAGCAGCTCGGCCTCGGGAAAGTTGATTCAAAAAAACCACATCACTCACATCACTCGCCACCTTCGCCCACCTTTGATCTGTGGCCCATGTCAGTTAAGAAAGTGGCATTGATTAACTTCAATGATCTTTCATGAATTTTACTGCGGAAAAAAAAAATCAAGAAAATTTCAAAAAATTATTAATGATTTCTTTTGCTATCACAAACTCGAAACCTCTACAATTTCATTAAAAGTGCAGGAATGAAAAACAGGAAATCCCTTGCCCTGTCTGGTTCTGAGCCAGAGACCAGAGGCCCGAGGTGCAGCCAGGCCCACTTCAGGTGGTGGAAACGAAAATTAATCAGAAGTCATACACTCAAATAAAACGCCTCGTATTAAACTCACAGAGTGGGTGCTGACGGGAGCTGCCAGCAGGACGGCCTTCCCAGAGGCCTGGCACCGCTCCCCACCTGAAGGCACAAGGGCCCTCCCAGGCCACGGGAAGCATCACCGCCACCGGTGGAAAACCAGGCAACCACAAGCTGGTGGTTCACTGGCACGTGGGTGACAAGGTTCATGGCCACAGATGCCCATGCACAAGCCCCAAGCACCATGACCCCTCGGGAAGGAGGGGACACACAGGGCCAGTGGGGCCCTGACCACCAGCGCCTGGGGTTTCCTAGCAACTAAAGCACTCAAGGCGCCCTGCACGGCAGACTTTTCATGAGGAACACAGACCCGTGTTAATCTGTTTGCAGATTCATGTTTAATAAAATGCCCTTCTGAAATGCATCCAAAATAGAGAAGCTTTCTCCCGAACTGCAAAAGCCATAAAAATGCAAAATACTTCTTTAGGAAAAACTGAATCAAAATTATGCCTCAATGTTCCAAGTCACATGAAACCTACTCTGTGGCCCAGGGCAGGTGCAGGCGGCAGCAGTGGCCCAAACCAGCCCCCGCCAGCCTCAGTTGTTCTCGATCTGCTCCAGGTCCAGCTCCCCGCGGGCCCGGAGGAAGACACCCTCCTCCCCGGCGCCATCCCCATCACTGGGGTCCCCGTTGCTCCTGCTCGAGCCATCACCGGTCACCGACTCCCTTGAGGCCCACAGGTTGGGGTGGGCAGGGCTGGTCCTGAGGCCCCTCTGGCTGCAGCCAGGCATGGTGATGCCAGGGAGGCCCCGGGATTCACACGGGGAGGACACAACCATCTTCACTGGGGCGTCATCCTCATCGTCATCTTCGTAATTGAGGGAGCAAAGGCTTTTTGAATTTTTTAAAGTCTGCAATAGAAAAGATATGGGCTTAAAGCATTTCTAGCAGATCACTTGGGAGGCAGCGTCCCACCAACCCATCAAGGGCTCGGTGTGCTGGAGCTCTGGCCATCCCCAAGACCACACAAAGCAGGGGCTTGTCCCCTGTACATCAGTCACAGCTCGCAGAGCCCCTTCCTCAGACCCTGCCCACACGTGCCCTGGCCCCTTAGCTCTCCTCGGCCCCTGCCCAGCTGGTGTGGGCAGAGACGCACAGCCTGGCCCTGCCCAGACCAAATGGACCAGGCTGGTGGGCACCTGACACCTAAGCAAGCCTCAAGACGCCCAGGGGCTCACAGAGGACAGCCTTGTCCCAGTCTTGTCCTCGGCAGGTGGCCTGGCCAGGGAGGGTGCCTCGTGCCTCCACTTCTGACAACAGCCCCACCCAGGGCCGCTCTCAGCAAGCACCTCACAGCCACCTCTGAGGCCCTGCAGTGGCTCCGTCTCTCCTCCACCTGCCCCCATAAGGCCCCTGGAACCCCACCTCGTCGATGTCCTCACGGGCCCGCCAGATGCAGCTCCCACCTTCTCTGTCCTTGCACCTCCTCTCCTAATAGTTACTCTAATAGAAACGCATGCAAATCCTTCTCATCTCAAAACACATGCAACAGACAGGTGCACACACAGGGGTCTCCCCTGGGCAAGGCCCACCCTCGTCCCAGGCGGGCAGCTTCCAGTACCTCCATGCCACGCCCAGGCCTGTCCACAGTAGGTCCCTAAGTGCCAGGCTCCGGCCCTCCCTCTGCTCTCCGGAGGTGCCGCCACCAGCCCCTTCTCACTCTGACCCCCAGTCAAATCTCACTCAGTAGCCCCCCTTCCCAAGGCCTGTTAGGGATAAGGGGTTCCCCCAGGCTTCACCCCCGAACCGGAGCGCTGAGTGGCAGGCAGTCTCCATCCACCCTGGCGTGCTCTCTTGGGCGTCTCCAGGGCCCTGAGACCCAGCAGGTGTGTCCAGCTGGGGCATGAGTCCACGGCCATGGCCAGGGCAGCAGCCCCTCAGCATGCCTGGGCCCCCACCCCCTGCCATCTCCCAGTCCTTGCCTCAAGTCCCCTGTCTGTGGTGCCCAGCACCGTCCACGCCACTCGTCCACTGCCACTGGGAGCAGCCTTCCTACCCAGCCCCACCTCCCTGGTCACCTCCAGGCCTCCTCAGGGTCAAGGTTCCCCTCCTGGACCACACCCACGCTGGCCTCAGACACCTCACCTCATGGCTCTGGCTTGTGAGGACGCGTGGGTGAGGGCACGTGGGTGCCATCAACCACAACTGCAGGGCACAGGGGCACTGTGATGCTGATAATGAGACCGCAATGACACAGCAACCTTGGCCACCTAAAGTTATGACCTAGAGCACAAGCTCACCAATTCCACAGAACCCAAGAAACTCCCCAAACCACCTTCATCCAGAGCAAGGAAACGCCCCACAGACAGGAACCTCAAATACTTCCTGGAAACACTTCCAGCGACTGATTTTTATAAAACCACATGGCCCTCGGGGACAGAGCTCCTTTTTTCTAAGGATATTATTGGGCTCTAAAACACAAATGGACGCTGGGCGCGGTGGTTCACGCCTGTAATCCCAGCACTTTGGGAGGCCGATGCAGGTGGATCAGGAGGTCAGGGGATTGAGACCATCCTGGCAAACACGGTGAAACCCCGTCTCTCCTAAAAATACAAAAAATTAGCCGGGCGAGGTGGCGGCGCCTGTAGTCCCAGCTACTCAGGAGGCTGAGGTAGGAGAATGGTGTGAACCCGGGAGGCGGAGGTTGTAGTGAGCTGAGATCGGGTCACTGCACTCCAGCCTGGGCGACAGCCAGACTCCGTCTCAAAAACAAACAAATAAATAAATAAATAAAAGACAAATTGACATATTTTCTGTCTTTGTGGTTCTACTATAAAAAGTGAATCACTGAGAAGTAAAATTCTAAAGAATAATTTTTTTTTTTTGAGACAGGGTCTTGCTCTGTTCCCAGGCTGGAGTGCAGTGGTGCAATCATAGCTCACTGCAGCCTCAACCTCCCAGACTCAAGCAATTCTCCCACCTCAGCCTCTCAAGTGGCTGAGACAATAGGTACACACCATCATGTCGGTCTAATTTTTGTATTTTTTGTAGCGATGGGGTCTCACTTTGTTGCCCAGGCTGGTCTCAAACTCCTGGGCCCAAACAATCCTCCTGCCTCAGTCTCCCAAAGTGCTTGGATTACAAGCATAAGCCGCCACGCCCAGCCCCACTCAAATGTTTAAAGATACAACTGGCCACATGTTTTGGTCAGAAAATAAGGATGCATAATTTCTTTTTCATTCAAATCAAAGTGAATTTGCCCATCGACATCACTTGTACATACAAGCCCCAGGGCCAGCATGAGGATGTGGCTGGTTTCCTGGGCCCCTGCTGGATGGCGTGGAGGTCCAGGTCTCACTGGCTAGGTCTGGTGCCACCCATGACCTTGCAGACTCTGGCTGCCGTGCTGCCCACTCAGGATGGCCTCCAACCCACGGCACCGCCAGGCTGCACTACGCATGCACCAGAGGTGGCTGGGATGCTACACACCTTCAGGGGCCAGGTTTCCTTCCATTTCAAACCACAACATTTTGTTTTGATTCAGGGTCAACCCTCTGGACCGAATGCTCTGACCTGACAGATGGCGCAAGAGCCACACGAGGCCTCGGACACAGGACTCGCACTCGCGGGCGCAGCTGTGCGGCTAGTGCGTGAAAACAGCAGGCTCTGAACGCCTCTGGATGACAGTCGGTGGAGGAGAAACAACTGCTGCCCACAGACACGGCAGCTGCAGAACTAGGCTCCCAGCACCGCTGGCGAAGGCCACATGGAGCTGCAGGGGCCACCCATACTGCAGAGACCATGGAAACCGAGGCCCGTGGGGCCAGTGCTGGCCTGGACTGCGCCGCCCGTCCGCCTCACGCCCCCGTCCCCTGGTACCAGCCCCGGGGCTCCGTCCCAGCTCCTGCTACCATCACGCTGGTTTGATGGTCACCTCCATCTGAGGTTAAACACAAAACAGTTGTCCAAAACATAAAGGTCAAGCCTTCAAGTTCTAAATCAGGCTCCAAAGCGCAGAGGCCTTTCAAACTGTGTGCGAAGCCCTTCAGTCAGTCTGGGGAGTGCAGGGGCCCCAGCTGACAGCTGGAGGGCCTCCAGCATCTGAAGTGGGTTAACTCAGCTACCAGAAGCCGGTGAGACCCTGGAAGGTCAGGGAAGCCTCCTATGAGCTGACCTGACGTCACTCAGCAAACGTCCAGGCCCTGTCTCAGCCACATCTGTACCTACCCCTTGCCAAAGCCTCTGGCTTTTGCCAAACTGAAACACTGGTTTACTCTCATGAAAGCGCAAGCTCCCTCCACCGTGTGGGTGGGGCTCACGTGGTCCCCTCACAGCCAAGGCGGCCCTGGCCGCTGGGCCACTCTGCAGCAGGGCCAGGCAGCAGTCAAGGGTGGGGAGGGCTCCCCATGGCTCTGGCAGTGCCTGGAGCACAGCACAGTGTGTGTTGAAACAGGCAGCAAAGCAGAGCCAAGCACCTCCCGCCTGCCAAAGGGAGGAACGGGCCAGCCAAGCCAAGCAACAGAGGCCTACAGGGCGCAGGAATGTCCACGGCAGGGGCAGGGACAGAGATGGCCACAGCAAGCTCCGTGCACGTGTCAGGCGAGGAGGCCAGTGTGAGAAGAACTGACACCCTAGACCCCTTGTTGCCTCTGGTGAGCCCCCTCCCAACCCTGCAGAAGAGAGGTTCATTAGGAAAGTACGGACTGGAGCATTCTAGACAGGGGAGCTGGCCGACGGCACATGAGAAAACGGGCTGAGTGAGTCCTGCTCAGACATCTTGCTTGGGCTGTGAGGGGTGCACAGCCTTACAAAGCCGGGAAGCTGGAGGCCAAAGATCCTCCCTGTCTCCCCAGCCCTCCACACAGAGGCAGGAGGAGGGGACTCTCCGCCCCGACCGTGCAGCCACTGATGGTGTCGGCTCCTCACCCCAAGGGGGATGGGGCAGCCGGTGCCCGTCAGGAGGTGTGGAGTGAGTGCCCAGCAGTATGTCCCCTGCCCAGCACTCGCTTCCACCACCTCACTCACCACCTCTGACCACCCTGGGCGTGGCTCCTGGAGAGAAGGTCTGAGAAAATGAGCAAGAAAAATCAGCAGCTGCAAATTCCAGATTTTCAGTCTGTGCTGTCTCAAACATTCCGTGTTCTTGATGGTCCCTGCTATAGTTTGAACGTGTCCCTCCAAATCTCTACCATGGTGTTGGGAGGTGATCAGGTCCTGCAGGCCTACACAGGACACGAGTGCCTCATAAAGGGCTGGAGGGAACCAGCCTCAGTCCTCCGCATCCTCCACCTCCTCCGCCAGGTGAGGACACAGCCACAAGGGGCCATTTTGGAAGCAGAGGCCAGGCTCTCACCAGATGCCAGACATGCTGGGGCCTGGCTCTTGGGCTCCCAGCCTCCAGAACTCGGAGAAATACATTTCTCCTATTTATAAGTGACCTCATCAGTGGTATTTTGTTACAGCAGCACAAATGAACTAAGTCAGTCCCTTTCTTAGTACCAGGAGCTGCTCTAAGCTTTTGGTTTTTCAGTTTTCATCCAGGAGGCACAAAAAAAACAGCTCAGCAGGTGCAGGAGAGGCCCCCATGGAGGACAAGCCTCGTGCCCTTGTGACTGAGGCTGTGGAAGGCACCGTCTGCTCACTAAACCCAAGACCTCCAAAAACGCAGCGGGCCTGAAGGTATAAACACGGCCACACGCACCTCCAGCTTGTCCTTAGGTTCTAGCCTGCGAGGTAACTGCTGGCCCCGAAGCTGCCTGCCTGTCTGAAGAACTCCTCAGGCTCCAGGTGACCCGGCTGCAGGGCCACACAGGGAGCTCTTTCTTTCTCTGCAGCAGCCTCGGTCTCTCTAGAAGCGGCTGAGCGCCTTCGCTACATGGCAAAAGCTTTGCAAAGCCCTAAAAGCACACGCTTTTACAGAAACCAGCAGCTGCTCCCACATTCTGCTGGAACGATAACTGATGTACATATTGTCAGTCATCATATTTTAATTTCAGCTTTGAAACATAGCTTTGCCAATAAAAACAGAAAACGTAGCTTCTCCAGTAAAAGCCAGGCGTGGTGGCTCACACCTGTAATCCCAGCACTTTGGGAGGCCGAGGTGGGTGGATCACCTGAGGTCTGGAGTTCGAGACCAGCCTGGCCAACATGGTGAAACCCTATCCCTACTAAAAATACAAGAAATTAGCCAGGCATGGTGGCAGGCGCCTGTAATCCCAGCTACTCGGAAGGCTGAGGCAGGAGAATCGCTTGAACCTGGGAGGCAGAGGTTGCAGTGAGCCGAGATGGCGCCATTGCACTCCAGTCTGGGTGAGAGAGCGAGACTCCATCTCGGGGGAAAAAAAAGCAGAAAATTCTAAATGTTTTCTGTGAAAACACGCACTGTCTCCAAGGGAAAGGCAGGGAAGGCAGTGCCCCTGCACCCTGCTCAGGAAGAGAGCAGCCCTCTGACACCTGGGGAAGCTGGTGTGAGCCTAGACTCAGAGCAGACGGCAGGGGGTAGCGGGGGGTTGAGGATGACCGCCAGACCGTCCCAGCAGTGCACGCAGACTGCACAACACACGCCAGGGACGCCGGACCAGAGATGGGCTGCACATACCCAGTCCACCAGGTGCAAGCACAGCACAACCGGGGTGCAGGTGTGAGTGAGCACGAGCGTGCAGGGGTGCGCATGAGTGGGGGTGCGCACCTGAGTGTGCACATAAGCATGGGGGTGAGTGTGCATGGTGTGTGTGGGTGTGCCACCCAGAGTCAGGACTAATTGTCCGGTAACACACAATTATAAAAGTTGTAGAGAAAAATCAGAGCATTTCTTTTTGGCCCTGAGGTAGATAGGAGCTTGACACAAACAGGAAGTGGCAAAGCCTGGGCCTGGTGGCGCACGCCTGTAATCCCAGCACTTTGGGAGGTGAGGCAGGAGGATGGCTTGAGCCCAGGACTTTGAGACTAACTTGGACAACGCAGTAAGGCTCTGTCTCTAAAAACTTAAGAATATTAGCTGGGCACAGGAGTGTGCACCTGTGGTCCCAGCTACTCAGGAGGCTGAGGTGGGAGGATCGCCTGGGCCCAGGAGATGGAGCCTGCAGTGAGCTGTGGTTATGCTACTCCACTCCAGCCAGAGCAACAGAGAGAAAGAGACCCTGTCTCCAAAACAACAAAACCAAACCAAGAACTGACAGGTAACCCAGGCTGGGAGCCACCTGTTCACCAAAGGTACCACCTGTTCAGGTGGTATGACACAGGCAGGGGCAGGTGGGTGTGGGTGAAGACTGGTTGGCTGACAGGCAGGGGGTGCAACATGGCAGATGTGGGACAAGGAGAAAGGTGGGAGCCAGTTTTTGGATGGGATGAGCAAAGAGCTGGAAAGAGGGAGAGCAGGCAGCACTGGCCCCTCGGGAGTCTTGGTGCCGTCCTCCGCAGCCGCGGTCAGCAGGGCTCTGGGTTTGCAGACGTGGCCCCTGAAGACACTGCCTGTCTCCTCAGGGGCTTTGCTGACATTTGATGAGGCCTCTCCCCATAAACCTTCTTTTTACCAGAAAGTGATGACTACCGTCACACTGACGACACTGGTGAGCAAGCAGACCGAAGCGGCTGAATTTAAGGCAGCGCACACTCCAGGGCAGGCAGGTATCACCTGGCCCCCACAAGAAGCAAATAAACAAAAAGCTTTTGTTTCACATGGGGTTGAGTCCCAGGAGCAGAATGGGGTGTGCAGCACCCACATTACTGTTCTGGCTCATTAACAAAGTCACTGAAGAAAACGGGGCAAGCCGGGTGCGGTGGCTCACACCTGTAATCCCAGCACTTTGGGAGGCCAAGGCAGGCAGATTACCTGAGGCCAAGAGTTCGAGATCAGCCTGGCCAATATGGTGAAACCCCATCTCTACTAAAAATACAAAAATTAGCCAGGTGTGGTGGTGGGCGCCTATAATCCCAGCCACTTGGGGAGCTGACGCAGGAGAATCTCTGGAACCTGGGAGACAAAGGTTGCACTGAGCTGAGATCATGCCACTGCCCTCCAGCCTGGGCAACAAGAGCAAAACTGAAAGGGAAAGGGAAGGGGAAAGGGAAGGGGAAGAGGAAGGGGAAGGGGAAGGGGAAGAGGAAGGGCAAAGGGAAGGGGAGGGAAGGAAAGAAAAGGAAAGAGAAAGAAAGGAGGAAACAAGGAAAGAAAGAAAGCTCTGCACCTGCGTATCCTCTCTGTAAGCCCCTACCTGTCTGTGGCCAACCAAACTCCAGCACAAGGAGGGTGGGGGCACCAGAACCAGCACCAGCGCCAACACCATTCCACAAGCACCGTTCCTGACCGGCACTCCTTATGGAGAAGAGAGGTTTTGAAATCACTCCCTTCAAAAAGTGGAGCCCGATCTTCCTCCCACTGAGTAAGGGCTAGACAGAGTCAAGAAGCAGACAAAACCTCAGCTGGTGAGGACCAGGTCACACAGGGCTCTTTGGGGCCCACTCACGCTCACTGGGGTCACTCGCTATGGGAAACCAAGTGGCCATATCGTGAACACACTCAGGCTGCCCCTCAGAGAGGCCCATGTGACAAAGCAATGAGGCCTCCTGCCAAAAGCCACGTGGGTGAACCTAGAAGCAGGTCCTGCAGCCTTGGTCGAGCCTCCAGGCAACCACAGCCTCCTGACTGAGCTC
>NW_012110696.1:1621287-1631118 GCF_000951045.1 Mandrillus leucophaeus | reverse complement strand
GCAGGTGGATCACAAGGTCAGGAGTTCGAGACCAGCCTGGCCAACATGGTGAAACCCCATCTCTACTAAAAATACAAAAATTAGCTGGAGTGGTGGCAGGCACCTGTAATCCCAGCTACTTGGGAAGCTGAGGCAGAAGAATCCCTCGGACCCGGGAGGCAGAGGTTGCAGTGAGCCGAGATCATACCATTGCACTCCAGCCTGGGACACAGCGAGACTCCGTCTCTAAAAAAAAGATTAAGGGAGGGCTGGGCACGGTGGCTCATGCCTGTAATCCCCCAACTTTGGGAGGCCAAGGCAGGCGGATCACCTGAGGTCAGAAGTTCAAGACCAGCCTGGACAACATGGTAAAATCTTATCTACTAAAAATACAAAAATTAGCCAAGTGTGGCGGTGTATGTCTGCAACCCCAGTTACTCGGGAGGCTGAGGCAGGAGAATTGCTTGAGCCCACAAGGTGGAGGTTGTGGTGACCCGAGATCGTGCCACTGTATTCCAGCCTGGGCAAAAAGAGCAAAACTCTGTCTTTAAAAAAAAAAAAAAAAAAAAAAAAAGATGGAGATTAGAGGCAACAAAACCAACTAGGATGATGTCTCAGTAGCCGAAAAGGGTATCAAGGCCTGAGGTAGAACAACTGGGGTCTAGAGGAAGGAAGATTGAATTGGAGAAACATCCAGAGGATGGGACACCAGCCTGGGCCACCAGCGCTTGCATGGACAGGGACAGGCAGGCTCAGCAAGGGGCCCAAAGCCGGGGGCTACATGGATCTGAGGGATGGGACACCCCGTGCAGCCCCAGTCCTGGGGGTCACAGCTCCAGTTTCCACACAACGGCGGTTTCTCCTCCCAGAGAGAAACCAGGCACCCACTTATGCATCAGACACACACACACCACACCCACCACACACACCACACACGTCACACACACCACACATGCCACACCCGCCACACACGCCACACACGTCACACACACCACACCCACCACACCCACCACACCCGTCACACACGTCACACACACCACACCCACCACACCCACCACACACACCACACACGTCACACACACCACACCCACAACACCCACCACACACACCACACACGTCACACACACCACACACACCACACCCACCACACACACCACACACGTCACACACCCACACCCACCACACCCATAACACCCACCACACACGTCACACACACCACACACACCACACACGTCACACACGCACCATGCACTCACACACACCACACACACTAGACACACACACCATGTACACCACACACACCACACACACCACACATGTCACACATGCATCACACACACCACACACACCACACACAGGCCACACACACACACCACATACAGGCCACACATCACACACACCACACACCACACACGCACACCATACACACCAGTCACACACACACCATACACACCACACACAGGCCACACATCACACACACCACACACCACACACGCACACCATACACACCACACGTCACACACATCACACCACACACAGGCCACACATCACACACACCACACATGTCATGCACCATGCACTCACACACACCACACACACCACGCACACCACACACATCACGCATGAACCATACATCACACATGCCACACACACCACACACATCGCACACACCATACACACCACACATGCCACATAGTCACACACACCATACACACCAGACACACACACCAGACACACCACAGATGTCACATACACACCACAGTGACACACACACCACACACACCATACACACCACACATGCCACACACGCTACAGTGACACACACACCACAGTCACACACACATCACACACACCATACACACCAAACACACACGCCACACACACCACACACATCACACACCACACATACCACACATGCCACACACATCACACACACCACACACACCTCAGTCACACGCACACCACGCACACCATACACACCAGACACACACATGCCACATACACCATACACCAGACACACGCCACACATACCACACACGTCACACACACACTACACACGTCACGCACCATACACACACACCACACATCACATGCACACCACACATCACACACACTACACATATCACACACACCACACATCACATGCACACCACACACACCACACACGCCACATACACACCACACGTCACACACACAACACACATCACACACACCACACGTGTCACAAACACACCACACATTCCACACACCATATACTCTACCACACATACAGGACACACCACACACTACCACACACACACCACACACAGGCCACACATTACACACACCACACAACACATCACGCATACCACAGACCACACACCACACACACACACACACCACACACACTACCAGAGACCACACACTGCATACACACACTACACAGACCACACACCACACAGCACACACCAAACATACCACACACGTCTCTCACACACACTACATACTACCCACCACACACCACACATGCTACACACCACACAGCACACACACAGACCACACACACACCAAACACCACACACATCACAGACGCCACACACTACACACACCACACAGCACTCACCATACACACCCCACACCACACACATACCACACACACCACATAGACCACACATACACCACACCACATACAACACATATCCCACACACACAGCACACACCACACATACCACACACATCACACACCACAGACCACACACAACACATAGATCACACACCACACACAGACATCACATACACCACACACCACATACACCACACATACCACACAGCACACAGCACACGTGCCACACACACACACACACACACACTTCAGCATTTGACGGCAGCCCTGCCCTCCTCCCACCAGTCTCCCCAACACACCACACACCCTGGGTGCCCATGAGCCCTGGTCCTGGGTCTGGCGAGTCCTTGCTGCTACCCACACCTCACACTCTGCTGGGGGTACCCCATCTCCAGACTGAGCCCCATGCAGCCTCTACCAAGGGTCCTTGATCACCAACTCAGCCGACCACCTGGTCTGTCTCCCAAGGCATCTGAGAAACCCAGGGCCACCTCTACAGCAGGACTGTTGTTTGGTCATCAGTAGGTCCCTGGCACCATCATTCCCTGCCCCACAACGTGCTGAGCCGGCAGCTCCCTCCTCCACTCCCGTCCCTCCCGGTCCCCACGGGGACTGACACCCACGCTGTGCACACCCCAAGCCCTGGCAAGCAGGGACGGCCTGCTTATGCTATGTCCAAAGCTCGCCACCAGCTTTCCAGCATTTACTGGCTTCCCCAGGTCAGCCCATCTCATAGCAAAAGATCAGAGCCTTCTTCTCTAAATCCTGCTCTCTGCAGAAAAGTTTCACAGCAGGGAAGTCCGGGTTTTCAACTCACCTCAAGCCCCCGGGAAGAATCGACTGGAGAACCCACTGATGAGAAGAGGCAAAGCTCACAGTGCCCTCGGTGTGGCCTAGCACCAGCGTCCCGGAGGACCCTGGGGGATCCCACCCAGCACGCCAGCCACACTGCTCTCCAGCCCTGAGCTGTGGCCAGGTCAAGCAGGATGTGGGCCATCTGTGCCCCTTCTCCAGTTACTGTCCCCACAGGGTGCCCAGGTCCAGCCCACCCCAGCAAGACACTGCAGCCGCACTGTACACAGCTCCACCCACATCTACTCTCCCCAGAGGCCGGGCATGGGCAGGCCTGTGGCCCAGAGGATTGGGCTGGGGGCAAGAGGTCGGGGGGTTGCCAAGGCCACAGGTCATTGAGGAGAGAGGTTGACACTGATCCCACCCCACCCCAGCCATAGCCCCACTCAGTCCTGGCTTGCACTCAGAGTTGGCATCGGGAAGTCCTGTTAATTTCTGCCACTGCCCAAAGCTCCCCAACACAGACGACCCAGTGAGTGTGCACAGAGCCCACCCTACTCTGTCACGGCTCTGCCATCTCCCTCCCCGAGCGCTGCCAGGGCCCCCAGAGGTCTCTGGTGAATGCACCCCCTTAGTAACACAGAGCAAGACCTGGGAAAGCCTCCTCAGTCCTGTTCCCTTCCTTAACTCTGTGCCAACCACAGCCCGTGACGGCGGGTGGAGAGGTGAGCAGGTGGGAGGCACTGAGAATCTTCAAGTGGGTGCAGGCTTGCAAGAAATCTTCAAGACAGTTTCTGCAGGAGGTGCCTGTAGAGTCCCAAGGCGCACAGGCGCTGCCGGGCTCTGAGCTGCAGCAGGGACACCCACCAGCTCCCATAAGAGAGGACCCCGGGCTCTGCCTCAAATGGGGCTCCCAGGACAGCCTCTTACTTCCTGAGCCATCACCATGCCAGAAAAAGTCAGGGGGCTCCCCAGCAGTTGAGGCAGGTGGCTTAGCTAGGCCAGAAACCCACAGCTCTGTTCTGCTGCTTCCCCCAGGCCACACCGTGCGAGCCTGGCCGGCCACCCTGGGCCGTGTGTGGGGCTCTGCCTCTGCGGAGGGAGGCAGGGTAAGCTGGGTGTTCTGACACTGGGACAGGCCCCGATCACTCCCACCCACTCCGGACAGCTCTCCTCACTCCTTTCCTCCCAGCCCAGAGGAGACCAGCTGGATGATAGCAGCCGCTTCCCAGAGAATCAGCCAGCCTCACCCCAGCACTGCCACGTCCAGATCTACGCCCCTCTGAGCCCTTGGGAACAAGAAAGCCTCACCCGGGTCATTTTTAGGAAGTCCAAGGATGGGCGTGTCCACCTGGCGTCCTCCTCACGCCTCCGTTTGCGCCGGCTCCTCTTCCCACTGAGCACGCAGGGCTGTGAGCGGCACCGGAGCAGCCCACGGTGCCGGCCCAGCTCAGGCGTGGACGTGGGGCTGCTGCTGGCCGAGGGCAGGGGAGTGCCCACACCTGCGAGTTGCTCCTGTGAGAGGGACAGGCGTCGCCTCACGGAGAGCAAGTAGGGCTCTGCGGAACACCAGGGCAGGCCTGAGCCTGCACTGCCCTCGCTGCTGTCCACGAAGCCGCTGCTGGCCGAGGACGGCCGGGGCGTGGCGGGTGAGGTGGGACCGGTCAGCCACACGGCACTCCTCGGCAGGACGGCGCCGGGGCTTCCCTGCAGTGTTGCGCTCCCACCGCTGTTGCACCGCCTCTTGGAGACTGGAGTCCAGACCGTGGAGCTGCCAGGGCGCCAGGGGGACCGGCAGCGCACCAGCTCCTCAGGTTCTGACAGGGACCGGCAATGTCGCTTGGTCGGTGGGGCCGTGGACGAGCCTGTACTTTCACTGGGGTCCACAGTGCTGGCTGCGCCCAGGCCCACACCTGGGCCCGGGGACTCTGGCCGCCACTGAAGACCCATGGTGTGAGCAGCAGCAGACAGGCCTGGCAGGAAGCAGAAATCAGGTCTCATGGCTGCCTGGCTTCCAACGGGCCGTCCTCCACTTAAGACCTTCCAGGGACTCTGGTCTACCAGAAAAGACACAAAGAGGCAGTGGAAGAGACAGGTGAGCCACAGAGCAGGCCTAGCCTCTTCCCACCATGTGGGGTGACATCTGTCCTGGTAAACAGCCTGGCAGAGCCATCAAGGGCACAGCCCCATTGCCATCACCCCTGGACGTGCTTCTCCGAGATGTCCATGGCGCACAGTGGGCACCAGCCCCGCCTGCCCTTGCCAGGTTAGCTGCAGGGCTCGGCTCGCTTCTTTAAGGGGACGCCGTGTCTGAAGGAGGTGTCAGTCTCCCCACCAGTGCCTCCCTGAGAACAACTGCATGGCTCTGCTCTCCCAACAGCCTTGCTAAAACATTCTTCCTGCATCTGCAAAACACTCCCCTCCCTCTGTGACCAGGCATCTCAAGGATGTGCAGCTTCCCTGGCCAGGACTCTCCAGAGCCCCTTCTTAAAGCAGCTCAGGTCCCTCGGTAACATGGGCAACAACACAGTGTCACACCTGCTGCCAGGGTCTTCAGGGAGAGTCTGAGCCCCAGAAACTCCTCAAAAACCTCAGAGCCATCAGGTCCAGGCCTGGAGCCCCTCCTCAAGTCTCACTTCCTGTGCAACTGTCCTGGGGCCGCCTGCCTGACATACTCCCCAGTCCCCCTGCCACCTGGTTCGGAGAAGCCTTGAGAGCAAGGCCAGGTGCATGGGCCTGGCATGGAATCCGCCTGGGCGGGGTCATCTGGACCCCCAGGACTCCCCCAGTGGCTTGTGCAGTCACTGTCCAGCCGAGAAACTTGGAGTGGAGACTGTGAGACCTGCCTCACAGGGGGAAAGGCCCTGGGGTGACTCTGGGGCGGCCAGGAGAGAGATGGGGGCTGTGGGGAGGAGGTGTGGAGGTGTAGGCAAGGAGAGCGGCCAGCCAGGTGAGGAGTGTAGAAAGCCCTGCGGAGCTCTGAGCCAGGATGGAGGTAGCTGGTTTGGGCCCGTGTGCAGGATGAACCCCAGGAGGCTGACGTGAGAACATCACACCACAGGCTAGGCAGAGGGTGGGGCTCAGGCCATCTGGGGCCTCACACTTCCTACTTCCATCTACTTGTAAAAGAATCTGGTAAAACACCTTCACTTTGGTAATCTGGCGCTCAGCAAGGTGATCCTCCTAACGGGCCTACTCTGTGTGACACAGGGCGCTGGGCGCGTCACAGTCGGGTCAGCAGGGCCAACAGAGATGCCTCCCTTCGTTGGGGGAGGACCTGGGACCCCAGGGTTACCTGGCCCATGAACACCGCCAGCCCCCATATTCGGAGCACCTGCTCCCCATCAATGAAGGGCCAACCTGCAGGTGGGCCAGGCACAGCCACGCCCTCCACGGCACGGATAGCAGGTGGGCTGCCCGGTATGCCACGGCACACTCCAGCTGACACTACAAGCCCTGCCGGCCACACCATCCTGTTCTTTTAGTGGCCACAGGGTGGGCCTTGCACCTTCCAGAAAGGGCACAGCAGACCCCTGGGCCCACCAGCTGAGGAGGGAGAGACCTGGTTGGGCCTGCACTCTACACGAGCCGTCCTGCTCACAGACCACTCTTGACCACTGGCCCAGCCGTGTGGGGACAGCAGCAGGGAGGGACCACTCCATGCCCCAGTGCAGGGCACACGAACACTTTCCTGGCTTCCGCAGATCAGGCTCATGTTCTGCGTCCAGGACCCTCCCAGCCCAGGAGCCTGGTCCCAGCCCTGCTCAGGCCTCCAGCCACAGCTCCTAAAGCACTCACCATTGAGCTCCAAAGGGAACAGACGACCGCTGTTGTTCAGGGTTTCGGCAGAATACTGCAAGTGACCGGAAAGAGAAGTTTCAGTACCGTGACTGACACATGAGAATTCGGCAATAATATCCCTGCATTTTCATCACTGCAGCGCATTCTACCTTTCCCCAGTGTTTTCTTTCTCGTGATTAAAATAAGCACAGTTGTATTAAAACCTAACAAAATTCAACTGAGTAAATGCACATTTTTAAATTTTTTAAAAAATGTTTTATCTTTTTAAAAGAGTTGTTAACGCTAAACAGACCTTTTTTTTTTTTTTTTTGAGACGGAGTCTCGCTCTATTGCCCGGGCTGGAGTGCAGTGGCGCTATCTCGGGTCACTACAAGCTCCACCTCCTGGGTTCACGCCATTCTCCTGCCTCAGCCTCCTGAGTAGCTGGGACTACAGGCGCCCACCACCACGCCCGGCTAATTTATTTATTTATTTTTTTTTGTATTTTTAGTAGAGACAGGGTTTCACCATGTTGGCCAGGATGGTCTCGATCTCCTGACCTCGTGATCTGCCCACCTTGGCCTCACAAGTACTTGAAGCCTGGCCTCAGACATTTTTATTCCAAGCCACAGGCATGCATCCTGTCCCTGCTCCTGAAGCTCAGGCCCTCCTGCCTTTCAGCAGCCTCGACTGCAGCCAACTTTGTAAACCTCACCACCACTTACTTACTTTTCAGCAAGAACTTCAGCCAAGACCCAAGGGGCCCCTTCCCATTTGCAACAGCTCAGACACAGGACTGGAGCCCCTAAGGCAAGCTCTGGAGTGTGGCGCTGGTCCAGGGAGACATCCAGAGGGGGGGCCTCCCTCCCTGGAAGCAGGAAAGTCACTGGGCATGGTGATAACTTGAGGGTCTGCAGGGAGGGCACTAAGGGAAATGCCACAGGGCTCTCTTCCCTGCCCCATGAAATGTCAGGGAGCTGCTTGGCAGATCGCGGCTTGGAGGCCATTATGTGTCTGCTTCCACACGCTGGCCCGTGCAGGCAGGACACAGCGCCCTGCAGAGGATGGGGCACAGGAGGGGTGTCCTGCCAGGTACCCAGCAAGCTCCCTAGCCTCCCAGAGCCTCCCGGTCTGTGAGAACACAAAAGGCCACCCTGTGACAAGGACATGGCTGTCCCACAGGGTCCAGGCACAGCAGCCCCTCTGCTTTTCTGCCTTAGAGTTCTAGGGCTCCTCTGCCACACCTCAGAACCTCTCAATTAACACTTAAGTCCACGGCACTGCATCCTGTGATAACATTTCCAAACATGATAAAATTAAAAGGAAATCCTTCGCTGCTTCCCATAAAGGGATTAAGTTAAAAGTTGGGTTTGTGACCCCAAAAAAAGACACCCATCCACAGACAGGCCGCGTACACACGGGGTCCCACCTCAGCCAACACAGCAGTGTCGAGCTGTGAGCACCTGGCCACATCATGAGGACGGGGCCTGGTGCGGGCACAGGAACCACATGACCTCCAGGTTCTCCCACCTCGGAACCCAGGTCCGATGGTAGAGAGGACAGGCAGCTCTGCTAGTGGACCTGAAGGCTTTCACGCCACAGGGACCCTTGTTGCTATAGATCCTCCCAGCTCTGGGCCTCCCCCAGCAAGCACCAGGACCTCACTCTCTTCCTGTTCCACACAGCACCCGTCCCCAGGGTCACATGAACAGCACCCAGCCTGACACGGCCACGGAAAAATGTCTAGCAAGGAAAGGACTTTCCCATCCCAGCCGGCATAGACGGCTGTCACAGGCAGCTTGAAAGAGCCACAAGCCTGCACGGCCCCAGATGTGACCACTTCTGTGCAAAGACATGCCAGGGGCAGCAGCTACTCCCAGTGGTGCTGGCTGTGTGGGATGTGCGTACGGCAGACAAACAGAGTCAGGGTCCCCGGGAGCCAGGAGAGGCCGGGCAGCCAGGTCCCACAGGCTTAGGATGGAGGCTTATCAAAAACATTTATTCCTCACAGTCCTGGAGGCAGAAGTCCAAGATCAAGGGACGGGCAGATTCAGTGTCCGGTAAGGCCACCTTCTGGTTCACAGATGGCTCTTCTGGTTGTATCTATGCATAGTCGAAGGGGCTGGCTTCCTCTCTGATACCTCTTTCAAAAGGGCACTTAATTCCATTCATGAGGCACTGCCGCCATGACCTAATCACCTCCCAAAGGCCCCACCTCCAAATACTCATCCCATTCCCTTGAGGGTGAGGATTTCAACATCTGGATTTCGGGGAACATGAACATGCACCCCTTAGGCCTCAAGAAATCTGGACTTCAGGGCTGGGCACGGGAGCACACATCTGAATCCCAGCACTGTGGGAGGCCAAGGCGGAAGGATTGCTTGAGCCCAGGAGTTTGAGACCAGCCTGACCAACATGGTGAAACCCTGTCTCTACTAAAAATACAAAAATTAGCTAGGTGTGATGGTGGGTGCCCGTAATCCCAGCTACTTGGGAGGCAGAGGCAGGGGAATCGCTTTAACCCGGGAGGCAGAGACTACAGCGAGCTGAGATCACACCACTGCACTCCAGCCTTGGCAACAAGAGCAAGACTCTGTCTCAGAAAAAGAAGAAGAAAAAAAAGAAATCTGTACTTCAGGGCTGGACACAGGGGAATCCCAGCACTGTGGGAGGCCAAC
>NW_012110696.1:1619071-1620207 GCF_000951045.1 Mandrillus leucophaeus | reverse complement strand
CCCTTGGGCTCTACTTTTTTCCTGCTGTACCATCGCGACTCCTCAGTCACCTGCTTCCCACCCGCCTCCCTGCAGGAAGTGAGCACCATGTTGCTAACCCAGCACAGCCAGTGCAGTGGGGACACCCCAACGCACTGAATGACCTTCACACGCGACGTTCAGGCCCTGCCGTCTCCTGGCTGCTGCCCCGGGCTCTCTGGGGAAGCTCCAGCCAGAGCACAGTGTAATGCTGGCCCCGCCCACCCACCATGTCCCCTTCCCTGTGGCCCCCGATGGTCTTTGCCCACCCCAACATTAAGACCCTGCCCATCTTCCAGCACTCAGCTGCCATCACACCTCAAACCCTCTTTGCTGCTCGGGCAGCTCAGCAAGGCACCCGTGCCCACTGCCCTCCCACCACCTCATGCCTGTGGTCACTGGTCGTCTGTGTAGGCCCCCCCTGAGGACAGAACCCTAAAAGTCACGTTATGATTTGTATTAGGACTGCGGCATTCCTCCACATGGTTACACAGAGTGCACCTCCACGCCACGGAGCACCTGTTGGTGGCGTAGAGGAACCGCTGGAAGGACCTCTAGGGAAGCATGCTGACAGAAAGGCAGAACCCAAATGCTTGCGCACTGTGTCACTCCACTTACAGACCATTCTCGAGATGACAGAATGACAGAGCGGGGGAAGAAACTATAAAAAACTCTTACTGGCCAGGTGTCGTGGCTCACACCTGTAATCCCTGCATTTGGGGAGGCTGAGGCGGGAGGACCCATTGAGTCCAGGTGGTCGAAACCAGCCTGGGAAACACAGTGAGACCCCCTTTCTAAAAGATATAAATTTTTAAAAAATAGCTGGGTGTGGGCCGGGCGTGGTGGCTCTAACCTGTAATCCCAGCACTTTGGGAAGCCAAGGCAGGCGGATCACAAAGTCAGGAGTTCAAGACCAGACTGGCCAACATGGTGAAACCCCGTCTCTACTAAAAATATAAAAATTAGTCGGGCGTAGTGGCGGATGCCTGTAGTCCCAGCTACTCAGGAGGCTGAGGCAGAAGACTCTCTTGAACCCGGGAGGCTGAGGTTGCAGTGAGCTGAGATTGCACCACTGCACTCCAGCCTGGGCAACAAAGCAAGATTCCATCTCAAAAAAA
>NW_012110696.1:1610191-1616806 GCF_000951045.1 Mandrillus leucophaeus | reverse complement strand
AAAAAAAAAAAAAAGCTAAATCACTAAATCAACTTTAATTTCAGTTTAAAAATCCATGTGCAACTAGAGGGAACCATAGGAGGCAGGGCAGCACTGGCTCCAACCAGCAACTCCAGAACAAACATGGGAGGGGAGCGCGTGAGGCGCCAGCCAGGGCATGCAGCCTAGACACTCCAGGACAAGCAGCTGCGTCCTCAACACACAAGCTCCAAGGGGGACCCCATGGGGAAAAGGGACATGAGACACCCTGAATCTGGACTCCCTGAACAAATTCATAAATTCAGACAATTGGGGAAGTTTGAATGCTGACAGGATATTTAGAGATATTAAGGAATCTCTGAGGGTTTTAGGTGGGAAAATGACATTCTGGTCATGTGTCTTAAAGTCTTTATCTTTTGGAGATACAGAATGAGATATTTGCAGAGAAAGTATGTCTAGAATGCACTATGAAATCATGGCAGGAGGGGACTGGGTAAAGGTACAGATCAAACAAGGAGCCCTGAGCTAACGGCGCCCGCCTTGCTTGCTCATTGAGGCCAGGCCGTGGGTATGTACGAAGACATACTTCCACACAGAAACTCACACATGAATGTATGAGTTTCTACTCTGTGCAATTGTCTACACTTATTTTTCATAAAAATACTATTTTAAGTCACCTTTGAAAACATCAATTTCTATTTTTATGCAACGAATTGGCTACTTAAAATACTGACTTGTTTCCATGAATGTTAGAAGTAACTTGTGTTTAGATATTCACAAGTTACGTGGGAGAGCTGGTCTCACGTGTAAACAATCTATCACTGAGTAACTGGGTTTCTTCAACACAGGCAATCACACTGTCCTCATCACAAAGATCAAAAAACCCGGCCGGGCGCAGTGGCTCAGGCCTGTAATCCCAGCACTTTGGGAGCCCAATGGGGGTGGATCACCTGAGGTCAGGAGTTCGAGACTAGCCTGACCAACAAGGTGAAACCCCGTATCTACTAAAAATACAAAAATTAGCTGGGCTTGGTGGCATGTGCCTGTAATCCCAACTACTCAGGAGGCTGAGGCAGGGGAATCGCTTGAACCTGGGAGGCAGGGGTTGCAGTGAGCCGAGATCGCACCACCGCATTCCAGCCTGGGCAACAGAGCGAGACTCCATCTAAAAAATGAAAATAAATACATAAAATTTTAAAATCCTGATAAAGGCTGGGCACGGTGGCTCATGCCTGTAATCCCAGCACTTTGGGAGGCTGAGGTGGGTGGATCACTTGAGGTCAGGAGTTCAAGACCAGCCTGGCCAATATGGTGAAACCACATCTCTACTAAAAATACAAAAAAAAAAATTAACTGGGCATGGTGGTGGTGCCTGTAATTCCAGCTACTCGGGAGGCTAAGGCAAGAGAGTCGCTTGAACCCGGGAGGCAGAGCTTGCAGTGAGCCAAGACTGCACCACTGTACTCCAGCCTGGGCGACAGAGCAAGACTCCATCCCTTTCAAAAAAAATTAAAAATTAAAAAATAGGTTGGGCATGGTGGCACACCCCTGTAGTCCCAGCTACTCAGGAGGCTGAGGCGGGAGAATCACTTGAGCCCTGGAAGCAGAGGTTGCAGTGACATGCTAGTACCCCACTGCACTCCAGCCTGGGCAACAGGGCAAGGACTCCATCTCATAAAAAAAAAAAAAGTAAAAAGGTTTACACTTAGGGATGAAAAGGTTTGTCCTCCCATTTCAGAAAGAAACCACCGCCATATTCACAGGCCGTGTTTTAAGAAAACAGGAGTCACTGGGAAAAACCATCTTTGACAGCAGAAGACTCAACAGTGGCCCTGGCTGGCCACTAATAGAGCCGGGTCAGCAGGAGCAGGAGCAGGAGCAGGAGCAGGCTGTGATGGAACCCTCATGACCACTCACCCTGCAGGGCCCCCAGGGCTCCTGTCCCAAGGCTGAGGCTGACCGAGGAACTGCCCACGCTGCCTTCTCTCTGTCAACGGACAAGTGCTCCGTAAAGAGATGAAGAACGGGAGGGAGGAAGGAGGCAGGGGCTGAAGAGCTACCTACCGGGTACTATGCTCACAACCCGAGTGCAATACACCCAAGGGGCAAACCTGCACATGTACCCCCGTATCTAAAATCAAAGCTGAAAACAAGAGGTGAAGAGCAGCCACCTAAAGCACAGAGGATGTGGGGGCCTGTGGGTCACTCCAAACCAGGACATCTGTCCAGACACCTCCCAGGCCCGGCAGGCACGCTGTGTAGCCACCTCCCTGGAAAGCTGCCCACGCCCTGGCTGACATCCACTTGCCAAAAATGTCCTCGGAGGCACACAGCCATCTCACAGGCATATGCCACTCTGTATCCTTTGGTCTTGGTTAGAGATTCCTTAAAAACGTTTTCTCCATTTAATCAAAAGGAAAAATGGGGCCAGGCGTGGTGGCTCACGCCTGTAATTCCAACACTTCGGGAGGCTAAGGTGGGCAGATCACTTACCAGCCTCGCCAACGTGGCCAACATGGTGAAACTCCGTCTCTACTAAAAATACAAAATTTAGGCCAGGCACGGTGGCTCACACCTGTAATCCCAGCACTTTGCGAGGCCGAGGCAGGCAGATTATGAGGTCAGGAGCTCGAGACCAGCCTGACCAACATGGTGAAACCCCATCTACTAAAAATACAAAAATTAGCCTTGCCTAGTGGCACACACCTGTAATCCCAGCTACTCAGGAGGCTGAGGCAGGAGAATTGCTTGAACCTGGGAAGCAGAGGTTGCAGTGAGCCAAGATTGTGCCATTGCACTCCAGCCTAAGCAACAGAGCAAGACTCCATCTCAAAAAAAAAAAAAAAATTTAGCCGGGTGTGGTGGCGTGTGCCTGTAACCCTAGCTACTCGGGGGGCTGAGGTACAAGAATCACTTGAACCCGGGAAGCGGAGGTTGCAGTGAGCCGAGATGGTGCCACTGCACTCCAGCATGGATGACAAAGCAAGACTCTGTCTCCAGAAAAAGAAAAGAAAAAATGGGAACTGGCCACGGTGTCTGGAAAGAACATGGTTCTGCAGCCAGCAAGGCACTGAGACATCAGGCAAGCACTGCCTTCCCCGCCTCAGCCACCCCTACCCATGGGCTGACAGCCAGAAACGTACTGACTACAGGACACAGCCAGCACTGACTGCCATGGTCACCTCGGTCATCGTGGCCCTGAGCGCCAGGCCCATAAGCAGTGCTTGCAAAGGTTCAGGCCGCATGCCACCTCCCACAGCCCAACGCCCATGCTCGCCAGCTCGTGGGAGGAGAGGCTTCAGCTTGGACCCTCAGACCCTCGCTGGAACCCCCTGCGGTGAAGATGGGTCACACGCGTCCAGCCCAAAGGCCTGAGACCCACAGCTTTCCCTTCACCCTCTCATTTCCATAACATGCACGGGGCTACAAATGCAGCGTGCTCACGCCTCCAGAGCCACGGCCAAGCCGGGCCCAGGACAGGCAGGTGTTCCAAGCACCCTTGCTGGCTCTGAGGGCCTGGCAAGACCCTCCAGGCTAGACATCAGCCACCTCCTTCTAGATATGCCTTCTAACCAGGGCAGGGGGTGGGTCCTGAAGGTGGCACATCCAAAGTTCACTTCACCATGACTGTAGGAAAATCAGTCTGCCTGTGGGAAGCTAATGTGGTGATCAAATCCAAGACAGAGGCTCCCTTGGGAGGTGGAGCTAGGAGGGGAGGGACAGGGAGGCCAGTGGGGCACATGCTGCTGCTTGATTGGATGCTAACAGGCACACCTGCGCTTGAGGCTCCAGCTTCTGTGTGTAAGTCAGCCTTTCAGTAAAACCCTATCTTTTTAAATAGCAACTCAAGGCATTTTTTTTTTTTTTTTGAGACGGAGTCTCACTGTGTTGCCCAGGCTGGAGTGCAGTGGCACCATCTCAGCTCTCTGCAAGCTCCGCCTCCCAGGTTCACACCATTCTCCTGCCTCAGCCTCCCGAGTATCTGGGACTACAGGCGCCCACCACCACGCCCGGCTAGTTTTTGTATTTTTAGTAGAGATGCGGTTTCACCATGTTGGCCAGGCTGGTTACAAACTCCTGACCTCAACTGATCTGCGCGCTCAGCCTCCCACAGTGCTGGCATTACAGGCGTGAGCCACTGTGCCCCGCTGGCATTTTTAATAAGTCTGTTTTTTTAAAATGATGCTGAAAATCCGCTGTGATGACACTGATGGGCTCTGGGGCCCACTTGTGCACCAGACACCCCCATGCCTGGCCTAGCAGTGCCTCCCAGGCCCCTGAGAACTTAGCCCTCACCTCCACCTCCCAGTGTGGCCATTCCCCTGTGACAGCTCGGGGGAGGGGCACCCAGCCTCGTGCCACCTGCAGCTGCTTACCGGACCAGCCTCGGTCTTGCAGGTGAGGTCGTCCAGGCTCTGGCTCTGTAGCTTCTCAGTGATGAGTGTGACCATGGTTGGGGCCCCGTGTCCTCCGTCCACACCAACAGGCACTGGAGTGCTGGAACATCAGACTCTCCAAGGCCCCGGCATTGCTAGTTCTGAGCCAAATCTCAAGGTCATGTCTCCACTTTCCTTACAGATGAGCAGTCCGTGCCACAGGCTCTTCAGGATTTGTGCCTGTTTCTCAGAAGAGATAAATCACCATGTGATTATACGCAAAATCATTTTGTTGGTGTTTCTGTTACATGCCAGGTCCCCTGTGTATAAAGTATTTCTGATATCCTGCCTCACAAACACCCTCCCATTTTCAAAACTACCATGCAAGTTCTTTTCTGGAAAATCTGATCACGGTGGTCTTCTCGCTAAAGGCAAAGGCACATGTTAGACTCATCTCGCCCCCTGGAAGCCTCAACTGAAAGAAGATAGGCCACCCCAGTCTCCTGCTCCAAAAAAGGGGAAATAGGATGGGAGATGATGGCAAGGACATTCTGGAAGCTGGGAAGCTGCTGGAAAGCCAGTATCAAGCCAGGAATGCAGAAACCCTGCCTACCCACCCCCTGCTGCTCCAAGTGGCCAAACACCCCTCCCACTCCCGCCAGCCAGCTGGGCAAGCGCTCTCCACTGAAGCTGGGGCAGAGGAAGCCTACCAGGGTCCGCACCTGGTCTGCTGACAGCAAGGGGCCGGCAGAGGAAGGGCGAGGGCTCGGGGGTCTTTCAGGCCCTGAGCTCTCCAGCCCCAGGAACGGGCAGCTCTGTCTGTACTGCCGGCAGAGGCTGTGGGGCTGCCCCAGGGCTGCTCCCAACAGACACCAACGGGCCGAGGTGCCCAGCAAGGTGGCCCTGCGCCCAGCGTGTCCCCAACCTGCCCCAGCTTTGACCCTTCTCAGGCTCCCACTGTTGGGTGTGAGGAGCTGCCAAGGCCACCTAGTTCAGACCCAACAGAGGCCAAAACAGACAAGGGGCAAACAAGCAAAACCAGGAACTTGGAGAAGAGCCCTAGGTGGGAGGGTAAGGACTTCCTCAGCAGCAGCCCTCTGCGCTCGGAGTGACACGGCACCTCCATGAAGACCAGGACACCCTTAAAAAGGAACTTCCAGAGAAAAAGAAGAGTGCCTGGGAATTAAGACAGCAGTGATGGAACCTCCACACAACCTCCAAGGTGCGCGTCCTCAGCTGCCGCCCAGCTCCAGCTTCCGGCCAGTCTTCTGGGGCCCACAGACTGCTCCTAGGCAAGGATTAAGGGTGGACAGGACGCCAAAGCTGAGGCCTCACCTCCACCAATGAAGGCAACCCATAGGCAGCAGCGTTCACAAGCATCTGCCCCAAAAGCCTGGCACGTGGGAGGCACGTGGGCCGCCCCATCAGAAGGACCGCCGGCCACTCGGGCCACACCACCTGCCAGTAAAGTAAGAGGACAAAGGAGACTCACACGCACACTTCTGCCAACGCTGGAAAGGTTTCAACACGGTTCAATACCTGCGTTCCACACTTAAAATGTGCACATACAACTGCTCTCAACAGAAACCAATAGGCACTTCCCTAGAGCCCAAAAGCCAGCATCTTCCTGAACGAGGGCCAGGGCAAAGGCGCCACCAACACAGCAGCTACGCGCACAGTGGGCCACCCGGCCTGGCTCGGAGCCTTCCCGTCACCAGGCACAGCCCTGTTGCCGTCAGGTCCAGGAGACTGGGCAGACCAAATCCAGGCAGGGTCTGTGCACAGGTCCTGATAGGTGCCACCCACCCATGGGGCTGTTCCAGGCCAGGGGACACAACACACCAGCTAAAGGCTGTGCCCACCTGGCTCACTGGGTCTGAAATCAGGCTGTGCCCACCTGGCTCACTGGGTCTGAAATCACGCGCTCGGCACTGACCACTCCCACCACCCTCGGCAGCCACCACTGTCATCTCCAGCCCACAGCCAAGAGCCCCAGACTCCAAGAGGGGTGTCCTGCGCTGGGTCAGGGTCAGCCGGGCCCACTGTGATGCTTCAGAAGGAGGTCTCTCTGCAGCAGTGGCTCCATTCAAATTGTCTCAAACTAAGCAGCACAAATCAGAGCCAGTCACACTGCACACCCAATGCTGGTCAATGTCAGCTGGGGAAAGCCACCAGCAACTGGGGTGCCAGCTCACACCACGGCCCAGACTCACCTCTGTCCCAGCTCAGTGCCCCCAGCTCACACCACGGCCCAGACTCA
>NW_012110696.1:1606061-1608191 GCF_000951045.1 Mandrillus leucophaeus | reverse complement strand
TGCTGGGATTACAGGCATGTATCACCACCATGCCTGGCCTGGAACCTGATTATTTAATTCTGAAGAAATGTCAGACAATCTCAAAACAGGCCAACCCTACAAAATGACCAGCCAGAAACCTTCAGAAGCATTGGGTGAGGAAAGAGCTCGGCGAGACCCGGCCCAGACGTGGGGGGGGGGGGGCGTCCCAATGCAGCACGTGACCCTGGGTCAGAAAAAGGGCAGGGAGGACATGTCCCAAATCTGCCTGAGCACCGTCAGATGCCAGCACCACGCCACACTGACGCCACACTACTGGCTGTGACTACTGCCTGTGGTCACGTGAGATGTGAACGCCTGGAGGGTCTGCATGCCTTCGATAGAGAAACGATGACACGTGTGTGCAAGAGTCACACTCTCGGCCGGGCACGGTGGCTCACGCCTGGAATCCCAGCACTTTCGGAGGCCGAGGCGGGCGGATCACGAGGTCAGGAGATCGAGACCACGGTGAAACCCCGTCTCTACTAGAAATAAAAAAAAAATTAGCCAGGCGCAGCAGCGGGCGCCTGTAGTCCCAGCTACTCCGGAGGCTGAGGCAGGAGAATGGCGTGAGCCCGGGAGGCAGAGCTGGTAGTGAGCTGAGATCGCACCACAGCACTCCAGCCTGGGCAACAGAGCAAGACTACGTCTCAAAAAAAAAAAAAAAAAAAAAGAGTCACACTCTCATAACTCACAGACTTTAATACATCAGACAGGCCGGGCGCAGTAGCTCACACCTGTAATCCCAGCACTTTGGGAGGCCAAGGCGGGCGGATCACGAGGTCAGGAGATCAAGACCATCCTGGCTAACACGGTGAAACCCTGTCTCTACTAAAAATACAAAAATCTAGCCGGGTGTGGTGGCGGGCGCCTGTAGCCCCAGCTACTCCGGAGGCTGAGGCAGGAGAATGGCATTAACTCGGGAGGCAGAGCTTGCAGTGAGCCAAGATCGCGCCACTCACTCCAGCCTGGGCGACAGAGTAAGACTCCACCTCAAAAAAACAAAACAAAACAAAACAATTAGCTGGGTGTGATGACACGTACCTGTAGTCCCAGCTACTCAGGAGGATGAGGCAGGAGAATCACTTGAACCCGGGGGGCGGAGGTTGCAGTGAGCCGAAATCACACTACTGCACGCCAGCGTGGTGACAGAGTAAGACTCCGTTTAAAAAAAAAAAAATCAGATAAAGTGTGCTCGCAAAGCAACAGCCAGGGCAAGTGTCCAGCAGCGCCAATGCGGAACACCTAGCGGTGTCCAAGCAGCAGCTCTGGCACGCGAGAGGCACATGCAGCACAGGAGAGACCACGTCTGCTGCCAACAGCAGCTCCCTGCCGGGAGCCCAGGAGACAGGGATTGTGAGTGCTGCGCAGGGAGGGGAGGAGACCCTCCTGTGGAACACGCATTTCCCACAGGAAGGAAGGCGTTACTCAGGTCGTCACCGACACGTGTGTTGGCTTCCAAGGTGCCAGCAGGGCCATTATACCAATCTCCTGTAACTGACGGGCTTCAAATAACAAAAGTATACTCTCAGAGTTCTGGAGGCCAGAAGCCCAAACCAGAGGTATCAACAGCTGCCTCCTTCTGGAGGCTGAGGGGAACCGGTTCCAGCCTCTCTCCAGTTTCCAGCGGCTCCAGGAGTCCTCAGCATTCCCTGGCTTGTAGCTGTACCACTGCAATCTCTGCCTCTGTCACCAGGCGGCCTTCTTCCCATTGCCACAGAGTCTCTGTGTCACTATCTCTTCTTATAAGGACACCAATAATTGGGTGAGAGCCCACTCTAATCATATGACTTCATCTTAATTTACATTAATTACAATAGCATCTGGCCGGGCACGGTGGCTCACGCCTGTAATCCCACCACTTTGGGAGGCCGAGGCAGGCAAATCATGAAGTCAGGAGATCGAGACCATCCTGGCTAACACGGTGAAATCCTGTCTCTACTAAAAATACAAAAAATTAGCTGGGCGTGGTGGCACATGCCTGTGGTCCCAGCTACTTGGGAGGCTGAGGCAGAAGAATTGCTTGAACCCAGGAGGTGGAAGCTGTAGTGAGCTGAGATCATGCCACTGCACTCCAGCTTGGGCAACAGAGTGAGACTCCGCCTCAAAAAA
>NW_012110696.1:1600980-1603541 GCF_000951045.1 Mandrillus leucophaeus | reverse complement strand
CCAGCTCACACCACGGCCCAGACTCACCTCTGTCCCAGCTCAGTGCCCCCAGCTCACACCACGGCCCAGACTCAACTCTGTCCTAGCCTCAGAGCCCCTACTTCACAGCCACAGCCCGGACTCACCTCTGTACCAGCCTCAGAGCCCCCAGTTCACCGCCACAGCCCGGACTCACCTCTGTCCCAGCTCAGTGCCCCCAGCTCATACCACGGCCCGGACTCACCTCTGTCCTAGTCTCAGAGCCCCCAGTTCACAGCCACGGCCCGGACTCACCTCTGTCTCAGCGTCAGAGCCCCCAGTTCACAGCCACGGCCTGGACTCACCTCTGTCTCACCGTCAGAGCCCTCACAGGACGGGGCTCTATGGCTGACAAGCCAGCCTCCCTCCCTAATCCCACCAACCATTCCTGCAGGGCGAGGGCCAGCTCCCTTCACACCATGCACCATGAGGGGCTGCACATCCACATTCTGAACCCTCCTGGTTGCACAAAGCACACACACAACCTTAGAAACAGGACAACAGCCACACTATAACTTGAAAAAATAATAACTAGGATTTTATTTTAAAAACAGGCTTCACAGTCTGTGTAGAAATGGCTGATTTCAGGGCTGAGGCAGGGAAAAGAGCTGGAGCCTGTCGAGGTGCAGGAAGTGAGGATGGCTCCCCAGTAGCCTGCCGGTAACACAGAGCAAAGCAAGCGGCAGCGAACACAGGAACCCAGAAACCCATGAACCTAGGAACCCATGAACCTAGGAACCCATGAACCCACGGACCCAGAACCCATGAACCTAAGAATCCACAAACCCAGGAACCCACAGACCCACAGACCCAGGAACCCATGAACCCACAGACTCACGAACCCATGAGCCCACAGATCCATGAACCCACGAACCCAAGAACTCACGAACCCAGGAACCCACAGACCCAGGGACCCAGGCACTCAAGAACCCCGGAACCCCTGGACTCAGAAACCCACAGACCCAGGAACCCACAGACCCAGGAACCCACAGATCCAGGAACCCACAAACCCATGGACCCACAAACCCAGGAACCCATGAACCCAAGGTCCCAGGAACCCATAAACCCATGGACCCACAAACCCAGGAACCCACAGATCCATGGACCCAGGAACCCACAAACCCAGGAATCAGGAACCCACAGACCCAGGTGAGGTGGGGGTGGCGGGAAAGCACGTCCTCACGGGGCGGTGGGGAGCCACGAGTGAGTGCAGAGAGAATGAGGGAAGTACTTTAAAACCATCACTTGACCAACATCCCAACACAACCGTCTCAGGCAAGATGCATCCATGATGCTGGACCCGCAGAGAACGTATGGCGAGAAACAGAGCTCACAGCCTCAAAGTGACCCCCAAAAGATGCTCGGCAGTCACCAAGGAAAAACAGTAACAGCAGGGGTACCCGGCAGGCACCTGAACCCAGCGATCAATGTGAACACCCCAAGAGCATCCTGCGGGACACCCAGGACACAAACACAGGAACCTGAATTTCCCCTTTTTTTTTTTTTTTGAGACAGAGTCTTTCTCTGTCGCCCAGGCTGGAGTGCAGTGGTGCGATCTCAGCTCACTGCAGCCTCCGCCTCCCAAGTTCAAGCGATTCTCCTGCCTCAGCCTCCCAAGTAGCTGGGATTACAGGCACACGCCACCACATCTGGCTAGTTTTTGTATTTGTAGTACAGACAGGGTTTTGCCATGTTGGCCAGGCTTGTCTCAAACTCCTGATCTCAGGTGATCCGCCCACCTCAGCCTCCCACAGTGCTGGGATTACAGGCATGTATCACCACCATGCCTGGCCTGGAACCTGATTATTTAATTCTGAAGAAATGTCAGACAATCTCAAAACAGGCCAACCCTACAAAATGACCAGCCAGAAACCTTCAGAAGCATTGGGTGAGGAAAGAGCTCGGCGAGACCCGGCCCAGACGTGGGGGGGGGGGGGCGTCCCAATGCAGCACGTGACCCTGGGTCAGAAAAAGGGCAGGGAGGACATGTCCCAAATCTGCCTGAGCACCGTCAGATGCCAGCACCACGCCACACTGACGCCACACTACTGGCTGTGACTACTGCCTGTGGTCACGTGAGATGTGAACGCCTGGAGGGTCTGCATGCCTTCGATAGAGAAACGATGACACGTGTGTGCAAGAGTCACACTCTCGGCCGGGCACGGTGGCTCACGCCTGGAATCCCAGCACTTTCGGAGGCCGAGGCGGGCGGATCACGAGGTCAGGAGATCGAGACCACGGTGAAACCCCGTCTCTACTAGAAATAAAAAAAAAATTAGCCAGGCGCAGCAGCGGGCGCCTGTAGTCCCAGCTACTCCGGAGGCTGAGGCAGGAGAATGGCGTGAGCCCGGGAGGCAGAGCTGGTAGTGAGCTGAGATCGCACCACAGCACTCCAGCCTGGGCAACAGAGCAAGACTACGTCTCAAAAAAAAAAAAAAAAAAAAAGAGTCACACTCTCATAACTCACAGACTTTAATACATCAGACAGGCCGGGCGCAGTAGCTCACACCTGTAATCCCAGCACTTTGGGAGGCCAAGGCGGG
>NW_012110696.1:1589469-1599160 GCF_000951045.1 Mandrillus leucophaeus | reverse complement strand
TGTTAGCCAGGATGGTCTCGATCTCCTGACCTCGTGATCCGCCCGTCTCGGCCTCCCAAAGTGCTGGGATTACAGGCTTGAGCCACCGCGCCCGGCCTACAAAGACTATTTCTAAATAAAGTCACATTTGCAGGTATTGGGGGTGCAGACTTGAACATAACCTCCTGGGGGATGCAATTCCACACACACAATGCCAGGCCCGTCTCCCCTTACAATAAACTGAGCCATGAGGATGCAGCACCAGTCATGAGGCATGATGGACAGCAAGTCCCTCCCCCTTGGCCGTTCTCAGAGACCAGTCGGCATGAGGGAAGTCTGGGGAAGGAGGAGTTCAGGACCAGAGGAAGCCCCTGCCGGAGCTGGCAAAGCCCAGAGATACGGAAATTGTGACAGATGGTGGCGGTGAGGATGCCGCAGGACCCCATCACAGCAGGATAGCCTTTTCGAGGGGGGTTCAGAGAGGTCCCTCTAAGGCAGTGACATTGAAGCCAGGACTGAAAGCTAAACAACAGAGGCCCGGAAAAGGAGACAAAGGCCAGAACAAGTGGGAAAAGAGACCTCTGGGTTCGAGGTAGATGCAGAAGAGACACGGAAAGTGAGAGAAACCTGGCTCCAGCTGCTGGAACTCACTGTCCCTGCCACCAACAGGTGAGGAGTGGGAGCCAGCAGAGAGGACCACAACCTGAGCTCCGGGAGGCACAGCTGGCATCGGGCATCCCTCGCCCCTACTCCAGGACCTCTCAGCACCGGCCCCTCTGAACAGGAAGTGGTCCCTCCCAAGCCCATGAGCACCGCCCTGAGCCCAGGCGATGCCTTCTCCCCACACTAAGTGGGCTCACTTCAGAGGACGGCTACAACGAACTCACTTCCACTTTTCCTGCATTAAGTCGCCATCCTCACTCCCAAAGGCTCCTTGTAACTGCACTGTAACTCCCTTCCTTGTAACTGCACTGGTGACTTAAGCCGACAACCCCAGGGGCTCTCCCTGCCTCTCCTTCCACCTCTGCACCCAGCTCAAGCCTGATCCTCAAGGTCTGGAGGGCCGTAGCAGCCTACACCCGTTCCCATACACTGGGCAACTTGGCCCGACCTCAACGGAAAGCAGATCATGGCACTCTGGCCCCCAGAAACAGCCTCCTCAGCCCTTAGGACAGAGGCCAAAATCCTCACCCTGGTCCCCCAACTACCCCATCGTCTCCCCTCGCTCCCCGGGTTCTGGCCACACCAGTGCCCTGCAGACCCCTAGGAGGGTCAAACGCAGAGCTGGAGTTCCACGGGGGCAGCAGGGACGAGCCCCCACCACAGGCAGTGCCTCCGCTCATATGGCCGCCTCACGGGACAGTGGCAAAATGCCCTCGGCTGGCGGCTCTGGCCACTCTCATTCTCCAGGACTCCATCCTCCAAAACGCACCAAAGCAGTTTCTATTTTTCTGTGTTTTAACTCGATCCACATGGAGTCAGATACAGCATTCGTAGAGCCATGAATTAGTTTCCTACAACCAACTATCACAAAGTGGTGGCTTAGGACAGAAAAGAACTAGCCAGCTGTCCTTGGAGGCTGGGAGTCCAAGACCAAGATGCTAGCAGGGCCACGCCCCTCTGAAGGCTCTGGGGAGGGATGTGCTCAGGACTCCCTCCTGGCTCTGGCGTCACTCCAATCTTCCCACCGCATTCTCCCTGTGTGTGCCTGTGTCCAAGTCTCCCGATTTTATAATGACATCAGTCATTTTGGGGCAGGACTCACCATGCTCCAGTGTGATCCCATCTTAACTAATTACATCTGCAACAATCCTATTTCCAAGTAAGTGCACATTCTGAAGTACTGGGGGGTCAGGACTTCAGTGTGTGACTTTGGGAGTGGACGTCATTCAGCCCATAACCAGCTGTATTTTATTTCCCCACGGCAACACACACAGGGTGCTGGCTCACAAACCAACACTGAGTGACTCCCAAGCGTGTAGAGGCCTCACCCCTGCCACTCTGCAGTGGGCACTTCCATCCCTCAGCCCTGTCCTCGGGTACTTACTACCCCTACGCACACAGCCCGCAGGCACCGCTGCTCCTGGACTGTGCCCCAGCGCACCCCTCAAAGCATCATCTGCTGGCTGGAAGGCACGTCAGGGTGTATCTCTTTGCCAACACAGTCCCACTCCACACCTCCCAATAGGGCTGTGTGAACCTTCTGTCAAGTCATCGCTGACATTATCACGTCACTATAAATAGTGTTTCCAGTTAGGCCACACAGTGGGGTCTGTTCTCCAAAGTTCATAACTCCATCCTTTTTACGAATGCAAAGTTTCTGCCCAGTATAAACTCTTGCCTCAAACTCCCCAGCAGATTTACAAACCTCCTAGGAATGAGCCTTTTGGTCAAAGACGTCAGGACACCTTCAGCCCTTCTGCTCCTAGTCCCGCCTTGTGCTCAGGGCTGGCAGGGGTGTGCTCTAGCCCACTCGGGGCACCCCTCACCCTCATCTTGCAGCTCCCTGAGAAGGGGGGCACGTGAAGACCACACTTCTTCTCTCCTCCACTTCTGTAAGGAGCCCACTCCCAGGATGCCTGCTCAGCTTTCAGGGTCTTCTCTCGCCCCAGCTTTAGAAAATGCTTAAGGCACCTTCCTTGGTCCAGAGACCACGTCCTTCCGGCCTGGCTCATGGCACACTCTGCGCTCCACCCTGGTCTGCATCTCCGTCTGTTCCTGGACTCCGTGTCCAACGCTTGCTGCTGTTGCCGCTGTTCTAGGATTTGTCCTCCGCTCCTCCAACCCTTCCAATGACGTGTGTATGCTTCACACGCAAGGGCTCCCTCCTCTTCTCCAAATGCCCATGTCGGGACCCATCTTCACACTTATCTCTAAGCCTATATTTACAGGGCTGCTTTTCACAGGGGGTTTTAAATTACTTTTTCTGGTCCCTGCACTCTGTATCTCAGCTCCCTCGGTCTTCCCTGCTTTTCCTGGCTTCTGCTTTCAGACTGGAAGTTTCCTCTGATGTTGCTCATTCTGGCTCCCCATTCACACACAGAGGGAAGAGCAGTGCTGCCTCACTGCAGAGGGATGCAGTGGCTGCGTCCTCCCTTCAGATGGCAAGAGAACTCACCCTGAGACCAGCCTGGCCAACATGGTGAAACCCCATCTCTACTAAAAATACAAAAATTAGCTGAGCATGGTCGCAGGTGCCTATAATCCCAGCTACTCAGGAGGCTGAGGCAGGAGAATTGCTTGAATCCGGGAGGTGAAGGTTGCAGTGAGCTGAGATTGCACCACTGCACTCCAGCCTGGGTGACAGAGTGAGACTCCATCTCAAAATAAATAAATAAATAAATAAATAAATAAATAAATAAATAAATAAAGTTTATAGAGAGAGGCAAAAGACCCAGAATAGCCAACATGATATTAAAGGAGAAGAACAAAGTTGGAGGATTGACACCATCCAACTCAGACTTATCATAAAGTTGCTGTAATCAAGACAGTGTGTGGCCAGGCACAGTGGCTCATGCATGTAATCCCTGTGCTTTGGAAGGCTGAGAGAAGAGGATCGCTCAGACCCAGGAGTTCAAGACCAGCCTGGGCAACATAGCAAGACTCCATCTCTACATAAAATTTTAAATTTACCTGCGTGCCTATAATCCTAGCTACTTAGAAGGCAGAGGTGGGAGGATTGCTTTAGCCGGAGAGGTGGAGGATGCAGTGATCCAAGATTGCACTGCTGCACTCCAACCTGGGTGACACAGCAAGACCCTGTCTCAAAAAAAAAAAAGATAGTGTGGGACGGGCAAAAGAATAGGCAATTGGATCAACGGAACAGGCAGAATAGAGAGCCCAGATATAGAACCACATAGTCACTGATCTTTGACAAAGGAGCAATGGCAAAACAATAGAGAACAGACAGTCTTTTCAACAAATGCTGCTGAAAAACTAGATATTCACAAGAAAAAAAGACATGAGACCAGGTGTGGTGGCCCATGCCTGTAATCCCAGCACTTTGGAAGCCCGAGGCGGGTGGATCACTTGAGGTCAAGAGTTCGAGATCAGCCTAGCCAAAATAGTGAAACCCCATCTCTACTGAAAATATAAAAATTAGCTGGGTGTGGTGGCGTGCACCTGTAACCCCAGCTACTCAGGAGGCTGAGACAGGAGAATCACCTGAATCCGGGAGGCAAAGGTTGCAGTGAGCTGAGATCACGCCCCTGCACTACAGCCTGGGCCACACAGCAAGATTCCATCTCAAAAAAAAAAAAAAAAAGACATGGAGTGTATGGACACCCTTCACGAAAACTAACTCAAAATGGATCACAGACCTAAAGTAAAAGGCAAAACTATAAAAATCCTAGAAGATAGATAACACAGGAGAAAAATATAGATGACTTTGGGTTTGGTGATGACTTTTCAGATACAACACTGAAAGCACGACCCATGAAAGAAAGAATTGTTAAGTTCATTAAAATTAAAAATATCTGCTCTGCAAAAGACACTGTCAAGAGAATACAAAACAAGTTCCAGACTGAAAGAAAATATTTGCAAAAGACTTATCTGACAAAGAACCATTATCCAAAATATAGAAAGATATTTTAAAACTCAACAATAAGAAAACAACCCCAGCCTGGTCAACATGGTAAAACCCCATCTCTACAAAAAAACTACAAAAATTAGCCGGGCGTGGTGGCACACACCTGTAATCCCAGCTACTCGGGAGGTCGAAGTAGAAGAATCACTTGAACCCAGAAGCTGAGGTTGCAGTGAGCCGAGATCATGCCACTGCACTCCAGCCTGGGTGACAGAGTCAGACCATGTCTCCACACACAAAAAAAAAAAAAAAAAAAAAGGCCAGGAGCAGTGGTTCATGCCTGTAATTCCACTTTGGGAGGCCAAGGCAGGTGGAACAACTGAGGTCAGGAGTTCGAGACCAGCCTGGCAAATGTGGTGAAATCCCATTTCTACTAAAACTACAAAAATTAGTCGGGCATGGTGGCAGGTGCCTGTAATCCTAGCTACACGGGAGGCTGAGGCAGGAGAATTCCTTGAACTCGGGAGGCGGAGGTTGCAGCGAGCCAAGATAGCACCACTGCACTCCAGCCTGGGCAACAAGAGCGAAACTCCATCTCAAAAAAAAAAAAGAAAAAAGAAAGAAAGAAACCAACCCAACTAAAATAGTGGAGCAAACACTTTAACAGACACCTCAACCAACTGGGGCCGGGTGTGGTGCTCATGCCTGTAATCCCAGCACTTTGGGAGACCAAGGCAGATGGATCACCTGAGATCAGGAGTTCGAGACCAGGCTGGCCAACATAGCGAAACCCCATCTCTATTAAAAATACAAAAATTAGCTGGGCGTGATGGCAGGCGCCTGTAATCACAGCTCCTCGGGAGGATGAGGCGGAGGTTGCAGTGAGCCGAGATCGCACCAGTGCACTCCAGCCTGGGCAACAAGAGTGAAACTCTGTCTCAAAACAAAACAAAACAAAAAAAGAGCCCACTACACACAAGGTACCACTCCACACCCATCAGAATGTCCAAAATCCAGAACACTGACCACACCAAGTGCTGAGGAGGATGTGGAGCAACTGTGTACACGACCCAGCAATCCTGCTCCTTGGTATTTACCCAAAGGAACCAAAAACTTATGTCCACACAAAACCTGCACACAGACGCCCATAGCAGCTATAAGTGCCAAAACTTAAAAACAACCAGATTTCCTGTAGGTGAGTGGATAAAGTGTGACACATTCAGACAGTATAATATTATTTGGCACTAAAAAGAAATGAGCTATCAAACCACCAAAAAATATAGAAGATATTTAAATGCATATCACTAAGTGAAAGAAACTAGTCTAAAATGGCTACATATTGTATGATTCCAACCATACCGCATTCTGGAAAAGGTTAACTGTAGAGACTACTAAAAAGACAAAAACAAAAAAACAGTGGCTGCCAGGGGCCAGGGGCAGGGCACAGATTTTTAAGGCAGTGAAACTATCCTGCATGATACTATGATACTACAATGGTTGACAAAGGTCATTACACATTTGTCTAAATCCATAGACTGTAACACCAAGAGTGAACCTGATGTCAACTATGGACTCTGGGTAACAAGCATGTGTCCATACAGGTTCATCAACTGTAGCAAACGCACCACTCCGGTGGGGGACACTAGTCATGCAGGAGGCCCTGTATGTGTGGGGGCAGAAGGTATAATGTCTAGGAACTCCATTTTTTTTTTTTGAGATGGAGTTTCGCTGTTGCTGCCCAGGCTGAAGTGCAATGGTGTGATCTCAGCTCACTGCAACTTCAGCCTCCCAGGTTCAAGTGATTCTCCCACCTCAGCCTCCCAAGCAGCTGGGATTGCAGGTGCCCATTACCACCACGTCCAGCTATTTTTTGTATTTTTTAGTAGACACGGGGTTTCACCATGTTGGCCAAGCTGCTCTTGAACTCCTGACCTCAGGTGGCCTGCCTGCCTCTGCCTCCCAAAGTGCCTGGATTACAGGTGTGAGCCACCGTGCCCTGCTGAACTCGCTATTTTTAAGTGCACTGAAACCATATTTGAAGTATTCCTTTTGCAACCCAACAAAGGAGAAGAAACTCAAATCTTTTTTTTTTTTTTTCTTTTGAGATGAAGCCTCACTCTGTTGCCTAGGCTCACTGCAGCCTCCACCTTCCTGGCTGACGCAATCCTCCCATCTCAGCCTCCCAAGTAGCCAGGACTACAGGTGCACACCACCATATCCGGTTAATTTTTTGTTTATTTTTTGTAGAAAAGGGGGTCTCACTATATTGCCCAGGCTGGTCTCCAACTCTTGGGCTCAAGTGATCCTCCTGCCTCAGCCTTCCAAAATGCTGGGGTTACAGGTGTAAGCCACCAAGCCTGGCCAAGTAATTCAAACTGTAAAATGAAGATTATCATTGTAACCACTCCACTGGTGAGAACAGGCTGCACCATATCACCACATGGAAAAAGACAAACTGTGCCAAGTAATTTGTGAGGTAAAGAACACAAGTGAGCTCTGGACAGCTGCACAAAGCCCCGGGTTCAGACACCAGTTGGACCCACTCACTAGCCAGGCCAAGTAACCTCACCTGGACAAGTAACCTCACCTCTCTGGGCATGGGTTCCTTGGAAACTGAAAATGAGAAGAAACCACCCACTTCATGAGACTTCAAGGAATCAAATTAAACTAAATAACACATGTGACAGTTCCTGAGTCCCTGACACACAATTTTAAATTATGACCACTTATAATAAATGCTTAAAAGACTGAAGTTCGATTTTTCTTTAATATCTTTGTGGAAAACGCCAAAAGGGTTTATATAAAAATTTTTAATTTCCTTTTTTTTTTTTTTTTTTTGAGACAGAGTCTCATTCTGTTACCAGGGTGGAGTGCAGTGCCGCAATCTCAGCTCACTGCAACTTCCGCCTCCTGGGTTCAAGTGATTCTCCCACCTCCGCCTCCCAAGCAGCTGGGATTGCAGGCGCCCATCACCCCCACGTCCAGCTATTTTTTGTATTTTTAGTAGAGACGGGGTTTCACCGTGTTGGCCAGGATGGTCTCGATCTCCTGACCTCGTGATCTGCCCGCCTCAGCCTCCCAAAGTGCTGGGATGACAGGTGTGAGCCACCGCACCCAGCCTTAATTTCCTTTTTTAAAACAAAACATTTTCCCTGTTCCCAATACACCGGTTTAAAATACCTAAGTGGGCCGGGCACGGTGGCTCAAGCCTGTAATCCCAGCACTTTAGGAGACCGAGACGGGCAGATCACGAGGTCAGGAGATCGAGACCATCCTGGCTAACACGGTGAAACCCCGTCTCTACTAAAAAACACAAAAAAATTAGCCAGGTGTGGTGGCGGGCGCCTGTAGTCCCAGCTACGCGGGAGGCTGAGGCAGGAGAATGGTGTGAACCCGGGAGGCAGAGTTTGCAGTGAGCCGAGATCCAGCCACTGCACTCCAGCCTGGACGACAGAGCGAGACTCCGTCTCAAAAAAAATAATAATAAAATAAAATAAAATACCTAAGTGTTTCCTTCGTGTTTTTTTTTTCTTTTTTTTTGTTTGTGAGACGGAGTCTCGCTCTGTCGCCCAGGCTGGAGTGCAATGTCATGATCTCGGCTCACTGCAAGCTCCGCCTCCCGGGTTCACGCCATTCTCCTGCCTCAGTCTCCCGCGTAGCTGGGACTACAGGCGCCTGCCACCACGCCCGGCTAGTTTTTTGTATTTTTAGTAGACGGGGTTTCACCGTATTAGCCAGGATGGTCTCGATCTCCTGACCTCGTGATCTGCCCGCCTCGGCCTCCTAAAGTGCTGGGATTACAGGCGTGAGCCAACGCGCTCGGCCTTCTTCGTTCTTTTATCTACCAGTTAAAAATGTGTACTCTGGTGGATTAGAGCCTCTTCCTATTTCTGTTTCCTGTGCACAGCATTGCATGTGAGCAACTACCTCTATAACTAGAAAGACCTCAAAAGCATGCACAAAAAAAAAAAAAAAAAAAAAAAAATTGCTTTGGCATTTTCTCTCATATACTCCAAATAGTAACAAAAACGTTCTGTGGTCCTCACGTCCAACCTAAGTCAGGAAACATAAGGAGCCATCCAAAGGGGCGGAACCATTACCAAGGCCTCAGTGAGTGTGACCCTCAAAGTCGCAACACAGAACACAACAGAGGGACGAAGCTGCAGAACCAGGCTCTAAGTTCACTGGACAGCACGGGGAATCATCTATCAAGCCACAGGAGGGGATCAGGACTGCCAGTGCCCAGCGCACAAGGAGGACTCAAGGAGGGGGACAATGGCACCAGACGAGGGAAAACTATAACTGTCTGAAAGAACTACCACCTAGCTTTCCTGCGCTAACTAACCCAATTTAAAGAAAAGCCACTGTTTCTAAACAATGCCATTTTCCATTTTGGGGTAACATTCAAGAGCTTCGAATAAATGAAAAACATTTCCCAGCCTTCTACCTTCGGGGAGCAAGGCTGCACTTCCCTTCTAGCACCCACTCTGATGAGGGACAAGCTCAGGCGACAGGAGAGTGTTTAAAGCAGCATCAATATGCTCAGGTCAAATTTCTTAAATATTGTGAAACGGAAGCCCATTATTTTCCTTTTTTGTTTTAAGACTAGTCAAGTGTCGTAGTGAGAAGGGGGAAAGAGTGGAACAAGGAGTTCGATCTGTAACGGACTGAACAAGCAACAGAGACAACTCACTCCCTTGGCACCAGCCACAAGCACATTCTTGAAGCCAAACTCATCCATCTTACAAAGTTCTTCGTACTGGGAGATCATCATAGAAACATTAAGTGTGAGTCTGGTTTGAGTTTAAAACGAAAAGTGCTTTAAAGTTATGGAAGCTTAGCTTCAAAGAAGAGGCACCAAGGATGGCGTGCGAAAACTCACGAGGCCACTTAACACAGGCTGCGTGGGAAACAGGGGCTCCGCGACTGCGCTCAGATTAAGGGAAAAAGACGCCCCTCTAGAGTCGGGCAGCAGCGGGCGGGCACCGGCGCCTTCTCCACACGGGAGAATCTCGGCGATTTACACCCTCCAGGCTACGCAGAAAAAGCGGCTTTGGAATCCGCCGCAAGTCCCCTCCTCGGGTCGTCGGGTAAGTCTGGCCTCCCGCGCCCGGGTCCCCTTCGGGACGCCCCAAGGCCCCGTTTACCGCAGCGACTCCCCGCCTCTCGCGCCACCGAACCAGGGCG
>NW_012110696.1:1585757-1588669 GCF_000951045.1 Mandrillus leucophaeus | reverse complement strand
CCGCCGCCTTCCCGCCTGCCGTCTGCCCGCTGTGTAGCCGTGGGCAGGTCACTCGCGCTCTCGGGTCGCACTTTTCTGCACCGGCACAGTGTGAATTAGACCTTCGCTCATGGGCGCCCGGGGGGACCGTGCTGCAGGGCTCCTTCTGGCGATAGGCGGGGTTGGGGCCTGGTTCCGTCTGAGCACAGCAGGCCCAGGGAGACCGGGCTCTTGGGGGTCCCTGGTGATGAGCACCCTGCAGAGGAGAGGGTAGCGGGCAGCGGAAGGAGGCCGTGCCCCGCTCTCGGGGTCTCCAGCAAACTCCCAGGAAGGGGGTCCCTGCCTCCCTCTCCAGCCTCTTTTGCTGGGGGTCGGGTGTGTCCTGGGTGAGATGAGCCACCTGACCCAGGGCGGGCCTCTGACGGCCAGGTGTGCTGGCCCTGGGCCGTGTGGATATCCGCCGACTCTGGAGATTCCACTGAGGGAGGATGGGATTTGTTTCGGACCGGATGGTTTCTCAAAGGTGCAGGAGAAAAATGCTCCCCACCCTTGGAGAGGGGTCCCTGGGGTGGGAGGGGCCTGAGGGACCCTGCAGTCCAGTGCCTCCCCATGTGTATCCCCAAGCCCTGAGGGTTTGGTGGGGGTGGTGAGAAGGGGTAGTCTAACGGGAGAAAGAGCTACCTGTGTCCTTTGGCCACCGTGGGGCTCGATGGCCGGGTCCCACAGTGGACACTGAGACAGATGCATGGAGGTCGGCTGGTTCTGGGAATAGGCTTGGGTGAGGCCACACAGCACCCCTGGGGCTGCATGTTGGGGAAGGCATCGGGGCTCCCGGGGGTCAGGCTGGGGCCTCCAACATGTTCTGGGCCTGGTAAGGCTAGTCCTGTGCAGGCTGTGAAGCCAGGCCAGCTGACACTAGGATGGGCTGGAAAGAGCCTCACTGACTGGAAGAGCGGGAGTCCCAGCGGGGCTGGGGAGGGGAGAAGGGCTGGAGCAGGCGTCCAGGCCATTCTCTCTGCTGGGGTCCGGTGATCGCCACCTGCAACAGTTAGGTTGTGCCGACCAGGTTACCCAAGGACAAGTGTCTTTGTGACCTGGACCAGAGCAGAAAGTGGCCAGAACAGGATGAGGGCAACTGTGCCCAGGGCGAGGCTCTGCCCATAGCAGCCCCTCCTGAGCTTGGTTTCCGTCCTGGCCCCTCTGGACCGGAGTCAACCACCTCAAATCACAAAGGTCAAAGCTGTGTGACTGATTCAGTTATATTACCCACCCCTCTCAGCCCTTAGTTGGGTAATTATTAAGGGCTTTTAGTAGATTAAGAAATAGAGTCGACTGATAGAGTCGACTGGACGCGATGACTCATGCCTGTAATCCTAGCACTTTGGGAGGCTGAGGCGGGTGGATCACCTGAGGTCAGGACTTCAAGACCAGCCTGGCCAACATGGGGAAACACGGTCTCTACTAAAAATACAAAAATTAGCCAGGCGTGGTGGCGGGCACCTGTAATCCCAGCTACTTGAGAGGCTGAGGTAGAAGAATTGCTTGAACCTGGGGGGCGGAGGTTGCAGTGAGCCGAGATCACGTCACTGCAGCCTGGGCAAAAGAGTGAAACTGTCTCAAAAAAAAACAAAAAAAAACAAAAATAGAGTCTGTGCCCCTTTAAAGTAATGTCCCATTTGACTTGATGATCTCCAGTAAAACCGAAAAGCATTTCAAAGCCTTCCTACAGGGCAGGTTGCAGGGAAACACTTGCAGGCCAGAGATAGTTGCTGGGTCTCAGAGCTCAGACCACTCCCTCATGTGGGAGGAGTCAGATCAGGGCCATGTTTCAGGCTGCTGTGGGGCAGTCATCACAGTGCCCTGTTGTTATCTAGCCCTTGCTGTGGACTAGCCCATGGGAAGATGTTGGAATCCTCCCCATTTTACAGATAAGGAAGCTGAGCCTCAGAACAAAGGGATTTGTCCCACCATAGTGACAGTCTGTGGCTTTGCCACCACCCTCTCTCCTGACGGCCCTCTGAGAATGCTCCCATCCAGGAGAAGCCGCCTTGTCTTGGGTCCATGGTGGCCTGGCGCTGATGAAGCCCTGAAGGGAAGGGCGGGGCTGGCCTGGTGCCCACACCTTTCTGGTGCTGCACGGCTCTTCTGGGCAGGTTCCCTGGAGCCACTGGGATGGGGCTGGCTTGGGTAGCAGGGACCCTAGGATGGGCCTGACCAAGTCTCCCTTGCCTGACTGTGGGACTGAAGAAACACTGTCACAAAAGGTCACATGCTGGATGATTCCATTTACATGCAATGTCCGGAATAGGCAAATAACAAGTGGATTAGCGGGTCTGGGGGGAATGAGGAGCAACTGCCTACTGGGTACTGGGTCTCCTTTTGAGGTGATGAAAATGTTTTGAAACTAGATAGAGGGAGTGGTCGCACAACATTGTGAATGTATTAATGCCACTAAGTTGTATGCTTTAAGTGCTTTATTTTATATGAATTTCACCTCCATAAAAACTAACATTTTTTATGTTATTTCTGCAGAAAGATTAGCAATCCAAAATGGATACACACTTGATAACACAGGTTAATAACACACAAAATAAAAGGCTGATATAAGTCAAATGAAAAATAGACAAATCCAGAATTATATTTGGAGATTTCAACACTGCTCCCTCAGTAACTGATAGAACAAGTAGATTAAAAAAATCAATAAGGTCCAGGCACGGTGGCTCACGCTTGTAATCCCAGCACTGTGGGAGGCCGAGGCTGGCGGATCATGAGGTCAGGAGATCGAGACCATCCTGGTTAATATGGTGAAACCCCGTCTCTACTAAAAATACGTAAAATTAGCCGGGCATGGTGGTGGGCGCCTGTAGTCCCAGCTACTCAGGAGGCTGAGGCGGGAGAATGGCGTGAACCTGGGAGGCGGAGCTTGCAGTGAG
>NW_012110696.1:1583219-1585322 GCF_000951045.1 Mandrillus leucophaeus | reverse complement strand
AGTAGCTGGGACTACAGGTGCCTGCCACCACGCCCGGCTATTTTGTATTTTTAGTAGAGACGGGGTTTCACCATGTTAGCCAGGATGGTCTGGATCTCCTGACCTCGTGATCCGCCCACCTCGGCCTCCCAAAGTGCTGGGATTACAGGTGTGAGCCACTGCACCTGGCCGGTCTTACTTTTTTATCCAGTCTGACGGTCTCTGACTCTTATTATTTAGACCATCTATATTTAATGTGATTATCAGTATAGTTGATTATTTGCCACCTTGCTTTTTTCTGTTTTTCTGTGTATCCTATCTGTTCTTTCTCCCTTGTTTACCTGTTTCCACTGTTCTGGAGTAATCGTTTGGTTTCGTTTTTTTGAGATATGGTCTCACTCTGTCACCCAGGCTGGAGTGCAGTGGTGCAATCTCAGTTCACTGCAACCTCTGCCTCCCAGGTTCAAATGATTCTCGTGCCTCAGCCTCCTGAGTCCCTCAGCTGGGATTACAGGTGTGTGCCACCATGGCTGGGTTTTTGTTTGTTTGTTTGTTTTTCTGGAACTCCTGGCCTCAAGCAATCAGCCCACCTCAGCCTCCCGAAGTGCTGGGATTACAGGTGTGAGCCACTGTACCAGGCCTAATGTTATTTTTTATTATTATAAAAAATTTAAGGTCGGGCGCACTGGCTCACGCCTGTGATCGCAGCACTTTGGGAGGCCAAGGCGGGTAGATGAGGAGGTCAGGAGATTGAGACCATCTTGGCTAAGATGGTGAAACCGCATCTCTACTAAAAATACAAAAAAAATTAGCTGGGCATGGTGGCAGGTGCCTGTAGTCCCAGCTGTTCGGGAGGCTGAGGCAGGAGAATGGTGTGAACCCGGGAGGCAGAGCTTGCAATGAGCTGAGATCGCGCCACAGCACTCCAGCCTGGGTGACAGAGCAAGACTCCATCTCAAAAAAAAAAAAGTACTGGAGATAGGTAGTGATAATGGTTATACAACAATGTGAGTGTACATAATGCCACTGAACTGTGCACTTTAAAATTATAAGATAGCTGGGTGCAGTGGCACGTGCCTGTAGTCAGTGAGACCTGTCTCAAAAAAAAAAAAAAAAAATTATTCTCATAAAGATACAAGTCCTCGGTTGGATATGTGGTTTACACCAGCAGTCCCCAACTTTTTTGGCACCAGAGACTGGTTTCATGGGAGACAGTTTTTCCACGGACAGAGTGGGGATGGATTCAGGATGACACTGTTCCACCTCAGATCATCAAACATTAGCTGGGTTCTCATAAGGACCAGATCCCTCACATGCGCAGTTCACAGTGGGGCTCACGCTGCTGTGAGAATCTCATGCTGCTGATGATCTGACAGGAGGCGGAGCTCAGACGGTAACGCTGTCTCACCTCCTGCTGTGTGACCTGGTTCCTAACAGGCCGCGGACTGGTACCAGTCCCCAGCCCAAGGGTTGGGTACCTGTGGCTTTACATTTTTGTCCCCTAATCTGTAACTTGTCTTTTCATTTTTTATTCATTTATTTTGAGACGGAGTGTCGTTCTGTCCACAGGCTGGAGTGCAGTGGCGCGACCTCGGCTCACTGCAAGCTCCGCCACCCAGGTTAAAGCCATTCTCCTGCCTCAGCCTCCCCAACAGCTGGGACTACAGGCACCCGCCACCATGCCTGGCTAATTTTTTTGTATTTTTAGTAGAGACGGGGTTTCACCGTGTTAGCCAGGATGGTCTCAATCTCCTGACCTCGTGATCCACCCTCCTCGGCCTCCCAAAGTGCTGGGATTACAGGCATGAGCCACCGCGCCCGGCCCTTTTCATTCTTTTAACAGGGTATTTGGTAGAACAAAAGTTTTTATTTTTATTTTATTTTATTTTATTTTATTTTTTGAGACAGGGTCTCACTCTGTCACCCAGGATGGGTTGCACTGGTGTGATCATAGTTCACTGCAGCCTCAAACTCCTGAGCTCAAGGGATCCTCCCACCTCAGCCTCCGGAGTAGCTGGGACTACAAGTCTGTGCCACCATGCCCAGCTAATTTTTATTTTACTTATTTATTTATTTATTTTTGAGAATGACTTTCGCTTTTGTTGCCCAGGGTGGAGTGCAATG
>NW_012110696.1:1578233-1582224 GCF_000951045.1 Mandrillus leucophaeus | reverse complement strand
ACATGGGGAAACCCTGTCCGTACGCAAAATTAGCCGGGCGTGGTGGTGCATGCCTGTAATCCCAGCTACTTGGGAGGCTGAGGACTCAGGCCAGGACTCCATGACGCTCACACCCTCCTGTGCCCCCTGCGCAGGATGATGACACAGCTGCCACGTGGAGAAGCCCACCTAGCCAGAAACCGAGGGCCCACTTAGGCCAACAGCCACATGCGCAAGCTTGAAAGTGGGTCCTCCTGGCCCGGCCTTGAGATGAGGGCTTGGCCTCAGCCAGCAGCTTGAGTGCAGCCTGTGGGAGTCGGAAGGAGGACCCTCCTAACCCACGCCCAGGTTCCTGGCCCCCAGAAACTGAGATAGTAAAGACCGTTTCATACGCCACTAGGCTTTGGGGTGATTTGTTACGCAGCGTTAATGACTCACCTGGGCTCACGCTGCCTGCCCGCGTCTGTGGCAGGCCCCTGCCTCGGCACTTCTGCCCAAGGGGTGGGGGTGCCTCTGGAAACTCGGTCTGCCTTTTCTCTGAAGCCCATAGCCAGTGCTGTCAGCCGTCACACCTGGAAACCCCTCTCAAAACCGCATCTGGGGCCACCACCAGGGGATGCTGCACGCCCCCATGTTCATGTTCACAACGAGGACTGGGTTCCAGAGGCCTGGCAGGGGGTGACCGGGATCCCCTTGGGCAGAGCCGTCCCCTCTCAGCCTCCACGAAGCAGTGTGGATGCCCCCGTGAACGTCACACTTCCTAAGTGCCTGCTGCTGTTATCCTTGCCTGAAGACCTTAGCCTATTAGTGCAGCCTGAGGAATTAAGGGATGAGTGGGGCCCTCAGCAACAACAGCTACCATTGTCTTGCATTATTATTATTATGCGGTTGGCACCCCACCCCCGCTTGTTTAGCCCCTACAGCCATCCTCTGCAGTAGATGCTATACACATTTCACAGACAGGAACATGAAGGCCAAGTAATGCAGCTATGAAGCAGCAGAACTGGGATGAGATGACAGGTGGGCATTCCACACCCCGCCACAGGGAAAGTGCCAGGCCAGGCAGCAGGTGCCACGAATGTCCTACACAGCATCTTTGTCGGAACCTCAGCTATTGAGTCGGAGAGCGGCTTTTCCTGAAAACTTTACGCAGTGTGTTCGTTGCCAACTGGCTTGGGTTGCATCTGCACATTAAAATGCAAACAAAGCAAAGCACAAAGAAAAACAAACCAAGTTTTTTGGTTTTTTTTTTGTTTTTTTTTTTTAAGGTAGGGTCACCCTGGCTGGAGTTCAGTGATGCAATCCCGGCTCACTACAACCTCTGCTTCCCAGGTTCAAGTGACTCTCACGCCTCAGCCTCCTGAGTAGCTAGGACTACAGGCATGCATCACCATATCCGGCTAATTTTTGTATTTTTAGTAGAGATGAGGTTTCCCCATGTTGGCCAGGCTGGTCTTGAACTCCTGGCCTCAAGTGATCCACCTGCCTCAGCTTCCCAGAGTGTTGGGATTACAGGTGTGAGCCACCGCACCCAGCCAAGATCCTTAAATGTACAATTATATGCTGACAGGTGATCAAATAGGCATGCTTCTCCCCGCAAACCAACCAAGGTTCAAAGCAGAAGCCAACACGCCAACGTGCCAGGCACTTTGTTTGCCAGGCACTGAAATGTGACTTCACTTAGCGGACTTTTCAAATTTGCCTCTGTGGAAAACAAAACATCCTGCAACCCAGCCAGGCGCGGTGGCTCACGCCTGTAACTCCAGCACTTTGGGAGGCCGAGACGGGTGGATCACTTGAGGTCAGGAGTTCAAGACCAGCCTGGCCAACATGGTGAAACCCCATCTCTACGAAAAATACAAAGTTAGCCAGGTGTGGCGGGCCCCTATAATACCAGCTACTCAGGAGGCTGAGGCAGGAGAACTGCTTGAAGCCAGGAGGCGGAGGCTGCAGTGAGCTGAGATCGAGTGACTGCACTTGAGCCTGGGTGACAGAGCAAGACTCCGTCTCAAAAAATAAATTAGGCCAGGCTCGGTGGCTCATGCCTGTAATCCCAGCACTTTGGGAAGCCGAGGCAGGTGGATCATGAGGTCAGGAGTTCGAGACCAGCCTGGCCAATGTGGTGAAACCCTGTCTCTCCAAAAAAAAAATACAAAAATTACCCAGGCGTGGTAGCGTGCACCTGTAATCCCAGCTACTTGGGAGGTTAAGGCAGGAGAATCACTTGAAACCAGAAGGCAGAAGTTGCTTGCAGTGAGCCGAGATTGCGCCATTGCACTCCAGCCTGGGCGAAAGAGTGAAATTCTGTATCAAAAATAATAATATTAATTAAATAAAATAAAAGATCCTGAAACCCAGTTAATCATAAGAGCCATCCCCACGGGTCCAGAAAGCCAAAAGTGGCTGGACCTTGGGCTCGGCAGAGGCTGCTGACTCCTGGGAGACTCCACTGACATCTTCCTCCCACAGGGACGGAGGAGTCAGCAACTTGCTGGCAGAATTGCTAAAAAAGAGAACCCAAAGGACAGGTTCCTGACAGGCCAGCAGGAAATAAGAACAGCTTCATAATACATGGAAAAAGTCAGTCAGGGGATGTGGGATGACAGCCCTGATAAGCTGACCCCAGCTGTGTGTGGAAAGACAAGAAAATGACTGACTGATGGGGATGAGATAGCAAGCAATCAGTGTGGGATTGTGAAGAATTAATCATGCTGGGCAAACTTAATTTAGTTCTGACGCTTGGTTCGATGTAGAAGAGTCAAGAATGAAGACAACTCAATCCAAGCCCGCTGGTTATTTGTAACACTCATACAGAAATTACTAGATATGTTGGCTGGGCACGGTGGCTCACACCCACAATCCCAGCACTTTGGGAGGCTGAGGCAGGCAGATCACAAAGTCAGGAGTTCGAGACCAGCCTGGCCAATGTGGTGAAACCCCATCTCTACTAAAGATACAAAAATTAGCCAGGCGTGGTGGCGGGCACCTGTAGTCCCAGCTACTCAGGAGGCAGAGGCAGGAGAATCACTTGAACCCAGGAGGCGGAGGTTGCAGTGAGCCGAGATTGCACAATATACTCCTGCCTGGGCGACAGAGTGAGACTCTGTCTCAAAAAAAAAAAAAAAATACTAGATTATGTTAACAGCAGTTAAGAGAGGCAAGAACTAAAGTCTGAAAATTTATTTCCTCAGTGCTTAAGAGCATTCCAAGAATTTTGGCCGTGCGCAGTGGCTCACGCCTGTAATCCAAGCACTTTGGGAGGCCAAGGTCGGTGGATCACCTGAGGTCTGGAGTTTGAGACCAGCCTGACCAACATGGTGAAACCCTGTTTTGTATTTTGTCTCTACTAAAATACAAAACTAGCCAGGCGTGGTGGCAGGTGCCTGTAATCCCAGCTACTCGGGAGGCTGAGGCAAGAGAATCGCTTGAACCCAGGAGGTGGAGGTGTAGTGAGCCGAGATCACACTCCAGCCTGGGCAACAAGAGCAAAACTCCATCTCAAAAAACAAAATAACAAAAAGAGCATTCCAAAAATGTAAATGTGAAGCAAAACCTAGCACTCCGGGGTACTCTTCTACAACGGGAATTACACCCTTGCCCAAGGCCCCTGGCTGCCCACTGTACTCAAGCACAGCTGCTGCCTTTCTCACAGTACCCTCCCCTGACCCTATCCCTCTCCCCTGCTCCAGCAGTCAGATCACTACAGTCCACCCTCTGGCCACAACTCATTTACAATCCTCCAAAACCAAGATATGCTCATCCCCTGCCAAGGCCTCCAAGTTTCACCCCACCACAGCATCAACCCAAAGCCCAGAATCTCATCTGAATCTGCTCCCTTGTGGAGGAGGCTCCTGACAGCTCCTGTGTTGAGCCCTTTTCCATGTAAAGACTGTCCCTGGCCCCCACCACACACACACCCCCACCCAATGAACAGTGGGGACAGACCTAGGACACCTGCTGCAGATACACACACACACACACACACACACACACACACACACACACACAAAAC
>NW_012110696.1:1573109-1578183 GCF_000951045.1 Mandrillus leucophaeus | reverse complement strand
ACACACACACACACACACACAAAACGAACAGTGGGGACAGACCTAGGACACCTGCTGCAGATGCTCCCAGGAGTCCCTGGCCCACAGCAAGTCTGAAATCCCGCTAGGCACACATCACCTGGCAGTCCCCTGAGGAGAGCCAGCCTCGGTCCTCCAGGCTCCTGGCTCCACCCACTTCCTTTTCACGAAAGGCAGCCTGTTTGCGCAGCTGGAGAGTTTGATCCTCCTACTTCCCGCTGGCAGAACTAGAGGGTTCAAGGCCTCTTGTATTGCCTGGCCCTTTCAGTCCAGCCTGGCAGCAGCTTCCGCCCATGTAATTCTGTCACTCTAGAGTTCATTCCATTAGAAGCCACACCCGCAGGGCTTTTCAGAATAGCACCATCTTGGGCTCCTGCAGAGGAGCAAGAAGCCTTATTGCGGGAAAGAAAGGTTCTAACAGCTGGGCACAGTGGCTCACACCTGTAAGCCTAGCACCTTGGGAGGCCGAGGAGGGCAGATCACCCGAGGTCAGTTCAAGACCAGCCTGGCCAACGTGGCAAAACCCCGTCTCTACTAAAACTACAATTAGCCAGGTGTGGTGGCTCACGCCTGTAATCCCAGTTACTCAAGAGGCGGAGGCAGAACTGCTTGAGCCGAGGAGGTGGAGGTTGCAGTGAGCTGACACTGCGCCACTGCACTCGTGTGAGAGACAAAACAAGACTCCGTCTCAAAAAAAAGGAAAGGTTCCACTTTCTAAGGTTGTAACAGGATTTCATGCCACACCCTCAGCTTTAGCTTAGATCACCTTTCCGGCTGTCTTCTGGATGTCCTACTTGCTTGGAAGTCACTGAATTTTAGCCGTTAAGAGCACCGAGTGCTGCTCGTCGCTAAGGACCTGCTCACAGCTTAGGGGAAGCAGCTCCTTAGTGACAAATCCGGGAGAGTTTCTCTCCATCGCAGTCATGATGGAGGCCACAGTGCCACTGAACTGTCACCACATAACGAGGACCTTCACCTTTGCCTCCTCTAGGCTGAGGCTTGCAGTCATGCTGGCTCCTCCCACATTTTAGGACTCTCAAGTCAATGCCGAGTGCTCCCACTTCGGGGCCTCTGCTTGCTGCCCTCCCCAAATGCCACCTAATCAGGCACCTCCTACCACCCTGAAAAAGCTGGGTCTCCTCACCAGGGCACATGCTACAACCCGTGTCTACCACCCTCCACCTGACACTGTTTGAGGTCTCCATAAACAAGCTAAGTAAACAAGGGCTTCTGCCCTCTTCAACCTCCTAGAACAAAGTTACCTGAGCCCACCCCTGGCTTGAGACCAGCCCAGAATCACTTGGAGGGATCTCCGGGACATGTGGCTGTGGTCATGGGCCAGTGGTCTGCAGGCAGCAGCCAGGGTCCAAGGGTGAAGACAGTGGGGGAGGGGCACCCTCAGACTGATGCTTGTCCTGCCACAGGGTCTGTCCCAGGAGACAGGGAAGGCTGCCATACCAGTGCTGATAAGCATCAGACCAAGTATGACATGACACCTATGAAAGGCAGCCCCCGGCCATGTGCGGTGGCTCAAACCTGTAATCCCAGCACTCTGGGAGGGTGACGCAGGCAGATCACCTGAGGTCGGGAGTTCCAGACCAGCCTGACCTACAGAAATCCTATCTCTACTAAAAATACAAAATCAGCTGGGCGTGGTGGCACATGCCTGTAATCCCAGCTACTTAGGAGGCTGAGGCAGGAGAACCGCTTGAACCCAGAAGGCCGAGGTTGCAGCGGGCCAAGATCGCACCATTGCACTCCAGCATGGGCAACAAGAGCAAAACTCTATCAAAAACTAACATTAAAAAAATAAAGAAGGCCCTTTACCCAGTGCCACTCGCTTCAGACACAACAAAGGCAGACACAACTCCGACCCTCGCTCTCATGGCAGCTGGGCCACCTGGCAACACCCTCAGTCACTTAAAGAAGGTTCTTTTCTTTTTATTTTTGCAATATCCCATACAAAAGCAATAGAAACAAAACAGTCTTAAGAAGTTTACAATTGAATATTTGAACAGAAAATCTGTACACATTATCATTTACAGCAATTTTACATGGTAAATTAACTGATTGTTTTAAAATGTTCTTTCTAAATCGCTCTGCTCTGCTGCCCTAACTCTTGGAGTATTCTAAAGAATCTAACTAGTGCTATTTACAAGTACCAAATTAAGACCATATAACTTACATAAAACCCATTAGTTTAATAGCTCAATTTAACAATGTCTGACTTCAGAGTGCTGTTATGACATACTGGTAAAAGGCCAAAAACTAAGTTTCCATAAAGATATTAAAGGTGTCTGAGAATACTTTGATGCCTATAAAAGTAGCTGACTCTCAATTGGTCCCATGGATTACACGGTTAAATCCAAAACAGTCCATCTGACAAGCAGCAACTGAAGTGCCTGTGGAAAACCAGTTAAGTAGACCTGTCAGCTTACCCTGGAGGACAACAGGGATTATGCAATTAAGCTTGCTGGAAGATTGCTTCAAGTACACTTTCTTGGATTTAGCGCCATTTACAATTTAAAACATGCAAAATACACTCACTATACATAAAATTAATGTTTCTTATTAATGTTTCTTAAGAAAGTAAGGCAAAAATAATTCATCATGAGATAATGGACTACTAACAGAGAAACCACCAGGTATAAGTGCACACACATGCTTGGTGCCTGGCCAGCCTTCCACCTAGTCGGGGAGGAGCTGTTTCTCTTCGTGGCCGCCAGGTGGCAGTTAGCTCATGGCCGAGAAGTCTCTCAAGGGTTCAGTTAAACAAGCTTCCAAATCAAACTCGTCCTCCACTTGACTGTCCATATGTCTAACCTTGGTGGGTGTGCCAGAGTACACATCCTGGAAAACAGAAGCATGGGTCAGCTGACATTCATCTCACCCTGAAAACAGGGACCACTTCCTACACCCCCACAGCTTATGTGGTAAATCATGTGACGTAATGCACAGCAAGGTGTACACTTCACGTGCAACTGAGATTTTAATAGTGACACTGCAAAGAGAAACCACATGTACTATTTACAAGACACTGAAGTTTAGATGTACACACATTTTATTTTTATTTTGTAGAGATGGAGTATATGTTGGCCAGACTGGTCTAGAACTCCTGGGCTCAAGCAATCCTCCTGCCTTGGTTGGCCTCCCATTGTGCTGGGATTATAGGAAGGAGTCACTAGTTACTGCACCTGGCCATGTACATAGTTTATAAGCACAGAAAGAATTCTAAAAGCCTAGACAACACCACAAATAGTGGCTGTCTCAGGACAGGAGACAGCATTTAAATCGATACATTTTAAAACTGTTTTCTTTTGAGACAGAGTCTCACTCTGTCACTTAGGCTGGAGGGCAGTGGTGCAATCTCGGCTCATTGCCACCTCTGCCTCCCAGGTTCAAGTGATTCTCCTGCCTCAGCCTCCTGAGTAGCTGGGATTACAGGCCTGCACGACCACACCCGGCTAGTTTTTGTATTTTTAGTAGAGACGGGGTTTCACCATTGTTGGCCAGGTTGGTCTTGAACTCCTGACTTCAGGTGATCTGCTGGCCTCAGCCTCCCAAAGTGCTGGGATCACAGGCGTGAGCCACTGTGCCCAGCAGACGGTTTTTTTCTTTTTTTTTCTTTTGAGTCAGTCTTGCTCTGTTGCCCAGGCTGGAGTGCAGTGGTGCGATCTCAGCTCACTGAAACATCCACCTCCTGGGTTCGAGCTACTCTCCCGCCTCAGCCTCCTGAGTAGCAGAGACTACAGGCACCCACCATCATGCCCGGCTAATATTTGTATTTTGAAGAAACAGGGTTTCACCATGTTGGCCAGGTCTTGAATTCCTGACCTCAGAGGATCTGCCCGCCTTGGCCTCCCAAAGTGCTGGGATTACAGGCGTGAGTCACCGTGCCCAGCCCAGACTTCAGTTTGTAAGGCAGCAAGGCAGCACGTGTTAACAATTCACCTGCGACCCCCAAGCTGAAAGACTCATCCAAAGAAAGTACTTACAAAGTCGTCCTGAGAGCTGGTCTGGGGCTCGGAGCTGCTTTCTGCAGATTCAAGGTCTACAGGGTGTCTGTTAAACGAAATCCAATAGGTGCATCAGGCACTAACTTAACAAACCCAGGAGATGGGGCGCAGCTGAATTCAAGTCCGTTCGCTACAGACAAACCCCACCCATATGGTACAGCCACAACTGTTGTGTGAGCCTAGGGGACACGCCACAGACAGTGTCCCCTAGGCTCCCTGAGAGGTCAGCTTTCAGTGACTATTTGACAGACTTAACCCTAGCCCAATCAATCCAGCAGAGAGAAAGCTGGTGGCAATGAGAAGCAGCAAAAAGATCTGCTGGGCTCACCACACAAGCATCCTTGGAAACAGAAGCACTCATAAGCCCAATTTTTGAGGGGGAGAAACAAGCACTGTGAACATACTATGCATCATCACTAATTTTTTCCAAGTTTGTACTCAGAGAATGGGACACTAGTGTCACACTGGGGAAAAAAACCCAAATGACATCTGTCAGGATAAACTGGTTAAGTCACTTACAAATCGTTTCAAAGATGCCAGTCTCTAACATAAATTTCCCAGCACAGAGGAGAAACTCAATTGTTTGTTTAAAACATGTGTCTGAGAAAGGGAGAGGCTCAGGACCAGAGGGGAGCTGAGAAGAAACCCCACATAGAAGGAGGGAGGTACAAGATCATTCTCTCTACCTTCCTGGTCAGCAGGTATTCCCATGATGCAGCAAAAGTTCAGGCCTGAGACATTTCAACTAGGCACAAGTTTAAAAGTCAACAGGGCTGGGAGCAGTGGCTCACGCCTGTAATCCCAGCACTTTGGGAGGCTGAGGCGGGCAGATCACAAGGTCAGGAGTTTCAGACCAGCCTGACCAACATGGTGAAACCCTGTCTCTACTAAAAATACAAAAAAAAGCCCGGCGTGGTGGTGCGTGCCTATAATCCCAGCTACTCAGGAGGCTGAGACAGGAGAACCACTTGAACCCAGGAGGTGGAGGTTGCAGTGAGCTGAGATCACACCACTGTACTCCAGCCTGGGTGACAGAGCAT
>NW_012110696.1:1565614-1567694 GCF_000951045.1 Mandrillus leucophaeus | reverse complement strand
CTGGCTAACATGGTGAAACCCCGTCTCTACTAAAAATACAAAAAAAACTAGCCGGGCGAGGTGGTGGGCGCCTGTAGTCCCAGCTACTCGGAGGCTGAGGCGGGAGAATGGCGTGAACCCGGGAGGCGGAGCTTGCAGTGAGCAGAGACTCCGTCTCAAAAAAAAAACAGCGAGACTCCATCTCAAAAAAACAAAAACAAAAACAAAAGTCAGGCACAGTGGTCCACGCTGTAATCCCAGCACTTTGGGAGGCTGAGGCAGACAGATCACCTGAGATCAGAAGTTCAAGACCAGCCTGGCCAACATGGTGAAACCCCGTCTCTACTAAAAATACAAAAACTTAGCCAGGCATGGTGGTGCACACCTGTTATCCCAGCTACTCAGGAGGCTGAGGCAGGAGAATCTCTTGAACCCAGGAGGCGGAGGTTGCAGTCAGCTGAGATCGCGCCACTGCATTCCAGCCTGGCGAGAGCGAGACTCCGTCTCAAAATTAAATAAATAAAAAATCAACTGAGATTCTACAAAACAAACAAATATGTAAACAAAAAAAACACCACTATCTGGGCCGGGCACGGTGACTCACGCCTGTAACCCCAGCACTTTGGGAGGCCGAAGCAGGTGGATCACCTGAGGTCGGGAGTTCAAGACCAGCTTGACCAACATGGAGAAACCCCATCTGTACTAAAAATACAAAAAAATTAGCCGGGCATAGTGGCGCATGCCTGCAATCCTAGCTACTCTGGAGGCTAAGGCAGGAGAATCACTTGAACTGGGAGGTGGAGGTTGCGGTGAGCCAAGATTGCACCATTGCACTCCAGCCTGGACAACTAGAACAAAATTTCGTCTCAAAAAAAAAACACTATCCACCTGGCACAGTGGCTCACGCTTGTAATCCCAGTACTTTGGGAGGACTACTTGAGGCCGGGAGTTCAAGACCAACCTGGGCAACACAGGGAGACTCCCATCTCTACAAAATTTTTACAATTTAGCCAGGTGTGGTGGCATGCACTGCTAGTCCCAGCTACTCAGGAGGTTGAGGTGGGAGGATTGCTTGAGGCCAGGAGTTCAAGACTACAGTGAGCCATGATGGCCAGGCACGGTGGCTCACGTCTGTAATACCAGCACTGTGGGAGGTGGAGACAGACAGATCATGAGGTCAGCAGTGCAAGACCAGCCTGGCCAATATGGTGAAACCCCATCTCTACTGAAAATATAAAAATTAGCCGGGTGTGGTGGCGTGCGCCTGTGGTCCAACCTACTCAGGAGGCTGAGGCAAGATAATCACTTGAACCCAGGAGGCGGAGGTTGCAGTGAGCCGAAACTGCGCCACTGCACTCCAGCCTGGGCGACAGAGCAAGACTCCATCTCAAAAAAATAAAATAAATACATAGTGAGACATGATCATGCCACTGCACTTCAGCCTGGGTAACACAGCAAGACTCAGGAGGAAACAAAAAAGCACCATCACATTGAATCTTACTATTCCTTTGCTATCTATGTTCCAAAAAATTAAAAAAAAAAAAAAAAAATTTTTTTTTTGAGATGGAGTCTTGCTCTGTCACCCAGGCTGGAGTGCAGTGGTGTAATCTTGGCTCACTGAAACCTGCTCCTCCCAGGTTCAAGCGATTCTCCTGCCTCAGCCTCCCGAGTAGCTGGGACTACAGGCGCCCACCACCACCCCCAGCGAATTGTTTGTAGTTTTAGTAGAGACGGGGTTTCACTGTGTTAGCCAGGACGGTCTCGATCTCCCAACCTCGTGATCCGCCTGCCTCAGCCTCCCAAAGTGCTGGGATAACAGGTGTGAGCCACTGCACTCGGCCAAAAGTAAAAATTATTTTTTTAGAGACAAAGTCTCACACTCTGCAGCCCAGGCTGGAGTGCAGTGGCATGATCTCAGCTCACTGCAAGCTCTGCCTCCCGGGTTCACACCATTCTCCTGCCTCAGCCTGAGTAGCTGGCACTACAGGCAACCGCCACTACGCCCAGCTAATTTTTTGTATTTTTAGTAGAGACGGGGTTTCACCGTGTTAGCCAGGATGGTCTCAATCTCCTGACCTCGTGATCCACCCGCCTCGGCCTC
>NW_012110696.1:1561204-1562914 GCF_000951045.1 Mandrillus leucophaeus | reverse complement strand
GAGAACCACTTGAACCCAGGAGGTGGAGGTTGCAGTGAGCTGAGATCACACCACTGTACTCCAGCCTGGGTGACAGAGCATCTCAAAAAAAAAAAAAAAAAAAAAAAAGCCAACAGGGAAAGAAAGCCTTCTTCCTTAATTAAGAACTTTTATTTTCATGGTTGGACAGAAATGACACAAATACTTTTCAGGATATTTATATTTAAAAAACAAATTCCAGAGATTGCTGTACTGTAGGGGAAAAAGAACTCCAACAATAAAAACAGCAAAACAACAAACAAAACCTGTATTCCCAGATTGACTGTGCTTGAAAAAATAAATTCAATTCAGGAAGCAAACTCTTCCTTCCAGCTGCCTCCCACCCAGTACAGAAGAACTCGGCACCAAGCTGCAGCAGCAGCTGCTCTGCTCGCCAACAGCTGCTGGGGAACTTGGCACCAGAACCTCCTGTCTCAGTGATGCACAGCTGCTCCAGTCACTGGACCAATCAGAGAATCACAGAAAAAGAATGCAATAAAGACATACATTTCTTGCAAATCACACCCTTCTTCAGCTGGAGGATCCCAAAAATGCAGAGCCACCTTCCAGAGTTTGATTTGCTGGTCCCACGAACGTCGACTATACTTCTTAAATTTATTAGGGGTCTTGGGATGAATGCCAGGTTGTCGAAGGTGTCTACAGGAGAAAGATTATTCTAGCACATGCCACTCACCTTTCCACATTAGCTCGAAAATTAACCAAACTATGAGATTAGTATTATTTTTAAAATTATAGATCACCAGGCGTGGTGGCTTACACCTGTAATCCTAGCATTTTGGGAGGTCGTGCCAAGATAACTTAAGCTCAGGAATTCAAAAAAGGCCTGGGCAACACAGTGAGACCTCATCTCTATTAAAAAAAAAAAGGCCAGGCGCCAGTGGCTCACACCTGTAATCCCAGCACTTTGGGAAGCTGAGGCGGGCGGATCATGAGGTCAAGAGATCGAGACCATCCAGGACAACATTGTGAAACCCCGTCTCTACTAAAAATACAAAAATTAGCTGGCCCTGGTGGTGCGCGCCTGTAGTCCCAGCTACTTGGGAGGCTGAGGCAGGAGAATTGCTTAGAACCCGGGAGATGGAGGTAGCAGTGAGCTGAGATTATGCCACTGCACTCCAGCCTGGGTGACAGTGCGAGACCCCATCATGAAAAAAAAAAGAAAAAACAAAAACAAAAAACAGCTAGGGGCTGGGCGCAGTGGCTCACACCTATAATCCTAGCACTTGGGAGGCCGAGGCGGGTGGATCACCTGAGGTCAGCAGTTCAAGACCAGCTTGGCCAACGTGGCAACACCCCGTCTCTACTAATACAAAAATCAGCCGCTCGTGGTACCTAGAATCTTAGCTACTGGGGGGCTGAGGTAGGAGGATTGCCTGAACCAGTGAGGTAGAGTCTGCAGTGAGCCAAGTTCGTGTTGCTCCAGCCTGGGCAACAGAGCGATACTTCGTCTCAAAAATAAAAAACCCTGCTGGACACGGCAAATCACTTGAACTCAGGAGTCTGAGATCAGGCTGGCCAACATGATGAAACCCCATATCTACTAAAAATAACAAAAATTAGCCAGGCATAGTGGCTCATGCCTGGAGTCCCAGCTACTGCAGAGGCTGAGGCAGAAGAATCACTTGAACCTGGGAGGCGATGGTTGCAGTGAGCCTAGATCATGCCACTGCA
>NW_012110696.1:1546576-1558979 GCF_000951045.1 Mandrillus leucophaeus | reverse complement strand
CCCGCCTCGGCCTCCCAAAGTGCTGGGATTACAGGCATAAGCCACCGCGCCCGGCCCACGCCTGGCTAATTTTAAAATTTTTTGTAGAGATGAGGTCTCCCTGTATTGCCCAGGCTAGTCTCCTGGCCTCAAGTGGTCCTCTTGGCCTCCCAAAGTGCTGGAATTACAAGCATGAACCATTGCACCTGGCCCAGAAAACTAAATTTCAACCCCAATCCTGCCAAAAAGTTCAGGAAAACACTAAAGCTTTCTTTATATCCTTTTGTGTCTGTGTTTGATGGAGTAAGATAGGCAAGAACATGCTGCTTAAAGGAAATAGGGCAATGCCAATTATTTTTCTCCAATTAGAATTTTACAGTATTTAACTTGAACTTCATTTTTTTCCCCATCATGTATTTTAATAAGTTTACATCTATATAATTGCTGACTCCTAAGAAATAAAATGTTATCTAACATTCAAAATTCTGAAAATGATTTTTAAAATCTTCATGTCTTTAGTTTTTTAGTTGCCAATCCATTCTTTATTTACGTCATAAGTCCCAGTAAGTCTCTATTAAATAGCTCTTAGTAGGTGTGAACTATCCCCAGCATCATCTGTACTACACAATCTAAGCAACTCTTTAGAAATGCAATGCTACAGGGCTTGTTCAAGACATGCCACTGAGACAAGACTACCTTGGGACTTCTTTAATATAACGATCGTAGGCAATTGTGTTCTTCCCATAGTTGATCTGTTTCTGTCTCCTCATTAGGACACTTTCATCTGTCTCAAAGTCAGCCGGCACAGTGGACACAGACTCCTTTGAATCAGAACTGAAAAAACAACAGATTAACAGAATAAGCCCTGCAATTAAGATCACCATGTAAGGTAAGCCAAGAAAATGTCAAAACACAATAATGGAGGATTCACTCCAGATTCCCAACCATATTAATCCTCAACAGTCCAGAGACTGCATGTATGGGAATTTAGTACACAACAGATATAGTATTTCAAATCAGTGAAGAAAGTATTAATAAAATGCTACTGTAACAATCAGCATTTCTGACAGTCACAATTTTTTTTTTTAACAAATTACAGGTCTATCAAATTAGAAAATAATCATTTACACAGCCTTTACCTTCCTGATGATGATTTTCTCTCTCTTCCAAAGTCATTGATGAGAAGTTTCCTTTTATATCTGAGGGCAAAATAAATATTGCTGTTTTTAAAAAAGGTATAAAAATAAAGCAGCCAGGTCTGAGGAAGCTCCACCCTGATACCCTCAGGCACACCATCCTATGAAATCCAGAAGCTCCCTGGGCCAAAAGAAATCCTTGTCAGGTTCAGTTTAAGTAGTGAGATCCACACAACAAAAATGTACATCCCCAAAAACTTAGCAGCCTTAAAAAAAGAAAAAGAAAACACAAATTGAAATATATTTTTATTTTAAAAACACCACACTTACTAATGGGACCCGTATGCCTACTGGGCACTGCATACCTTCTCCAATCTTGGAGACCAAACATGCCCCCTCCTTTTGTCTTGTTCCTCATGAACTTCCTGAGGCATCTGCTTTCTATTGCAGTCATTACCAGAACACGGCTTTGCAAAAAACAGAAATATGACATCTCCAAAAGGAGTCTAGCGCCATCTAACGTTGAAACCACGAACTACCTTGAGCTCCAAGTTCATGTGGGTATCTTTTTTTGAGATGGAGTCTCACTCTGTCACCCAGGCTAGAGTACAGCAGCACGATCATGGCAGCTCACCACAGCCTCATACTGCTGGGCTGAAGCAATCATTCCACCTCAGCCTCCCAAGCAGCTAGGACTCCAGGCAAGTGCCATCACACCCATCTCCAAAAAATTTTTTTTTTTTTTTGGAGAGATGGAGGTCTATATGGCCCAGGCTGCTCTTGCACTCCTGAGCTCAAGCGATCCTCCCACCTCGGTCTCTCAAAAGTACTGAGATCAGGAGTGAGCCACCACACCTGGCCTGTCATGCAGGCATCTAAATTATGTCATGTATCACTGTGCCTCCTCTTAAAATCTAAAATCCACCCAAGTTTGCTGAGGTGTTCAGTGCAGCTTGGACGCCAGAAGGTAATGAAGTGATTATCTCCTGTGCTATCTCCTATCTAGAGTAGCACTAGCTATATAACACCATCTTTGTATGATTCAGAGATTAGTCCTGCAAATCATGTGCTACAGGGCCTCATTCTCTCCAGTACCACAGATGACAAAGACTGGTTTCAGGTATGATGAAAATCCATTTTCTTTTTTTTTGAGATGGAGTTCCCTCTTGTTGCCTAGGCTGGAGTGCAATGGTGAGATCCTGGCTCACTGCAACCTCCGCCTCCCGGGTCCAAGTGATTCTCCTGCCTCAGCCTCCCAAGTGGCTGGGATTACAGGCATGAGCCACCACACCCAGCTAATTTTGTATTTTTAATAGAGATGGGGTTTTTCCATGTTGGTCAGGCTGGTCTCGAACTCCTGATCTCAGGTGATCCACCAGCCTTGGCCTCCAAAAGTACTGGGATTACAGGCGTGAGCCACCGTGCCATGCCAAAAATCCATTTTCATACTCTTATACTGCTAGTTTGTAGTCTGTTAGTCTCCTTAAAGCACAGTAAGCTGACATTTCATACCCCTTACTGTTGGGAAGTAAGCTGGCCTGCCAGTAACGGCTCACTAAAGGGCCAGGAGGTTTTAAATCACACAGGTGGCACTAAAAGCTGCAGCTTTGGCCGGGCACGGTGGATCACGCCTATAATCCCAACATTTTAGGAGGCCAAGGTGAGCGAATCACCTGAGGTCAGAAGTTTGAGACAAGCCTGGCCAACATGGTGAAACCCAGCCTCTACTAAAAATACAAAAATTAGCCAGATATGGTGGCACATGGCTATAATCCCAGCTACTCAGGAGGCTGCGGCAGTAAATCGCTTGAACCTGGGAGGCAGAGGTTGCAGTGAGCCGAGATTGCACCACTGCACTCCAGCCTGGGCAACAGAGCAAGACTCCATCTCAAAAAATAATAATAATAAATAAAAGCCATAGCTTTCCTTCACAAAGGGTATAATCAACAGAGTAGTCCAAACAGTGCTGTTTTCCAAAACAAGACAATTTTCAGGCACAGACCCATGAGATATCTGAAGAATAAATAGGGATCCACTCACAGGACAATATGAGCTGCAGATAATCCCTGGCAAGGGGTGACTTGAGGGAGCAACTAGGCTATAGGTATGCAAGAACTGTTCTAAGACTTGTGAATGCAACACAAACTATACGGGTTAAGTCAACATTCTTTTTTTTTTTTTTTGAGACGGAGTCTCGCTCTGTCGCCCAGGCTGGAGTGCAGTGGCACGGTATCGGCTCACTGCAAGCTCCGCCTCCCGGGTTCACGCCATTCTCCTGCCTCACCCTCCTGAGTAGCTGGGACTACAGGCGCCTGCCACAACGCCTGGCTAATTTTTTGTATTTTTAGTAGAGACGGGGTTTCATCGTATTAGCCAGGATGGTCTTGATCTCCTGACCTCGTGATCCACCTGCCTCGGCCTCCCAAAGTGCTGGGATTACAGGCGTGAGCCACTGCACCCGGCTAACATTCTAATTTTATAGTTGAGAAAGTGAAGACCTATATAAATACAGTAATTCACGAAAAACATTGATACTCACATCTGTGCACTCCTACTTCATTTCTTTTACCAAGGCATACTATCCACCCAAACATTTTGATACCAGAAGAAATTACAAATAACTCCCCCAAATGTTCAATAACCAATGCCCACATATTCCTGTCCCTTTTCAAAGGAGGCAGCTATAAATACCATCACTGGCTGCCAAAATGAGAACAGGTAGTCTAGGTATGATTCCGTGGCTGACACGCAAGACACTTTTTTCTCAAGACCCTGTTTATCAGCCAGCTGTTGGCTAAAATTATCTTGTAAAATACTTCAACTAATTATAAGCCACATTTTAACTCGGTTTGAATAAACCCAGTCCATGCAACTGGGTTTGAGTTAGGCAACTCATCAAAAGAGAAAGGACCAACACACTGATAATCAAGGGAGATTAAACAGTGGTTAAGGATGCATTAGGTAATGAGTCAACGAAGAGGAAGTAGCTTAGTTTGCGGTAACTTGGATACACACACAATCTTGTGTACAACTGCAAGAGGTTCACAGAATCCAAGTTTGAGACCTTTCCTTGTATGTTGGCATTTCTGAGCTGTGTTTGTTGCCTGAGCCGGTGTCAATGTATTCCTTCATCTGGAGAGAGCACTCCATCTAGTGTGCTGGGTTGTGTGAGCACCGCACACAGAAGGTCGGTGGTAACAAATGACTGTAGTAAGTTCCTGATAGTTAGGCCGGGCCCACTGGCTCATGCCTGTAATCCCAGCACTTTGGGAGGCCAACGTGGGCGGATCAGGAATTCGAGACCAGCCTGACCAACATGGTGAAACCCCATCTCTACAAAAAATACAAAAATTAGCCAGGCGTGGTGGCCTGTGCCTGTAATCCCAGCTACTCAGGAGGCTAAGGCAGGAGAATCTCTTGAACCCGCGAGGCAGAGCTTGCAGTGAGCCGAGATCTTGCCACTGTACTCCAGCCTGGGCAACAGAGCAAGACTCTACCTCCAAAAAAAAGAGAAAGTTTCTGATAGTCCTCCAGCCTGCAATCCAGCAGTAACACCACTGTGCACCTACTTCCACTCTCAGAAGGATTACCACCAGGAACACAGTGGTCTCCAAGCTTGAAAGAGTGGACTCACCTGCAGGGCTTTTCACAGGATGGCCAGGCCCCACCCGATTCGCAGGCCCAGGGAAGGGTTTGAGAATCTGTATTTCCAACAAGTCCCCAGTAAATGTTGATGCCTTTGGTCTGGAGCCCAGACCTTTGAGAACCACTGTTCTAAGACATATATCAAATTTAATGTGTTACTGAAAATGCCACAGATTAACACTTCAAAGTGGTCCAAAATGTGTACCTTGCCATTTCTTTGTTAACTCTGGTCCTCATTTCATCTTCTTCAACTGCACTTGCCCAGTCAGAGCATCTGGAACGGGGTTTAGGGCCTTCAGGAGTGGTAAAGCTGCAATAAAACGAAAATGCTGCTGAACCATGATATGTACTTTGTTTCCTTTCAAACTGTATGTCAAGAAATATTCAAAGGCTGGTGGGGCACAGTGGCTCACGCCTGTAATACCAGCACTTGGGAAACCAAGATAGGAGGATCACCTGAACCCAGGAGTTCAAGACCAGCATGGGCAAGATAGTGAGACTTCATCTCTACCCCCCACCCAAAAAATAAAAGCATTAAATCAGTGAACTATCTGTGTCAAGCCATACTAAACTGGAGTTTAGCAGGACAAAAGCAAACATGATGTAGAACAGAACCTATCGGTTGAATCTACCCAGGGCTGTCACTAGAGCAGAAGTCACGGAGCTCCTTGGCAGCGTGCCCACTGTGTTTGGGAGGTCTAATAAAACCAACTAGAATTTAAGACTTCAAACTAAAGTATGATTCCTTTTGGGTGTCCACACTTCAGTAGTCCAGAGCTATCATATGGCTAAAATCAAGTTATTTGGTTCACCTCTGGTATGTGTTTATAAAGCCACTGTATCAGACATTAAGATGGAGATTTGCTTCAAATTTTTACAGTGTGTGTGGTAGTCAGAAAAACCCATATCTAGTTTTCAGCTTCAGTTCTGGCATTTCTATGGGTTAGCCTTATCTCACTGATCCAACATCCAGCCTAATGCTGGAGCTCATGAAGCTGACTCTGAGAAGTTCAGAGAGTGTAGAGTTTCCCATTTAGTATTTAATTTGTCCCTATGCCATTAGTCCCCAGCTTGCAGTCACTGCCAATGTCAATGTTGACAGGATTGTGACAATATTGCCTTTCATAAAACTGAGGACCAAAGAATTCCATTATTCTAACAAAGGCCAAGTTTCATAGATTGTGGGCACATCTAGACAGATATGTGCATGCTTGATGGTGCAGAGCAACTACTCACTTCCACCAACCTCGTGCCCCCTGGCTGGCCATACAGAGGGATGTGTTGTCAAACTGAGAAGGATCTGCAAGGTAAGTCTCTAACTGAGGCCCTCTCAGGTGGGGGTTTCCGCTGTGTAGTCCCAAGCCTGTATCCGTATCATAAAACTGCAGGTTGGGCATTCCTCCAGGTTATCTGGCCAGTGTAGACTCCTTCATCTGAATATGAACCTCCAGGATAAGAATTTTTCAGACACGTCTATACTAAACAGTAGGATCCTGCACTTGCCAAATGTCTGCCTCCTTCTGTTCTGCATTGACCCATTTTTTTTTTTTTTTGAGATGGAGTCTCGCTCATGTTGCCCAAACTGCAGTGCAATGGCGCAATCTCAGCTCACTGTAACCTCCACCTCCCAAGTTCAAGCGATTCTCCTGCCTCAGCCTCCCGAGTAGCTGAAATTACAAGCATGAGCCACTACGCCCAGCTAATTTTTTATTTTTAGCAGAGGCTGGGTTTCTCCATGTTGGCCAGGCTGGTCTCGAACTCCCAACCTCAGGTGATCCACCCGCCTCAGCCTCCCAAAGTGCTGGGATTACAGCCGTGAGCCACCACACCCGGACTGCATTGACCCATCCTAATTCCTGTTAAGTGTGAGAAGAATTGTCTTCAGTTCTCTCTCCATTTTCATTCATGATGAGATCATTGATCCATTAACCAGCTGAGAAATGACTGATGCTGAAGAAATGGTATTCTATTGGTAAGGCTTATTACCAAACTTCTGATAATGAAGCAGGCTACCAAAAACTTATCCAGCCCACCCCAGGAGTGTTTGGATTTGATCATGGAAGTAGCACACACCAAAATCACCGAGACTTTAGACTACTTGTTTTATTTTGCCAGATTACCATGGGAGAGTCTTTAGTTCTGAATTATCTGTGAGTCTGAGTACTTCATAGAATTAGAAAGCAGGTACAGCTGACACCTTCTCACCATGGTGTAAATATTTACTGAGACTGGGTACAGTACTGAGGGATGATAATCTTCTGATTTATCCAATGCTGACTGTCTAGAGCAAACTGTCCACTCTGTAACCTGTATGAACACATTTCTGGGTACCTTAGAAGTTGTCTTTTTCATGTGTGCTAATATGCAGCATTTATACATTGTGAGAAGTTGATTTTAATAAAAAGGCTGAAACTTCATCTCCAAAATAAATAAACAGCCGAGCACAGTGGGGCGTGCCTGTAGTCCCAGCTACATAGGAGGCCCAGGCAGGAGGATCACTCTAGCCCAGGAGGTCAAGGCTGGATAAGCCTTGATCCTGGTACTGCACTCCAGTCTGGGCAACAGGGCAAGACTATCTCAAAAAAATATATATGGTGGCAGGCTGCGGTGGCTCATACTTGTAATCCCAGCACTTTGGGGAGGCCGAGGCATGTGGATGACCCGAGATAAGGAGTTCGACACCAGCCTGGCTAACATGGGGGCGAAACCCCGCCATGTTAAAATAAAATACAAAAATAACAAAAATACAAAAAGTAGCCAGGTGCAGTGGTGCACACCAGTAGTCTCACCTACTAGGGAGGCTGAGGCAGGAGAACTGCTTAAACCCCAGAGGCGGAGGCTACAGTGAGCCGAAATTGCACCACTGCACTCCAGCCTCAGCAACACAGACTCCGTCTCAAAAAATAAATAAATAGTAATATAGAATAGCTAACATAGCCGTTTACCTCTCAGGTGCATATGATTAATAATTCAGAATGTTACATACACTATGATTACAATGTGTACGGAGGAGTATAAGTCAGAGTCCCTGCTGTATCAGGACTCCATCTACTGGCAAAGTACCCCCTACACTTGAGTCAAACCAAATCCAGGAGCTCAGTTCCATCTCAAGCTCAAGGTAGTCTTCAGTCAATATCGGGAAATTTATGGCCAGGCAGTGGCTCACTCCTGTAATGCTAGCACCCTGGGAAGCCAAGGCCAGCTGCCTGGGCTCAGGAGTTTCACACTAGCCAGGGAACATGGTGAAACCTCATCTCTACTAAAATACAAAAACTTAACTGGGCGTGGTAGCTCACATCTGTAATCCCAGCTACTCGGGAGGCTGAGGCAGGAGAATCCCTTGGGCCCAGGAGATGGAAGTTGCAGTGATCCACCAGCGGAGTTGCAGTGAGCCGAAATCACGCACTGCACTCCAGCCTGGGAGAGAGAGAGAGACCCCATCTCAAAAAATAAATGAATAAATAAATAATAGTCCGGGCATGGTGGCTCACGCCTGTAATCCCAGCACTTTGGGAGGTTGAGGCAGGCGGATCACCTGAGGTCAGGAGTTCAAGACCAGACTGGCCAACATGGTGAAGCCCCATCTCTACTAAAAATACAAAAATCAGCTGGGTGTGGTGGCAGGTGTCTGTAATCCCAGCTACTCGGGAGGCTGAGGCAAGAGAATCACTTGAACCTGGGAGGTGGAGGTTGCACTCCAGCCTGGGCAACAGAGCGACAATGCCGCCTCAAAAAAATAATAATAATTAAAATTAAAAAAAAAAAAAACAGGAAATTTGAAAGCTTAAGGCTTGATGCCCCAAATTCTGGCAATACAAATTGATGTATCTTATTTATACATCAAACATAAACTCACATTTTTATTTTTCTACCCCGTTTTTCTGTTGGTCATTACTGATATTAAAACTAGACACTGGGTCGAGTGCATAGGCTTATGCCTGTGATCCCAGCACTTTAGGAGGCCGAGGCAGGCAAATCACAAGGTCAGGAGTTTGAGACCAGCCTGGACAACATGATGAAACCCCGCCTCTACTCGGGCCGGGCGCTGTGGTTCATGCCTGTGATCCCAGCACTTTGGGAGGCCAAGGCGGGCGGATCACAAGGTAAGGAGATCAAGACCACGGTGAAACCTCGTCTCTACCAAAAATACAAAAAATTAGCCAGGCGCAGTGGCGGGCGCCTGTAGTCCCAGCTACTCGGGAGGCTGAGGCAGGAGAATGGCATGAACCTGGGAGGTGGAGCTTGCAGTGAGCAAGCTCTGTCACCAGCCTGGGTGACAGAGCGAGACTCCATCTCACACACACACAAAAAAAACCCTGCTTCTACTAAAAATACAAAAATTAGGCCGGGTATGGTGGCTCACGCCTGTAATCCCAGCACTTTGGGAGGCTAAGGCGGGTGGATCGCTATGTCAGGAGTTTGAGACTAGCCTGACAAACATGGTGAAACTTCGTTTCTACTAAAAATACGAAAATTAGCCAGGCGTGGTGGTGTGCACCTGTAATCTCAGCTACTCAGGAGGCTGAGGCAGAACTGCTTGAACCCGGGAGGCAGAGGTTGCAGTGAGCTGAGATTGTGCCATTGCACTCCAGCCTGGGCAACAGAGCAAGACTCTATCTCAAAAGAAAAAAAAAAAATAGCCGGGTGTGGTGGCGCATGCCTGTAGTCCCAGCTACTCCGAGGCTAAAGCAAGAGAACTGCTTGAACTTGGAAGGCAGAGGTTGCAGTGAAGTGAGATCATGCCACTGCACTCCAGCCGGGATGACAGTGAGACTCCGTCACAAAAAAATAAGCTAGATAACTAACTTTAATTACAACAAATAAGCAACCTATTTTAGCTGTAAACCAAATGCTGTGCTTGGAAAATACAATTGCAATAACTAATGAATAATACTTACGTAATTATCATTTCTTCCCTTACAGTCACACAACTCAAGAGAAACTTAAATTGGATTTCTAAAAGTAAATTTCCAGATTCTAAAAACAGTAGAAAGGCATGAAATCAAATTAGGTAATTAACTGAAAATTAAGTTGACTCAATAGAGGCCTGTCCAGGATTGGATACAAGCATCCTCACTAGTGTATCAAGAGATTCAAGTCTGGGTCTCCCAGTGTAACAAGTTCCTGAACTACAAGAATAATTTAAAGCCTGTGTATGTGAATGACCATATACTACATACCGTATTTTGGTACCTTTAAGTCCATTTCTTAGATTAAGTAGGTTACATTCACAATCTACCCTATCTTAGGACAACAAAGCCTAATTTTACACACTAAGCTAACAACCTTCCAAAGGGAGTACTTCTAGATCTTATCCATCAAGGAGCTGGCTCTATTTGTCAGATGCCTCCAGGCCTTACCCACAACGTGCAAACACCAAGTGCAAAGGCCCTAGCACAGAAGCATTCCTATAGTTGGAGGAATGAGGATACCAAAAACTTCTGTAACTTCTAAAGCACTGTAAGGATTTAATATTTTTATCTTCAGCTAAATGAGACCACTGGAGAGTTCAGAGTTTGATCTCAATAAGGTTTGATAACCTTCCCTTCATATCCGGACCTAAGGCCTCTTCTGTACCCACCCCTAGACCCATGGTTTTTTTTTGTTTTGTTTTTTTGAGACAAAGTCTCACTCTTGTTGCCCAGACTTGAGTGCAATGGCTCAATCTCGGCTCACTGCAACCTCCCCTTCCTAGGCTCAAGGGATTCTCCTGCCTCAGCCTCCCGAGTATTTTGTATTTAGTAGAGATGGGGGTGTTGGGAAAAAGGCTTTTCGGGTGCCTGTATAAACTGGCCATAAAAATATGGGACAGTAAGTTGTGAAAAGCCACAAGAGGCCTCTGAGAAGGAAAGCCTCCTAAAATTGCCATCATGTTCCCATGCTCAGATCAAGACCTGCTCTCTTATCTTTTAAACACTGTGTTCAAGGAGAAAGACACTCCTTTAAAGCACTGGAATGTGGACAGACATGCAGGGTCCTAGTTAAGCCCGCTCCCACTAGCTACTCATCGGTAAGTTACAGATAATGCTGTTTGAGCACAAACGAGATTCATTTAAACCGCTACTGCTATAAATTATGCCTATAATACACTGCTTCTCTTTCACTGTTTCACCCTGAACGTCTACTTCTTAGATTTAAGTGATTGTACTCAATAAATAGTGTGGAGACCAGAACTCTGGACCTTTTACAGCCTCCATTTTCCAACTGGGCCCCTGGCTCCCACCTTTATGAACTCCTAACCTGTCTCTTTTCATTCCTTTGTTGCCACCGGACTTCGCGTACCCTACGGGTGGTGTTGAGGCTGGTCCCCAACAATGGGGTTTCTCCATGTAGTCAGGCTGGTCTCGAACTCCTGACCTCAGGTGATCAGCCGGCCTTGGCCTCCCAAAGTGCTGGGATTACAGACAGGAGCCGCTGCACCCAGCCCGCTAGACCCAAGTCTTTAAATATCATCTCTATGCCCTGGTAACTCATTGTGCCTGAAGATGCCTCCCATGTAGACTCCTACACTCCATTACCTTTCTTGACATCTCCTTTGCTTCTCTAAGCAGTTTCTCAAGCCTCACAACTTCCCATACCTAGCTGCTCCAGCCCATCTTCTCTATCTTGGCAAATGGCCCCACAATCAAGTGTTCAGACCTAAAAGGCTTGAGTCATTCTTGATGCCTCTTTCCTCTGTAAACCAAAAAGTGCCTGAGACAGGTCTCAATTACTTTAGGAATTTAGCTAACTTGTTAAGGACATGACTAAAAGAACACGAAATTACAGAAAGCGTCTGTGATTTGTGCCTTTCTCCAAAGATGATTGTGAGGACTTCAATATTTAAAGGAGAAGAGTAGGTTGAAGGAGAAAGGATCCACATGTTCCAAGAGAAAACGAGCAGCTAGGGGAATAGTCAATTATGTCTTCCTCGTGCGCTCGGTAAGTCGGCACTTAAGGTGAACAAAGTTCACCCGTGGAGACACTTCATCTTTTATCTGTAGCTATCTGCTTAGAAACAAAAGGAAACGCAAAGGTAGTTTCTTGCATGACTCCGCCTTCAGCTTAATTTCTTCCTTTTGGCATAGTGCTTTTGGTCCGAGTTTTTATTTTCTTTTCACGGCTCCCATCCCCAACCCATCAGCAAGTCTCACAGGTCCTGCCTTCAGAAGTCTATCCTGAACCATGCATTTCCTCCCGCCTTCACTGCTGCATCTCGGCCAAGTCACCATGCCTTCCAGGAAACTCAGGAGCAACAAGCCCCCAATGCGGGACGGACCACCCCACACAAAGCCCCTCGAGTTTTCTCTAACCATGGCCCCTTAAAGCCCCGCCACTACGACCACTGGCACCCCTGCTTACTTCCTCCAAACCCTCCTCGGCTGTCCCACCCCTATCAAGCCCTCCTTTCGCTCGCATCTCGACCCTCCCCCTACACACCGCCTAACCCAGAAAATGGCCAAGCAGGTGAACCCGGTAAACTCACTTCTCGTCGGGACTCGGGTGTCCCCGACTTCCACGTGTTCACGAGAAGCCCGTCGGAGACCCTGACCTCTCCCGGGAGCACCACACAGACTAATTGGCCAACTCGGGCTGACACCAGCCCAGCAGACGCCCACCCCGGGAAGAGGCTTCCGGAGCGTTCCAGCGCCTGCCAGGCCGGG
>NW_012110696.1:1538774-1545826 GCF_000951045.1 Mandrillus leucophaeus | reverse complement strand
GGCAGCTTTGGCGGGAGATTCGGCCGCGCGCGACGCGGCGCAGGTTGTGGGGGAAGGGCAAGCGGCGCGTTTCTCAGCCTGGGTCGTGGCGCATCTCCCATTGGTCCCGGCCTGGGTGGAGCGCGGCTCTGCTTGGTCCCTGCCCAGGTGGGGGCGTGTCTCCTCCCTGGCGGGAACCCGGAACCCGGAAGGCGTGGCTATGGCCAGTACTGACTGCTCCCCACGGTCCCGTGGCCGCTGCAGGCGCGTACCCGCGGTCTGCTGTTTTGAGCCGCTTAAAGTTTTGGAGTAACCTTTTAGGTAGCGATAGTTGACCACTACGCTGAGTCTTTCCGGTCCCACTGCCCTGGCCGTTAGCCGCACACCGGCCACCCACTGAGCCGCTAGTCTCCGCCGCTAGTCTCGGATGCCGCTGCCTCCCTGCCCGCCCGTGACGTCCTCCGCTGTGTCGCCGGTACCTGACGCTCCCACTGTCTGCCTGGAGTTGACTGGACTTGAAGTATCCTGAAGAATCCCTGGCTCAGCAGGGAGGCCCCACCTGGAGGCGAGGTCCTGTAGATCCGCACCATCCGTCCCGCTTCCCCGCCGCCGTCACAGTTGCAGCTGATGGCCCCGCGGATCCAGCCAAATAGAACCCCAAAAGGGGTACACATACACCTGGGAACAGGTTCCCACAGCTTCCTGTTGGAGACAACGTGAGGGATGCAGGGGAGAGTGGAACCAGCCAAAAGAGTGGGCAGTGGGGTCAGGTCCAGGAGGCTGAGCCCCAGGGATGCTTGGGATCCCTCTCAGGCCCTACACCTTTCGGAGGGCCTGGCTTTTGCACCTGCTGTCCCTCAGGACTGTGCCTTGGTGCGCCCACCGCCCCCTTTTGAACTTGAAAAGGTCATCCTAAGACTAGGACAGACACATCCTGTCCCTTCCCTCCCCAGGCCCTGGGCATCCCATAACCCTCAATACTGTAAACTAAAAATCCTTGCAGGGTGCGGTGGCTCACGTTGGTAATCCCAACACTTTGGGAGACCGAGGTGGGAGGATCATCTGAGGTCGGGAGTTCGAGACCAGCCTGACCAACATGGAGAAACCCCGTCTCTACTAAAAATACAAAATTAGCCTGGCGTGGTGGCACATGCCTGTAATCCCAGCTACTCGGGAGGCTGAGGCAGGAGAATCGTTTGAACCCGGGAGGTGGTGGGTCAAGATCATGCCACTGCACTCTAACCTGGGCAACAAGAGCGAAACTCTGTCTCAAAAAAAATTAAAATCCTAAGCCCCCAACAACTGAATGGACCCCCTTGTGGTCAGTGGGACACCAGTGGCAATAAGATACCAAATTATGAATAAGACCTAAGGTCATGCCAGGCAAGGGTTAAGTCACACACCCTACATTTAAACTATATTCTTACTGTCACACTGCTTTTCTTTTCCTCTTAGTAGCTCAACAAGCACTGGCCTTGAGATAAGCAGTATTGAAACAGTGCAGTGGCTGAGATGATGGCTCATGCCTGTGATCCCAACTCTTTGGGAGGCTGAAGCCAGAGGATTGCTTCAGGTCCAGAGTTTAAGACCAGCCTGGGCAACAGCGAGACCCCGTCTTACAAAAAACTTAAACAAAAAGGCTAGGCACTGTGGTTCACACCTGTAATCCCAGCACTTTGGGAAGCTAAGGTGAGAGGATCGCTTGAGCTCAGGAATTCAAGACCAGCCTGGGCAACATAGCAAGACTTCTTTACTAAAAACCAAAAAAAAGTAGCCGGCTGTGGTGGTGTGTGCCTGTGATCCCAGCTACTAGGAGGCTGAAGTAGGATTGCTTGAACCTGGGAGGTCAAGGCTGCAGTGAGCCCAGATGGTGCCACTGCACTCCAGCCTGGGCAACAGAGTGAGACCCTGTCTCAAAACAATAAAAACCAATTTGCAGTTCCACCAGATGCCAACTGATCCCCCAGCCCCTATTCCACTAGCCATAACTACAGGTTTCATTGGAACTACAGGTTTCATTGAGCAAGCGACTGATTTCAGTAACTTGGTCCAGATAAGAGCCCACAGTGATGGACCACTTCTGGCCTGTGTAGAACCTCATTATAATACATTTAAATGTTAAGTCTCCACCCCAAAGTGAATGTGGATTATGTTTGCTCAGGATGCAAGCGTCAGGACTGCCTTCATGAATATTCATAGATCCTGTCACCTGCTGAATATGCATGTTTAGCCAACCCATTCAGCATAAAGCTCCTGCCCCAACCCCTCCTCCTCCTCTGAAGTGCCCGTCTCTGGTCTTGGCCGGAGGCTGTGCTTTCCAGTCTGAGGGATGGCCACCTTGCAGGCTGTAACTTTTTTATTTTTTTGAGACAGTCTCACTCTGTCGCCCAGGCTGGAGTGGAGTGGAGTCTCGGCTCACTGCAACCTCTGCTATCCGGGTTCAAGCGATTCTCATCATCAGGCTGTAACTTTTCAGAAGAAATAAAGTCTCCTCTAAGTTAACAGCACAGAGCCAAAGAGTCCAAGTGCCTGGGAGCCCTAGGGCCTGGCACACAGTCAGGGTCTGTAACAGCCCCTCAGTAGATGCTCACTAGTCTCTGTCGTTGGTTAAAGCAGTGCCTGGTTGGGTATGCAAAAGAACGCTAGTGAAAGCACCACCCTGGGAAGAATCTGAAGACACTGGGAGCGCAGGAAACTAGAGCCCACTGTCATATCTTTCACCAGGATTACGTGGACTATTTCCCCAAGAACCATCCTGTGAGTCGAGAAGCAGAATGGGGAAAACGGCAGCAAGCACTCACTATCCAGTTGCTGGGGTGATCACCTGAGGTCCCAGTGCTGTGGGGAACCCCGGGTGCCGCCTTGTCTGCCCTAGGTGCTCAGCTGGCAATTACTGGGCCACCCTGACCCACAGTGAGGTCAGTAGAGACAGCCTCGTGTCCTCACAGGAGGCAGCTGCAAACATAAGTGAACCGGAAAGGCTGCTCGCCCCTTGGCTACCCACGTGTCCACACATCAGTTCCTGAATCTGGAAGGAGCCACAGTGGTGACCACACAGTGACTTCCCCCAGGATGTGTCTCTGCCCCTCCTGCCCTACTCCTGCAGATGGCCCTGGGTTGGGGGTTGTCAAGACCCCAGAGTCCTCAAACTAGAAATCAGCGAAGGTTCCTACTGTACCCGCCTCCCAACCAAAGGGTTTTTTCCTCCTTATTCTGAGCAAAGCACGCCATGCGCACAATTCCACCTCTAAGGTGGCTCCTCCAACACCCCCAGGCCATTCTCCAACTATGACAAAAGTTTGGTTTTAATATCGGGCCCCACAAAACACAGTACATCACTTCAGAGTACATTTTATTAAATATGGTGTCATTTGGCTACAATAGGTTTGTCTTTATAAAACTAAGTTACTTCTTTTGTAGTAAAAATAACCCCAACCCACTGCCCCTCTTTGGCAGCCCTTAAAACTCAGGATCGGCCGGGCGCGGTGGTTCACACCTGTAATCCCAGCACTTTGGGAGGCCAAGGCGGGCAGATCACGAGGTCAGGAGATCGAGACCATCCTGGCTAACACGGTGAAACCCCGTCTCTACTAAAAATGCAAAAAATTAGCCGGGCGTGGTGGCAGGCACCTGTAGTCCCAGCTACTCAGGAGGCTGAGGCAGAATGGGGTGAACCTGGGAGGCGGAGCTTGCAGTGAGCTGAGATGGTGCCACTGCACTCCAGCCTGGGCAACAGAGCGAGACTCCGTCTTAAAAAAAAAAAAAACAAATAAACAAAAAACTCAGGATCAAGGCTAGGTCTGGCTCCCAGCCACGGCCCTTGCTGCCTTCACCTGCTGAGTGTTCCAGGAAGCCTCCCAAATCCCAAGGGTCAGGCCACCTGAGTCCATCACCTCTGTGTGAAACAGCCAAGCCCAGGGGCTTTGGGGCCGCAGGTGTGAGGCCCCTCCAGTAGCCACGGCTGTGTCAGGGCTGTGCCTGGGGCCTGGCCAACGTCTCCCCTCCCCTTGAACCAACAGGAATTGGGCAAGACACTCACCCGAGCCTTGACCACATGGGGCGTGCACCCCCTTCTGAGCCTGGGAGACCCTGGGGGAGTGGGCAGCCTGTGCTGGACCCTGGTGGGCTTGTGTTCTGGATGTCACTATGGCACTTTGGTCCTCAACCCCCCCCCTACCCAGGAGTCTGAGGCCTCGGCCTTCCCTGGACTTGTTGGGCAGCAGAAGGCACCAAGGACAGGATGAGAACCCCTGAGGGGCAGCCCCACAAATGAGGGCACTCTGACCTGTCCTTCCATTGCCACCCCACCCAGGAATGGCCCTCAACTGGCCACAGCCACCAGGAAGCCCCAGGACTGCTCCCACACCACAGCGGTGCCCTCTTCTCTATCCCACCCTTGGGACCTACCCAGGGTTCTCCAGGCAGCCAGGGGCCAGCTCCAGGACAGGGCAGGAGAATGCAGATCTGGGTCTGGCATGTAACTGAGGGGGGTGTGCTCCAGGGAAGTAAGGCAAATGGCCCAGGTGACGACCACCTGGGGTAGACCCAGGGTCTCCAGGGAATGGCTCGGGGGCAAACGCTGTGTTCTGTGTGTGCAGGATCTGCCCCCAGCAGCAGGAAGGGGGCAGAAGGGAGGCGAAGAGGAGGTACCCAGGACTTGTACCCTGGCTGCCAAGCAGGGTGGGGTGTTTTCATGAGGATTGCTTTTAACCAAAAGTCCTCAGCCTTCTGCAGACCCAGGGCAGAGGTGAGTTGCTCCAGATCATGTGCTTTAAGTAGAGCCCTTTACCAGCCAGGAGACCCAGCCACCCCCTTCCCCGCCCCGTGGCTGGGGGGACACAGAGTCACCTCAAGGCCCCAGCCCACTCAGCGCACAGTGCACACATCCAGGATGCAGAAGCGTGCGCGGCAGGTGGGGCAGGGCACGCGGCTGGCCAGCCAGGTGTCAGGGCGCAGGGGGTCCTGGCGGCTGGCGAACCACTTGCCCATGCAGGTGAGGCACCACATGGGGCGGCAGTAACACTGCTGGCACTCGCCTGCGGCTGCCTCCTGACAGGTCTTCACCAGCTTCACGCTGGCACGCGTCTGCATGCAGCCTATGCAGGCCTCCAGCTCCTGCGGGCAGGTGGAGCGTCACCAGGAGCCCAGGCAGACACCTGTGGGCACCCACCCATCCACCTGGCCCAGGCCCCCACCTGGCTGCTGGGCACTGAGTAGGCCGGGTTGACCTCTACCAGGGAGGCAAATGTCTCCAGGAACAGGTCGCCCAGGCTCTGGTGGATGACCACGTGGGCTGCCCTGCGGATGGGTGCCTGGAGTTTCTCGCAGAGCTCCCCGTACTCAGTGGAGTTCAGCCTGCAGGGAGGAGAGCTGCTGGGGCCCTCTGCAGGGCAAAGGGAGGGGGAGATGGAGGCCATACCCCAAGGAGTGACAGGGCAGCTGTTGCACCAGGACCAACCAGGAGAGATGGCCCTAAGGCCAGAGCCCAGGGACCCAGTGCCAGACGGCCCAACCTGGGCATGGGGCAGACCTAGGAGCAAGGCAGCTGTCCAGCCTGAGGGCTGCACTGTCCTGAGTGCTCCCCAAGAATCTGGGGGAGACGGCTCCAGGGAGAGTGGAAGGGGAGGCCAAGAGTGCAGGGGGGCCCGAAGGAGGGCTATGCAGGAGGGCTCAGTGACGGGTGTCTCGTGGACACCTTGCCTGGTGTCACACAAGTCCATGAGTGCTGGAGTCCACACCGGCTACACCTAGCACCTCCCAGGGGTCATGGCGCCAGAGCCTGGCTCTGGCCTGCCGCGTGCCCTCTGCACCCCCCGCAGGCACCACACTCTTACCGGATGTCAAAGGCCTGCACGGCAGGGTTGGCGCTGGCCACACGGATGGTGAGGAGCTGCACGGGCAGGTTCGAGTCTGGCGAGAGCTCGTGCTGCCGAGACTCCGTCACAGTCAGGTGCACATCCTGCTGCTGGGCCACATGCACTCGGTAGGTGGTCACCTTCATCACCCACACGTCTGTCACAATCACACGGGCACCTGGTGCGCCGGTGGCAAACTTGTCAATCCGCCGGAACTCAGTGTTGATGGAGGAGGCAACAGCCTGCCAGCCCGACTGTGGGAGGGCATAGAGTGCCAGGGTGCGTGCCAGTGGGTGGTGGGCCCACCGGTCACGGGACCAGTAGTAGATTAGGATGCAGGCGACGGCGGGGAGGGTCACGGCCAGCAGCAGGAAGAGCCGCCAGGCGGGGGAGTGGAACCGCTTTTCTGAAGCCGCAAGGCACATGCCCACATAGTAGCCTGCAAAGGACAGGGTGAGCCTCAGGAGAAAGTGGGTGCCAGGCCGCTGTCCACCCCCACACAGCCCTGGGCCCAGCCCTCTGCCCGGGTTCCAGGGTCAGCTCCCAGGGTAAGTGGGTTTTACCCACTCTGCACTTCCCTAGCCGGCCCACTCTGTCCCTGCCTGTGGCAATGGCAGGATATATTAGGGGAAAAGGTTTTTAATTTGCTGCTTTAGTTTCATACAATATGTAAATATTGAAAAAACTACAAAAGCCTAGAAAGAGAAAAATAAACACAATGAAGTGTCCCCTCAGGCAGAGCTGACCCCTGGCCTGCCCAGGGCAGCTGCCTGGACAGGATCTCAGTCTCTCAATCTCACCAGCTCTGAGAAGGCTGGTCAAACGTGGCCCATCCCAGAGCTGAGAAGTTGTGTGTGAGAAAGGAAGCAAGTGTCAAAGAATGATGGGACACGTCCAGAGGACACAAGGCCAGCTTCAGGGCCCTGCTGGCCAGATCGGGGACAATTTGAAGGTCCAAATAAGCAATGGAGACGGTGAGGAGTTGCACTAGCAGCTTCCAGTTCGCAAAAAGTAATAGTCCACATTTGGAGTTGGCCCAGTCACTGCATTTCAAGGTAATGTGACATATAACAATAGGTTACTGGGGCTGGGTGGCTCAAGCCTGTAATCCCAGCACTTTGGGAGGCCCAGACGGGAGGATCACAAGGTCAGGAGATCGAGACCATCCTGGCTAACACAGTGAAACCCCGTCTCTACTAAAAAATACAAAAAACTAGC
>NW_012110696.1:1496368-1536419 GCF_000951045.1 Mandrillus leucophaeus | reverse complement strand
GGGCGGCTAGGGCTGGGCCGAGCCCGACGGCGGAGCGGGCGCCCTGAAGTGCTTTGTTCTCTTCGACCCTCTCCTGCCTCTCGGCCGCCCACCCTGGTTCTTTGTTGGCTCCCAGCTCGCAGACCCTCTTGTGGTTCTTTGGTCCCTTCCGGCCTCCGTCTTGGGGCCAACTCCATCTGGGCCACCTGCGGCGGACACCTGGGCCCCGACCGCTTCCCCGCACCTGCTGCGCCGCTCCATCTTCCCCCGCGCCGCATCCCACTTGTGCACCAGAGTAGCATCAAAGCACCGGCCTGGGGCCGGTCCCTTCTCTGCCCAGAGCCCCTCCCGGGGCTCCATAGTCGGTAAAGGCCCCTCCTGACCAAGGCTGGGTCTGCTGCTCTCCCGCACTCCTCCAGGCCGCCGGAAGGCTTCCTCCGAGTCACTTTCTCTCTGAGTTCCAGGCTTGCGTGTCCCCCAGCGATCCAGCTGCCCTTCCCCTGCCCTGTACCCAGTTATTCAGGCCAAAAACCTAAGCGTCGTCTGTAAGTCCCATATATGCCAGTGGCCAGGCCCGGGTCTGGTCTGGCCTCTGCTCCTCGGGCTGCAGAAGCGTGTTTTCCCTCCTGCCCTTACTTCCCTACCCACACACAGCACCACAGCGGGCTTCTCAAGCTGCAGCACCGACCTGCCCGGGCTGCCCCTCTCTCTTCTCCAGGACCCTCCCCAACTTTGCTCTTCTTCAAATCAAAGCCTTCCCAGGTCCCCCACCACCAACAGGTGCCCGTGGGGTTCCTGCCCAGGTCGACACTCGGTTCTCTCTGGCAGCCTTTCTGCCTACGTCATTCCCTAGACTGGGAACGCTGTAGACAGAAAGGGTGGCAAGTGTGTGGGTGACTGGTGTGAGGACCTGGGCGGCCCTGGAACCTGGGACTGACTGGAGGCCCTGATATGGAAGCTCCTTGGCACCTGCTGCTCAGCTCTGGACGTCCCTTGTTCGCATACTGCCTCCCAGCTCCTCCTCTGGGCCTTCACCCCAGCCTGGTCTTGTGCCGCTGCCTAGCCCGGTGGGAGAAAGCAGACCAGAGCTGCTGTCCTGCTTTTCTGCCCTCTGTTGCCCGGTCCTGCCTCACGCCACACGCGGAGGCCGGTGGGGAGACCGCGGCTTCCTCTGGCTCTTCTGGGTTTCTTATAGGCCAGGGCTTTCCTGTCTCCTGACTTCTGCTTGACGTGGTGATACAACAGTAGAGATTATGCGGTCTTGGTTTTTCTTTCTCACCATCTTAGCCTGAAGGCCCTTTAGCTCTTGGTCCCAGGAGGCAGCGGTGCTGCCCATGGCTCCCGGTGCCAGGCTGGAGAGTGAGTCTCTGAAGCAGGATGGAGACTCAATCGGAGGCTTTCCCTGCCCCTTGGCAGAGGACATGTGTGGGAGGTGTGAGCTCCAGAGCGATGAGCACACCTGTGCCAGAAGGGGTCGTGCTCCCTGCGGCAGCTGTCATGTGTGTGTCTGGACAACGTGGCTGTGTTGCCCTCACACTGACACAAACATGTTCTGCTTTTCCAGAATGAGTCTGCAGGTCTTAAACGACAAAAATGTCAGCAGTGAAAAAAGTACAGAAAATTGCGACTTCCTGTTTTCCTCACCGGAAGTTACCGGAAGATCGTCTGTTTTTCGTGTGTCACAGAAAGAAAATGTGCCACCCAAGAACGTGGCCAAAGCTATGAAGGTAAGTGTGACCTCTACAGTGTGTGGCTAGCCAGGTTGCCCTAGGACCTGCTTTCCTGGTGACCTCTGAGCTGCAGGACACTGCTGGTGTGGCTGTAACAGCTTGAACTAATGAATGGGTGCTCTCCTCCTCACTCCACAACAGGTGACTTTTCAGACACCTCTGCGGGATCCACAGACGCACAGGATTCTAAGTCCTAGCATGGCCAGCAAACTTGAGGCTCCTTTGGCTCAGGGTGATACCCTTGGACTGGAAAACTGTCACCCGGTGTGGACGCAGAAAGAGAAGTAAGTGTTCATGCTACTGGACATGCTGGAGCTTCACCCTCTCTGTCCGATGGCTCTTGCAGAAACGTGCTGTCCTGTCCTGTCAGGCCTTGGCTGGAATTTTTTTTTTTTTTTTTTTTTTTTTGAGATGGAGTCTTGCTCTGTTGCCCAGGCTGGAGTGCAGTGGCACTATGTCCGCTTACTGTAACCTCTACCCACCCCAGGTTCATGCCATTCTCCTGCTTCAGGCTCCCCGAGTAGCTGGGACTACAGGCGCCCGCCACCATGCCCGGCTAATTTTTTTGTTTTTTTTAGTAGAGACGGGGTTTCACCGTGTTAGCCAGGATGGTCTCGATCGCCTGACCTTGTGATCCACCCGCCTCAGCCTCACAAAGTGCTGGGATTACAAGTGTGAGCCACCGTGCCTGGCCGGCCTTGGCTGGATTTCTCCTGAAATCTGCACTGAGTGTATGCAGCATGTGGCCAGTTCACTAGCAGAAAAGTCGATCATCAGATACTTGGATAACTTCATACTTCACTCCCCCCCACCCCCGAGATGGAGTTTTGCTCTTGTTGCCCAGGCTGGAGTGCAGTGACACGATCTCTGCTCACTGCAACCTCCGCCTCCCATGTCCAAGCGATTCTCCCACCCCAACCTCCCCAGTAGCTGGGATTACAGGTGCCCACCAACACCTGGCTAATTTTTGTATTTTTAGCAGAGATGAGGTTTCTTCATGTTGGCCAGGCTGGTCTCGAACTCCTGACCTCAGGTGGTCCACCTGCCTCAGCCTCCCAAAGTGCTGGGATTACAGGCATAAGCCATCGCGCCCAGCCCATACTTCACATTTTTGCTGTGCTTTTGCCAACCAATTGGCTTCGATCTTTGCTCCTCTAATTTGATGAAATGTCTTGGCCCCATCTCCAGGAAGGCAATCCATAGTTTCATTTATCTTGAATTCCGGCCACCCTATTAGGACTTGGAAAGAGTAGATAGACTTGTAAGCAAAGAAACCATGTTGTGTGATCCACCCCTCAGTGTGTGCATGGTTGGAGGGCTCTGCCAGACGCTGGGTGTTGGGTTAGGCTTGGCATTGGCAGTCTGCTGGCCGACCTGATGCTTAACTGCAAGCGGATGGCAAGGCGGTGTCTGTCTTTGCCTGGAAAGGGAGGACCCTGGAAGCAGCTCTTTACTCTGTGGCTGAACTAATCTGTCTGGGCACCTGGGAACACCTCATCTGCATCCAGGGTGGGAAGGGACCCCAGAGGCATGATTTTCTGCTGGTTTTTGCTGATGTAACTGTTGTTGCTGTTTTGAGACAGGGTCTCGCTTTGTCACCCGGGGTGGAGTGCCATGGTGCCATCACAGCTCACCGCAACTTTCACCTCCTGGGCTCAAGCAGTCCTCCCACCTTGGCCTCCTTAGAAGCTGGGACTACAGTTGTGAGCCACCATGCCCGGCCAATTTTTTTTTTTTTTTTTTTTTTTTTTTTTTTTTTTTTAAAGACGGAGTTTTTCTTGTTGTCCAGGCTGGAGTGCAATGGCGCAATCTCAGCTCACTACAACCTCCACCTCCCGGGTTCAAACGATTCTCCTGCCTCAGCCTCCCGAGTAACTGGGATTACAGGCATGCACCACCACGCCCAGCTAATTTTTTGTATTTTTAGTAGAGACAGGGTTTCTGCATGTTGGTCAGGCTGGTCTCAAACTCCCGACCTCAAGTGATCTGCCCGCCTCGGCCTTCTGAAGTGCTGGGATTACAGGCATGAGCCGCCACGCCCGACTGGCCCAAAACTTTCAAACAGATTTTAGGTGTGCGAAGAAGAGCATAAGGAACACAATACCACTAATGCTTCTCACTCCCTGAGATAAAATGTCACCAGTAAGTGCAGGCAGCATTTCCTATGTCCTTCTCTGGGCCCTGGGCCTGTCTCCCCTCCACCCCTCCAGCCTGAATTTGCAGTTCTTGCTATATCTGCTTGCTACTTTTCAAGTTGGTTTTTTGCCCCTTTTGAAATTTGGTCAAACAAAGTGAGAATGAATCAGACATTGGTTCACAACGACCCCAAGCAGGAGGGGAGGACCAGCAGCAGAGAAGTCGTCTCCCAGCTGCCATGGGTGTGATCCGTCCCAGAGCCACAGATGCCCTTGCCTCTGCCCTATGCCTCCAGGGCCACCCAGCAGCCTCCATAGGGCAGAGGGTGTAAAGGAGCTAGGAGGGGCTTGGGAGGGTGGCCCTGTGGGGCTCCAGCCAGAGTGACTCTGAGCTCGTGGCTTGGGCTCGTGGCTGTCATCTCCCTTCTGGAATTCTGCTTTGGCCCAGGTGGTGGTTGCTGTGGTGCTCCCACGTCAGTGGGATGAGACCAAGAGCAGCCGCTGTGTGCAACTGCCCACGTATCATTCCAAGGACAGCTGAGTAGCCGCCTGGGAGGGCAACGCCACCCTGAGGTGGCAGCTGGACAGCAGAGGAGTTGTGAACAGTCCGACAGGTCCCTAACCCTCAGTTTCTCAGTTTTGACATCTTCAAACTTAGAGAAGAGTTGGAAGAGAAGGGCAGGTAACAGGGGCCCCTTATCTGAGGCACTGGCACATGACCCTGCATCTTCTGAGGGACCTGAAGGCCGGGGAACAAGTGATGCAGCGTTTGTGCCCTCTGTGTTGTAGTTGAGCCCCAGCCATCCCAACAACCGCCTCTTCTGTCAGGGCTCTGTGCCCTGCAGTCCCACATTGTGAGCAGGGAGTGCCCCGGGAATGGTGGGTCCCTGGGAAGGTGTTCTCTGCACCCATGGCGCTCCACTGTGGCAGGCGGGTGCTGCGCCAGTGTGGCCACAATCCAGGGAGGTGTTGCAGAGGCCACTCAGGCCCTTCTGTGCCTGAAGGTGGCATCGTGCACCTCAACCTTGTCCTTCAGTGAAGGCTGTGACTGGCCCTGGCCCTGGCCACAGCACTGCCAGTTCCCTACCTGAAGGGGAAAGCAGATCGGTGCAGAAAACCTTTGTTTACCACGCCCCTGCTGGCTGTCCGGGGCCTGCACGTCCCCAGGGCTGATCTGTGGGCATGTCCTCGGGGGAGGTTTAAGCCAGAGGACAGTGTTGACTGAGCTTTCTTGTTTTGCTTATAGCTGATGTTTTCACACAGACTAAAGTGTCATCAGAATGCTGTCAGGTCCCTTAATGTTAGAATTCAGGGTCATTAAGATGGTGCACACCCTTCGGTGATTAGGAGAAACACAGGTGGAAATAGTGATCTTTTAACTTACAGGCCCACAGCAGGCTGGAGGCCACACGGAGGACTGGGGCAGGCCCTGGAGCACAGGCAGGGGACAGCTGAGAGGGTGGCAGCCAGCCTCGTCTATCAGGGAGTAGGGTGGGGTCACTGTATGCTGGTGGGCAGGTGCTTGAATGGATTTTTTATAGGAAGTGGTGGATGTCAGTCACCGTGGCTCCTGCCTGTAATCCTCGCACTTTGGGATGCTGAGGTGGGTGGATCACCTAAGGTCGGGAGTTCTAGACCAGCCTGGTCAACATGGTGAAAACTTGTCTTTACTAAAAATACAAAGCAAAATTAGCCAGGCATGGTGGCGGGCACCTGTAGTCCCAGCTACTTGGGAGGCTGAGGCAGGAGAATGGCTTGAACCCCAGAGGCAGAGGTTGCAGTGAGCCGAGATCATGCCATTGCACTCCAGCCTTGGCAACAGAGCAAAAATTCATCTCAAAAAATAAATAAATAAATAAAAATAAAGGAAGCGGTGGGAAATTGAGGAGCCCAGTCTACCAGGTGGGAGAGGTGCCTCTAAGCTTCTTTCTCTGGCATCAGCTTGAGGCATTTGGGTGTGGTGTCCCACATCTGACCCCCCAGGCAGCAGCCTGTGCTGCGTCCTTGCTGTGGTGCCTGGGTGCAGACTTTGTGCATGATGACGAGTGCTGTTTGGGTGGCAGAGGCTGCTGGAGGACTCTGGGTCCAGCACTTGCCAAAGTGCATGATGAGCACAATTAAACAGGCAAGCAGCCCACAGGCACCCCTGCAAGTTGGAACCCCATGCATAGCCAACCCCAAGAAATGGGGCGGAGGCGGGGGTCAGCGAGGACGTCACGTGGCTATCCATCTGTTCCACAGGGAGCTGGTCCCTGGGAGGACAGGAAGGAACCACATTGAGGAACTAGGGTGGGGGGTGGAGAATGGGAAGCTGTGCCAAGGGTGACTCAGCCCTGCTTCTGGTGTGAGAGAGTTAAACCTGTGTTGAGAATGGATGCCGAGGCCACCTAACCTCACAAGTACTCACTGCTTCACGTTGACTAAGTCTGTTTTAAAAGCCAACAGCTCATCAAGGAAGTGGATGCCAAAACTACTCATGGAATTCTACAGAAACCAGTGGAGGCTGACGCCAACCTCCTGGGGGATGCAAGCCCAGCTTTTGGGAGTGGCAGCTCCAGCGAGCCTGGCCCAGGTGCCCTGGCTGACCTGGACTGCTCAAGTTCTTCCCAGAGCCCAGGAAGTTCTGAGAACCAAATGGTGTCCCCAGAAAAAGTGTCTGGCAGCCCTGAGCAAGCCTTGGAGGAAAATATTAGTTCCTATTCCTTAGACAGAAAAATGACACCCACCTTTGAGACCCTAGAAGACCCTTCCAGGACAGAGTCCCAGCACAAAGCAGAGACTCCACACAGAGCCAAGGAAGAATGCCGGCATGGTGGGGTCTCTGCTCCCACAGCAGTGGCCACTTCGCCTCCTAGTGCGATCCCTGAGGAAGCCTGCGGAGGAGCACCCCTGGGGGGTCTGCCTGGTGAGGCCCTGGCCTGCCCTGTGGGTATGGGCACCCCCGTGCCAGCAGATGACACTCAGGCCCTTCCCTGTGCACACACTTCTTGTCCTGAGAGCACAGCCCCGACCAGCCACCTGGTGACTGGCAGGGCCATGACCCTGAGTCCTCAGGAAGAAGCAGCTGTGGACCAAATGGCCAGCTCCTCGAGGAGCGGACCCATAAAACTAGAATTTGATTTATCTGATGGCGCCACCAGCAAAAGGGCAGCCCCACCAAGGAGACTGGGAGAGAGATCTGGCCTCAAGCCTCCCTTGAGGAGAGCAGCAGCGAGGCAGCAAAAGGCCCTGCAGGAGGTGGAGGAGGACCCCCCCATGCCAGCTTCTCGGGGCTCTTACCACCTCGACTGGGACAAACTGGATGACCCAAACTTCAACCCGTTCAGAGGTGACACCCTGTCTGGTCACAGAGAGGCCCAGCCCCCAGAAAGCCCTGAGACCAGGCTGGGCCGGCCAGCGTCTGAACAGCTGAGTGCTGGGCCTGCCACGGAGGAGCCAGGCACGTGTCTGAGCCAGTAAGTGTGGGGATGGGGTGGGGAGTGTGGTGTGGGGCAGCTGCCCCGCAGTGTGTGTGGTCAAGGACCCAGAGGTGTCATCAGATACTCCTTTGAGGCCGGGTGGGCTCCCCTTGAGAAGGGGCCTCTGGGCAAAAACAGGGTTCAGGTGGATCCCAGCTGAGGGTTCTTGGCCTTGCCTTGGCGCCATGCATCTCTTTAGTGCTCCCAGCCTAAGGAGGGATCCAGTAAGGGTGGGCTTAGGCCAGAAGCCAAATGCGGCCAACCTTGGGCAGGACCCTGTCCCCCAGTCATGTCCCTCCTCAGGTGAACTTGACTTGGGCACGTAACTCCCAAAGCCAGGCAAAGCCTGTTACTGCCTGGGGTGGCATCCACTGCTTGCTGGAGTCTTGGCCGTGGGTCTGCTGCCTCCTGGCTGAATGGTCTTAGGCTGCATCCCCTAGAGTTGCTCAGTGGGAGATTGTCCTGCCTGTAGGGTCCAACCCTACTGGGTCTGCGGGTTTTTTCTCCTCATGTGCGGAGACGAGAGATCATAGAAATAAAGACACAAGGAAAAGAGATAGAAGAAAAGACAGCTGGGCCCGGGGGATCACTACCACCAAGGCATGGAGACTGTAATGGCCCCGAATGCCTGGCTGAGCTGTTATTTATTGGATACAAGGCAAGGGGACAGGGTAAGGAATGTGAGCCATCTCCAGTGATAGGTAACGTCGCGTGAGTCACGTGTCCACCAGGCCTTTCCCTGTTTGGCAGCCGAGTTGGGGAGAGAGAGAGGACAGCTTCACGCCATTATTTCTTCTATGCATTTCAAAGACTTTAGTACTTTCACTAATTCTGCTACTGTTCTCTAGAAGCTCTAGAAGGCGTACAGAGCAGAACGTGAAAGTGAAACAGGAGCATGACTGCTGAAGCACAGCATCACAGGGAGGACGAGGCCTCCGGATGGCTGTGGACAGGCTTGACTCATGTCAGGCCTTTCATAATAGGTGGTGGAGCAAAGTCTTCTCTAACTCCCCCAGGGAAAGGGAGACGCCCTTTCTCAGTCTGCTAAGTAACAGGTGCCTGCCCCGGGCACTGACGCTACTGCTAGACCAGGGAGCCCTCTAGTGGCCCTGTCCGGGCGTGACAGAGGCTCACACTTGTCTTCTGGTGCTTCTCACCGTGTCCCTTCAGCTCCTATCTCTGTATGGCCTGGTTTTCCTAGGTTATAATTGTAGAACAGAGATTATTATAGTATTGGAATAAAGAGTAATGCTACAAACTAACGGTTAATGATATTCATATGGAATCATATCTATAATCTATTTCTAGCATAACTTTTTATTTTATATATTATACTGGAACAGCTTGTGCCCTCAGTCTCTTGCCTTGGCACCTCGGGTGGCTTGCTGCCCACACCTGCCCCAGCCTCCACACCTGAAGCCTTTTGTCAGTTTCACAGTGAAAGGGATGTGCTCATCCTTGTGGTTCCCTTGGGCTGCGTTGTGCTGACTTTAGAGCTCGCAGCCTGCTTCTCCCAGAGCTGGCAGGCAGGGTGTGTGTTTTCCTGCTGGGTGAGGTTGGTGAGGCTGCTCTGTGGCCAGGTCGCTTGGGGCAGCCGTATGCCTGGTGCACTCTAGCTGAGTGTTCATGTAGCCGGCACAGCAGTACAGGGAAAGGCAGTGGCAGCTCGGTGCTGGAGCAGGGGACGCCGGGGTTATGGGGTGTGGGGCATGGACCTTCTGCTGACTCTGTCTCCCCAGGCAGCTGCATTCAGCCTCAGCGGAGGACACACCTGTGGTGCAGTTGACAGCTGAGACCCCAAGAGCAGAGAGCAAGGTAAGGGGTGCCTGTGTGGGTGCCTGTGCTCCTGGCCTGGTTGTGTAGAAGAGTAGCAGGCAGTGGAAGCCCCCAGCGATCTTGGGTGATGGGGTGGGGTGTCCCGCTCCCTCTCCCCCAAGTCTACTTTGACAAGATTGTGGGGAGGCAAAGCTACACCCCAAGTACCTTGACTGCACTGCACAGGGTGACTCTGCCCATTCCTCCAGGAGGGAGCCTTGAACTCTGCCAGCATCTCGCTTCCCACAAGCTGTCCGGGCAGTGAGCCAGTGCCCACCCATCAGCAGGGGCAGCCTGCCTTGGAGCTGAAAGAGGAGAACTTCAGAGACCCCGCTGAGGGTATGTTGCCTGGCACAGACGTCACACGCAGTCTGCCTGGAGGGGGCCCCGTGAGCACTTGGGCAGCTTGATGCACCTGCGTCATCAGCAGATGTTCATTCTGCAGGCTCTTCGGTCTTTCAACTTTGAATGACTCATGCACAAATTTCTGGTTTGTCAAAACTTAGACACTGTTAGGAGAACAGGGCTTCTACCTTTAACATAAAAGACTTCTAGAAATGGAAATTGTAGACTCAGGAAAATGAGCAAAAGAGGTGAACAAGGCAGGGCACGGATGACATACAAATGCAGAGTCAACAACTGGGCACTCGATCATCAGAAATACTGCTTGAAACAACCTTTTTTTTTTTTTTTTTTTTGAGAGTCTTGCTCTGTTATCCAGGCTGGAATGCAGTGGCGCAATCTCGGTTCAATGCAACCTCCATTTCCCAGGTTCAAGAGATTCTCCTGCTCAGCCTCCCAAGTAGCTGGGATTACAAGCATGTGCCACCATGTCCAGCTAATTTTTGTACTTTTAGTATAAGAGACGGGGTTTCACCATGTTGGCCAGGCTGGTCTCAAACTCCTGACCTCAAGTGATCCACCTGCCTCAGCCTCCCAAAGTGCTGGGATTGCAGGCATAAGCCACCACACCTGGCCCAAAACCCCGTGATAATGAAATGTGAAGCCTAAACCTTAGACACCAGGCTGCAGTTAAATATGGTTTGTCTGTAAGATTGGAGGTGGAACGGTTCTTAAATTAAAGTGCATTTGGTAGGAATTGATGGCTGAGTTATTCTAAAGGACACAGCCACCTGGGTAAGATCTTAGTTTGGAGAACTGAAAGCCCAGGCACACAGCAGACGAGTGGCATGTAGGGTTTGTCGCTGACAGGATGGTTGTGGGCCTCCACCACGTGGGGATATTGGCTCAGCTGGGGTGGGCCTGTCACACTCATGTGGGATCCGTGGAATCACACAGCGTGGCCTTCTGTGTCCGGCATCTCCCTCGGGGAGGTGTGTTTTCGAGTCCCGGCCGTCCTGGAGCAGGTGTGGGTGCTCCTGTCCTTGCCGTGGCGGCTTGGCTTCATGTTGTCTTGATCCATTTGTTCATGGATTTGCTGGTTTCTGCTTTTTACCTGTCAGGAGTAGTACTGCCACGAATGTTCAGGTGTAAGTTCTATGTGGACGTATACTTCCATTTCTCCTGGACAGATACCTAGGAGTGGAGTCACTGGTCACAGTAACTCTGCTCACCTTTTAGCTGCCAGGTGGCCTTCCCGAGTGGCTGGAGCGTTTCCCATTCCCACCAGCGGTTAGAGGAGAGCCCCGGTTTCTCCACATCCTCACCAGCACTGCCTGTCTGTCTGGTTGATCCTGGACTTCCAGTGGTGGGAAGTGGATCTGGCTGTGGTTTTGATTTGCAGTTCCTGGGTGGCTCTTGAACAAGTGTCTTTTGTTTTTTTTTTGAGACGGAGTCTCGCTCTGTCACCCAGTCTGGAGTGCAGTGGTGCAGTCTCGGCTCACTGCAAGCTCCGCCTCCCAGGTTCACACCATTCTCCTGCCCCAGCCTCCCGAGTAGCTGGGACTACAGGCACCCGCCACCTCGCCCAGCTAGTTTTTTGTATTTTTTTAGTGGAGACCAAGGAGGGGGGGTGGGTTTCACCATGTTAGCCAAGATGGTCTCTATCTCCCGACCTCATGATCCGCCTGCCTCAGCCTCCCAAAGTGCTGGGATTATAGGTGTGAGCCACCGCGCCCGGCCAACGAGCGTCTTTTTGTGCCCGTTGGATATCTTCTTTGGGAAAGTGTCTGTTGAGATCTTTTGCCCGTTGAGCCACTTATGTTTTTATTACTGAGTTTTAAGAGTTAAATCCCTTTCATTCAAGAAGTGAAGAAAAGGAAAAAATAAAAAGTCCCTTATCAGATGATGTTTCAAAGTACTGGCTTTTGGCCAGGCACAGGGGCCCATACTTGTAATCTCAGCATTTTGCAAGGCCGAGGCAGGAGGATTGTTTGAGCCCTGTAGTTTGAGACTAACCTGGGCAACATGGCAAGACCTCATCTGTACGAAAAAAGATTTTTTTTTTAATTACCTGGGCATGGTGGCATACACCTATAGTCCCAGCTGCTGGGGAAGCTGAGGTGGGAGGCTCGCTTGAGCCAGGAGGTCAAGGCTGCAGTGAGCCATGATTGCACTACTGCACTCCAGTCTGGGCGACAGACAGCAAGACCCCTATCTGAAGGAAAGAAAAAAAAAGGCAGAAATGAAAATTGACAACAAAGCCGGGCACAGTAGCTCACTAGCACTTTGGGAGGCTGAGGCGGGCGAATCACCGGAGATCAAGAGTTCGAGACTAGCCTGGCCAATGTGGTGAAACCTCGTCTCTACTAAAAATACAAAAATTAGCTGGGTGTGTTGGCACATGCCTGTAATCCCAGCTACTCAGGAGGCTGAGGCAGAAGAATCACTTGAACCCAGGAAGCTGAGGTTGCAGTGAGCCAAGATTGCGCCATTGTACTCCAGCCTGGGCAAAAAAAAAAAAAAAGAAAACTGAAAGGCCATAGCAGAGAAGGACCTACAAGTCTTTGCTAGACTAAATAATTGGCAACAGTTTTTTAGTTTAATTGAGAAAAGGAGAAAATGAGCAAATACTACTAGGCATGAAGAGAGGGACAAAGCTAGAGATACCCCAGCCTGGATCTCAGCCGGACCGAGGCCCTGTCTTAAAGTGCTGGTTTGGTTTGTTTTTTTTCCGAGACTGAGTCTTGCTCTGTCACCTGGGCTGGAGTGCAGTGGCACAATCTCAGCTCATTGCAACCTCTGCCTCCCGGGTTCAAGCGATTCTCCTGCCTCAGCTTCCCGAGTAGTTGGGATTACAGGCTCATGCCACTAGGCCCAGCTAATTTTTATATTTTTAGTAGAGACAGGGTTTCCCCATGTTGGCCAGGCTGGTCTCAAACTTCTGACCTCAGGTGATCCACCTGCCTTGGCCTCCCACAGTGCTGGGATTACAGACGTGAGCTACTAGTAGCTCAGCTACTGTTTAAGAGTTTTATAGTTTTAAAGGCCGAGACCAGAGAAGCACTTGAAGTCAGGAGTTCAAGACCAGCCCTGGCAGCATAGCAAGACGACTCCTCTACCAAAAAAAAAAAAAATGATAGTTTTAACTCTCACAGTTAGGGTTTTGATCCATTTTGAGTTAATCTTTGTATATGGTATGAGGCACCTTTCCTTTTTTCTTTTTTTTGAAACAGAGTTTTCCCTCCGTTGCCTAGGTTGGAGTGCGGTGGCATAATCTCAGCTCACTGCAGCCTCCACCTCCCAGGCGCAAGCGGTTCTCCTGCCTCAGCCTCCCTGTAATAGGCGTGCACCACTGTACCTAGCTAATTTTTGTATTTTTTTGTAGAGACAAGGTTTTGCCCTGTTGGACTCCCGAGCTCAAGTAATCCACTTGCCTCAGCCTCCACCCTTAGTTTTAACCATAAGTTATGTTATCAAAAATTAAAAGACTTGTCTAGCATAATTTTAAAGACTAATAGTTCTCAACCAGAGCAGTTTTGCCCCGCCTTCCTCCAGATGTTTGTGGTTGTCTCACCTGGGGGTGCTGCTGGCAGGGAGTGGGTGGAGGCCAGGGATGCTGCTCAGCATCCTGCGGTGCCCAGGAGACTCCTGCCACAGAGAGCAGTCAGGCCTCGGGCATCAACACCTGCAAGGTAGGAAATCCTGCTGTGTCACAGAGGGCCTCGGCCCCAGGTCTCCATGAGACACTGCTGGCTGGAATGATCCCGCCCTACTGAGTGCTGAGGGAGACACCAGCCCGCGGCTCTTAGGGCCCTGGTGAGGGGCGGTGGCGGCGGCATGACTCCCTCCCTCTCAGTTCTAGGCACGGGCGCAGAGGTGGATTACCTGGAGCAGTTTGGAACTTCCTCGGTAGGTACCAGGCACTTACGCGAAGCCTCACCCGCACAGTGTCTGCGAGCAGCCGTAGCAGGTCTTTACCCCAGGGCGTCCCTTGGTGCCCACGTCCCCCCAGCTGCACACAGGCCCAGGCATCATGGCGGGTTCTGAATCCAGGCCCCCTCTGCAGCACCTCTTCTAAGTGGCGTCCTGTGGCAGGGCTCTAGGGCTCTCTACCTGGCGCTTAGTCCAGAATGAAACCCCGACATGCTGTGCTGCTGGGAATGGCGGTGCCTCGGGCAGGGTTGCGGGTGACCAGAGGTGGGAGTGTGTGTGTGACCTCCCTGGCCCTCAGCCCCCCTGTGTGTGTTTGGACGGCAGTCAGACCTGATCACTTGCCCTCTTGTCCCCAGTTTAAGGAGTCGGCCTTGAGGAAGCAGTCCTTATACCTCAAGTTCGACCCCCTGCTGAGGGACAGTCCTCGTAGACCAGTGCCCGTGGCCATGGAGACCAGCAGGTATGCGCGCCAGCCCTCCCCCACGCGTGAAGCCTTGAGTGTGGGAAGACTGGAGGCTGTTCCTAGGTGTGTGTCTGCACAGAGGCTTCTAGACCAGGGGGAGATGATCTGAATTAGAAAGGAGTTGTTGGGAGGGTGGGCAGGGCAGCAAGCCCAGAGCAGTCTTGTGTGGCTGGCAGGAGCAACGGCAGCCTACCCCCCAGTCACAGGGCTGCTGCCTTGCTGGTTACAGCCACCATTCTAGGTGGATTAAAGATCTAAACTTAAATCTTTTAAAAGTAGTTCCTCTAAAATAGGTCAGCAGGCCAGACGCGGTGGCTCACGCCTGTAATCCCAGCACTTTGGGAGGCTGAGGTGGATTGCCTCAGCTCAGGAGTTTGCCACCAGCCTGGGCAACATGTTGAAACCCCGTCTCTACTAAAATACAAAAATTAGCCAGGCATGGCAGCATGCACCTGTAGTCTCTGCTACTTGGGAGGCTGAGGCAGGATAATTGCTTGAACCCAGGAGGCGGAGGTTGCAGTGAGCCGAGATTGCACCACTGCACTCCAACCTGGGTGACAGAGAAAGACTCCATCTCCAAAAAAAAAAAAACCCCGGCCGGGCGCGGTGGCTCAAGCCTGTAATCCCAGCACTTTGGGAGGCCGAGACGGGCGGATCACGAGGTCAGGAGATCGAGACCATCCTGGCTAACACGGTGAAACCCCGTCTCTACTAAAAAATATAAAAAATTAGCCGGGCGAGGTGGCGGGCACCTGTAGTCCCAGCTACTCGGGAGGCTGAGGCAGGAGAATGGCGTAAACCCGGGAGGTGGAGCTTGCGGTGAGCCGAGATCATGCCACTGCACTCCAGCCTGGGCGACAGAGCAAGACTCCGTCTCAAAAAAAAAAAGCAAGAAACAGAGGTCAGCAAACTGTCACCTGTGGGCCAAACTTGGCCACTGCCTGTTTGTGTAAATAAAGTTTTATCATCACAGAGCCATGCCCGTTCCTTTGCAAATTGTGGCAACTTTCACACTATAAGGGCAGAACTGAGTAGTGTGACAGAGGCTGTGTAGCTTTCAAATCCCAACACATGGCCGGGCACAGTGGCTCACGCTTGTAATCGCGCCCTTTGGGAGGCCCTGGTGGGCGGATCACTGGAGGTCAGGAGTTCGAGACCAGCCTGGCTAACGTAGTGAAACCCCATCTCTACTGAAAATACAAAAATTAGCCAGGCGAGGTGGTGGGCACCTGTAATCCCAGCTACTTGAGAAGCTGAGGCAGGAGAATCCCTTGAGCCTGGGAGGCAGAGGCTGTGGTGAGCCGAGATCATGCCACTGCACTCCAATCTGGGGGACAGAGTGAGACCCTGTCTCAAAAGAAGGAAAAAAAAAAGTGAGCCTCTGAACTGCGAGCAGCCCCCGATGAGGCAGCACCGGCTCCACTCAGCCTGCAGTGGGTAACAAAGTGTCGCCATGCTCTCCGGAAGGACAAGCAGCCACGTGGGACAGGCAGGTGAGGGAAGGGGGCTTGGGGCAGCAGAGAGGCCAGGCCTGCTGGATGCAGGTCTGTGTTTTCTACCGCTACCCTGACTTGAGTGGTTTTAAACTAAAAAGCAAAGAGCCTGGTTACCTTGTCCACATGGTCCTCTGTGTCCTACTCAATACTGGGAGGACTTGAGTGACTGAGGCTGCCTCTGCTTGGTGGCAGCATGCACGGTGCAAATGAACCTCCCTCAGGAAGTCCGCGGGAAGCCAAGCTTGTGGAGTTCGATTTCTTGGGAGCACTGGACATTCCTGTAAGTCCTTCAGTCCTTCTTGAACTGTCTTGTCTGTGGTCTGAGGGAAGGAATTGTTTTAAGGGCCTATGTTTTCTATTCCTGGGGATCTGAAGCCTTTGGCTCCATCGGGGGCATGGAGCCACGGTGCTGTCTCAGGTCCCTCGCCACGCTGTCTGAGCCTCTTGGCCTGCGTGGGCCTTTCCTCCCCGCCCACGCCAGGTCACAGGCAAGAGGCAAGGGCGAAATGGGTTCCTGGTTCATCCCCATCTCCTGCAGGTGCCAGGCCCACCTCCAGGTGTCCCCGCACCTGGGGGCCCACCCCTGTCCACCGGGCCTATAGTGGACCTGCTCCAGTACAGCCAGAAGGACCTGGATGCAGCGGTAAGGACGAAGGGAGTGGCTGTTCCACAGAACCTGCAGGCCACTCTGGGGCTTGGCCAACAGTGGGCACGGGTGGGGTCCAAACAGCCTGACCAGCCATCCCTGCCATCCCTGCCCCTGCTGGTCAGGGTGGAATTGCAGAGAGCTGCCGGCCCCTGGCCTGTCACTGCTGCCCAGGTTGCTGAGGGTCCAGGCTTCCACCCAGTGTCCCTGCAGTCAGCTGTCCACCAGCAGCTTCCCCAGGACTCTGTGGCCTGGGTGCAATGCTCACCTCTGGTGTGGCCTTGCAGCAGTGTGTGGTACTCGCTGATGTAAACCCAAGTGTTGTCCCTTTCCTGCTGCCCTCCCACAAGTCCAGACGCATCTCCTGGCAGGTTAGGAAGCTCCATCTTCACCCGCCCCACACCTGAGGTCCCCTGCCTTGTCTCCCTCCATCCTCACTGCACATGCCAGGCTTCAGCCTGTTCTAACTCCAGGCCTAAATTGTCCATAAGAGAGCTGTAGGCACGCAAAGGGGCTGGGTGTCTGCAGGCACTGCTGTGAGCTACTGCCACCAGACAGTCCCCAGGGAGGTGGGGACAGGGTGGCTCCGGAGGCCGGCTGGCAGGGCTGGGTTCAAGCCCCAACATCCATACCAGTGTTGCTCGCAGTGGCCCCAACTGCGATGTGATGCGGCCCTGACTCAGTTCCCCAACAACGCCCTCCCTGTGTCAGAGCCCATTCGAGGAACCCGATAGCAGGGCTGGGGACCACAGCGTGGCCGGCCCCCTCCTCTGCAGGCCTGGACTCTGGGGGCAGGTGGCCCCTGCATGTAACTTATGTTAGAAATGCAAAATGCTTGTTCCCTGGTGCCACAAATAGCACTCGAATATAACTTTAATTTTCTCAGTAAGGCAGTTTTTATTTTCTGCAGAAAGCGTGCCCCTCGCAGATGGAACAGTGGCAAGAGCACACTTGAACAAGGGAGGGGAAGGGGTTCTTATTCCTGATGTAGGTAGCCCCTTCTGCTATAGTGAGCAGAGATCGCGCCACTGCACTCCAACCTGGGTGACAGAGCGAGACTCTGTCTCAAAAAAAAAAAAAAAGATCTGAACATACTAACATACTGATTCTTTGAAGAGAAACTTGGGGTTCACTATATTTAACACTTAGGACCTCTGGTGTCCGCCACTGGGCTGCGGGGGTGGGTGCAGGACACACACCTGTTGGGTGCCTGCTGGTTCCACCCAGGATCACAGCCCGCAGCCCCAGGCCTCCTGCCCCCGGCAGTCCAGTGCATGTGGAGCAGGCAGCCTTGGCCTCAACGGGTTTCCCAGGGTCCCACTAGAAGCCCTACATGGAACTGTGGCTCTGGGACATAGCTCCAGGGACCTCGGGTGTCGGCTGGCCCCATCCTGTGGGGAGGTCTTGGGAGGGTCAGTCTGGCCCACCTGCCTGCTAACTTGGGTGTGGCCCGAGCAGGTAAAGGCTACACAGGAGGAGAACCGGGAGCTGAGGAGCAGGTGTGAGGAGCTCCACGGGAAGAACCTAGAGCTGGGGTAAGGAGGCTACGCCCCCTGTCCTCCCCATCCCTGTTCCCGTGCGCATCCCCACCTGGCCTGGAACCGCTGGCCACCCGAGGCCATGGCTGTGTGCTCTCCTCCCACAGGAAAATCATGGACAGGTTCGAAGAGGTCGTGTACCAGGCCATGGGTGAGTTCCCGGGCCGCTGAGGGCACCCACCTCCAGGAGGAGCTGCCTATGCCCCACCCTGGCCCTGCCCCGTACCCTGCCTAGGGCCCCACCCTCCTGAGGCCCCTCTTCCTAACACACAAATCCCCTCAACATGGGCCCAGCCGTGGAACCACTGAGGCAAGTTATGGGGAGATTGGTGGTAGTGAGGCTGGTGGCTCCCACAGAACCAGCACTTGTCAGGCCCCAAAGTTGTGCAGATGCTGAGCTAGCAGTGGGGCTGTGGTGGGAGCAGAGCCTGTCCCGCCATGGCCTGCTCCACTCCACCCTGCCCTCACCGTGCGGCTGTGTCTAGCAGCAGCTTCTGTAGGTGTCTGGCAGGACAGGAACACCGGGCCCCACCTGGCCTCCCAAAAGCTTGGGCTCCTGGAGGTGCTACTGTGGGGATCTGTCTTAGGCTGCGTGTCAGCTGGGGGCAGGTGACTGCCTGGCCCTTGCAGTCCCTCCAGGACCACCACGACAGCACGACCCACAGCCTGGAGTTCGCTATACCGGCTCCCAGGCCTCACCCTGGACTCGAGGATGTTGGGCGCCGCCTCTCTTTGGGGACCTCTGTTGCTGGGCCCTGGCCCAGGCTTCAGTTCCCTATGGATCTGATGTGGAGGAAACAGCTGTTTTCTGGGCCTTGCTTCCGGCCTAGGAAGACCCCAGGTGGAGGGGCTCATTGCCCTGCTGAGGCTCACACCCACTACCCACCTCTCCTCCTGGCACTCAAGCACCTCACCTCACTCCTTGGGCCGTCTCTGGCACCTAGCGTCTCGGTTGCCTCCTCATCCTGAACGTTTGTTTTTCTTTTCTCAAGAGGAAGTTCAGAAACAGAAGGAACTTGCCAAAGCTGAAATCCAGAAAGTTCTAAAAGAAAAAGACCAACTTACTACAGACCTGAATTCCATGGAGAAGTCCTTCTCCGACCTCTTCAAGCGTTTTGAGAAACAGAAGGAGGTGATCGAGGGCTACCGCAAGGTATGTTCCCGCTGCCCCGATGTCCTCACCTCGGAGGTTGATGGACTCATGGTCCAAGCCAGCGGGGCTACAAGCTGCTGTTTGCACCTTGGTCCTTGGCCAAGCCTCCCCTTGCCATGGGGGCGTGGGATGACCTGTGAATGAGACAGGGTGCAGGAGTCACAGCTGGTTTGCGAGGCAGCTGAGGGTGGTGGGAGGCAGAGTGAGCTCTGCTGTTATGTGAAGGATGACTTGGCTATGATCAAACACCTGTGAGGTTTGAGACAGTGCTGGTGCACCGGGGCCTGGGGCACTTCAGAAAGGGCGTCAAACCTGGGCTGTCTAAGCGCTTGGGTCCCAAGGGTTGGGGACCCAGGGCATGCAGTATCCAAGGCAGGAGGCCCATAGAAAGGTGGTCACGGCTATGCAAGGTCACCCTGGCGTCCTCCTGGCCATAGGACTCTGAGCGCCCTCCACCTTCTGTGCTGGGCAAGGCCCATGTGCTACTGGAAGGAGGGATGTCTGGGCCATCCATCTGCCCGGAGCAGGCCTGGAAGGTACCTGCGAGGCCGCCAGAGGGTTCTGCCCACAGCAGTAGTGTTGGAGCGGAGGTGCTCAGTGTCTCCTGTAGAGGAGCTGGACCTGCGGGTGCAGCTGGAAGAGGGGCTGTCACCATTGGTGCAAGGGGCTGGGGACGCCAGATGGGTCCTCTGGGAGTCAGACTAAACTAGAACAGTGGCCCTGGCAGGGCCTGGCTCAGCCACACCTCATCTGAGTCCTGAAGTCAGGTGGGTGTCAGTGGCTGGGGCCCAGCTGCCTCAGAGAAGCGAGTCTGAACACTCTCTGGAAGAAGGTGTCTTCATGCTTTAAGTTGCTGCCACAGAGTTTTAAATTGGTGTCTGGCACAGAATAACCGAGTGTGAAAGGAACAGGAAACATGAGTGAAAATCAGACCTGTTATTAGAGTGAGGCATGGTGCTATACGCCTGTGGTCCTAGCTACTTGGGAGGCTGAGGTGGGAGGATCGTTTGAGTTCGGGAGGTGGAGGCTGCAGTGAGCCACAATTGTATCACTGCACTCCAGCCTGGGCAATAGACCAAGACCCCCATCTCTAAAATTAAAAAAAAAAAAAAAAAAGAAGAAAACTGTTGATGGACCCACGGGAGCCCCAGATGTTTTAGGTGGCACCAGCAGGTAATGCCCCAGATCTGCAGGGAGCAGATGGGAAGGGCCTCGCGGCAGCAGAGTGCAATAATCTGGCCCAGTACAGACGCTTGGAGAGGCTGCTGACTTGAGGACACAGTGGCTTTGCTGACCTTCCCTCAGGTTGGGCTGTGGTGTGAGCAGCTGCCTTGGCCTTGCCTCTCCTCGGGGTAGGCCTGTGCCTCAGCTCCCACTGGCCACCTCCCCACTTTCTCATGGAGGCTTCTTTGCACATCTAATCCCATCTCGGAGGACCCAGTGCAGAGTTTAAAGTAATTGCCTTCTGTGTTCAAAAGAGTATTGCTTCAGTAGAGACCTCGAAGCTAGAAAAGAATCCCCTTTGGGAGGCCAAGACAGGCAGATCACTTGAGGTCAGGAGTTCGAGACTAGCCTGGCCAACATGGTGAAACCCCGTCTCCTAAAAACACAAAAATTGGGCTGGGCAAGGTGGTTCCTGCCTGTATTCCCAGCACTTTGGGAGGCCAAGGCAGGTGGATCACCTGTCAGGAGTTCAAGACCAGCCCGACCAATATGGTGAAACCTCATCTATACTAAAAATACAAAAATTAGCTAGGTAGGCATGGTGGCATTGGCCTGTAGTCTAAGCTACTCGGGAGGCTGAGGCAGGAGAATCGTTTGAACCTGGGAGGCAGAGATTGCAGTGAGCCGATAGCGCACCATTGCACTCCAGCCTGGGCAACAGAGCAAGACTCCATCTCAAAAAAAAAAAAAATTAGCGGGGCATGGTGGTGCAGGCCTGTAGTCCCAGCTCCTCAGGAGGTTGAGGCATGATCATCACTTGCACCTGGTAGGCGGAGGTTGCAGTGACCCAAGATTGCGCCAATGCACTCCAGCCTGGGCCACAGAACAAGACTGTCTCTAAGAAACAAAAAATACGGAAAAACTAGGCCAGTTTATGCCTGTAATCCCAGCACTTTGGGAGGCCGAGGCAGGAGGACCACGAGGTCAGGAGTTCAAGACCATCCTGGCCAACATGGTGAAACCCTGTCTGTACTGAAAATACAAAAATTAGCTGGGCGTGGTGGCAGGCACCTGTAGCCCCAGCTACTCAGGAGACTGAGGCAGGAGAATTGGGAGGTGGAGGTTGCAGTGAGCCGAGATCGTGCCATTGCACTTCAGGCTGGCGACAGAGCGAGACTCAGTCTCAAAAAAAAAAAAAACTAGAAAAGAACCAAATGGAAATTTCTAACAGGTACACAGTTAACAAAGTTAGCAGTTCAGAGGGTACAGGTCAGATGAGTAAAGCAGTGGGTGAGCTGGGAGCCAATGTGTGGACGGCAGTCCCTAGAGCCAGAGGGAGAGACGCCGCTGTGGCGGGAGGCTTGACCTGTGTCGACATGAGAGCTTTCGGCTGCCACCTCCCAGACAGACGCTGTTGGGAATTTTCCACAGCAGAGAAATACAGGGCTGTGGGTTTATGGGAGGTGTGACCTCCGCAGGACATCGTGGGCTGCATGCTGGGTGGGTGCTCCTGGGATACAGGGCTGCAACAGAGGAGTGGAGATGGCTGGGCCGTGAGGCTACTGGGGGCACTGCAGGAAGAGGGCAGGTGGGCTGAGCCTTCCCCAAGCGGAGGCCACTCGGGGGCCCAGGAGCCCCTCAGTTGGGGCTTCTCGGTCACTGAGCGGAAGGTGCCCCCAGAGCTGTGGGGAGCAGGCAGGTCTGGGTAACCATGTGGCTCCTGCTGGCCTCCCCTGCCTGTCCCCAAAGCACAGGGTCCACCTCCAGAGGGGGAGGGGCTGGGCTGTCAGTGGTCCCAGGTGCATCCCACTTTCCAGCAGCACTTGGTGCCAGCAGAAGCTACAGGTGTGGCAGGAGGGGGCGCAGCCGTGAGGGCACCAGGTTCAGGCCTGGCGTCTCTGAGGGTGGAGAGCCAGGGCTGTCCTGAACCTCCAGAGGGGGTGAGCTGGGAACTTGGGTGGAGGGGCTTTTTCCACAAGGAAAACAGGAGGTACTGCCTCATGACTGATGCCCCAGACAGCGTTGAGGGTCTGCAGGTCCCCAGACACCAAGCCTGGGTACTCTTCAGCAGATGGCATGGTACCCACAGCTAATGCCTGCCCCTTCCTAGAACGAAGAGTCACTGAAGAAGTGTGTGGAGGATTACCTGGCGAAGATCACCCAGGAAGGCCAGAGGTACCAAGCCCTGAAGGCGCATGCGGAGGAGAAGCTGCAGCTGTGAGTGCTGGGCGAGGCCCCCACCCTGGAGGGAGAGTCTGAGCACCTGGGCCCCAGCTCAGCCTCTGCCCTGCCCTTACCGTCCAGGGCAAACGAGGAGATCGCCCAAGTCCGGAGCAAGGCCCAGGCGGAAGTGTTGGCCCTCCAGGCCAGCTTGAGGAAGGAGCAGATGCGGATCCAGTCGCTGGAGAAGACAGTGGAGCAGAAGGTGGGTGCGGGAAGCCCAGCTCACGGGGCCGGCTGGCAGCACCTTCTAGAAGGCCCTTGGGCCTGCCGCTCCCTCCAGGCAGGGAGAAGCCCCCGCAGCTCATCTTCCTTCTCCAGACTAAAGAGAACGAGGAGCTGACCAGGATCTGCGACGACCTCATCTCCAAGATGGAGAAGATCTGACCTCCCGGGAGCCGCCGTCCCGCCCCTGCTCCCGTCCGTCGTCTCGTCTGATTCTCTTAGGTGTCGTGTTCTTTTTTCTGTCTTTTCTTCAACTTTTTTTTTTTTAACTAGATTGCTTTGAAAAGATGAGTAAATAAAAGTTTCCTTTCAGTTTAAACCCTGAAGCCGCTCTGGTCTTGATGAAGCAAAGGCTTCCCAGCTCTGGCCTGAGGCTGAGCCCATCTGCAGGCACCTCCCTTTCCCTCAGAGCTGGCCACTTGGTCCCTGCCTGCCCCAGGCTCAGGCTGCCCTGCTGAGGGCAGGGACAGCCAGTGGCTGGAGGAGGCTCAGGTCTGCCCAGTCTGCCCCAGCCACCTCAGGTTGGCTACATGGTTGTGGCCTCAGGTACACACATCGAAGTCCAGATTGACTCAAGTTGTTGTTTGAGATGGAGTCTCGCTCTGTAGCCGAGGCTGGAGTGCAGTGGCACGATTTCAGTTCACTGCAAGCTCCACCTCCCGGGTTCACGCCATTCTTCAGCCTCCCGAGTAGCTGGGACCACATGCACCCGCCACCACGCCTGGCGGATTTTTTGTATTTTTAGTAGAGATGGGGAAGTTTTCATATAAAACAAAAACCATGAACAGCCAGGCGTGCGTGCTGGTGGCTCTGATTCTGGTGCCGACCTGGCGAGCCTGCAGCCTCAGCTAATTGAGCGCTCACCTAGGTGTGGGTGTGGCGGGAGGCCCCTGCAGGTGCAGCTGCTCAGCCCCCGTCATCCTCAGGGGCATGGAGGCTTCAGAGCAAAACAGGTTTCCCTGAGGAAGTTCTGTCTCCACATGGCAGGGCTTCCTTCCCAACCCTAACCCCACAGTCCCGTCCTGCGGATCTCAAACTTGGACAGGCGCACTGGAACCCAGGGCAGTTCCAGGAGCCCTTCTGGACAGGCAGAGGCTTGGCCCAGCTGGGGCATCCCAGGAGCCGTGGGCACCAAGTTGAGAGATGCTGGTCGCTGGGTTCAACCATGGTACCTAGGACCCCAGCACCAGCCAGAGGGCCAGGGTCTCCTGAAGGGCTGGGCAGGACCAAGGGTTGATGCTGTAACCTGTTGCCGGGGGTCACTGCTGCTGTGCGCAGATCACGCCGTCCAGAAGAGCCGGTTTCTTCCATCAGTGGAGAGTGGGGCTCCCCACATAGGGAGGGACCCGGATGACTGATCTGGCCGCAGTCATCTGGCCCCAGTAGTGTCTGCGCCTGGGGGTTGCAGTCCCAGGACCTGCTTCCAAGGCTCTGCAAGTCTGCGCCTTACCCTGGTGAGCAGCACCCCAGTACTGGCCCTCAGGTGGGTGCAACACCACTGCCAGCTGCCGCCAGGGGTCACTGCCTCTGTGGGCCACACAGGGACCGGACCAGGTGGGTGACACCCTGAAGGGGCGGGGCTGGGGTGCCAAGAAGCATGAACCACCAGGGAGGCTGAGGAGCCGGTGGGGACTTCAGCCTGGGGTGGCCACTGGGGTGTCCCCAAGGGCAGGAGGGCGTGTTTGTTCTTAGTACATTTGGAGGAGGGAGCCTGTCACGGATGGACGGCCACAGCGGGCCGTGACCAGTCATGGCTGGGGCAGGGACTGGGCCAGCCTCGACGGGGTGGGGGGGGCTGGGGGCCACTCTCCTTGCCCTCCTCAGCCCACCTGTGCTCCTGCAGCACCTCCCGACTGGCCTCCCAGGACCATCTCACCCCTCCCTCCCCTGGGCAGCAACCCCCATCTCAGCCCTGAGCCTGAGTAATAATAGGGTACAGTCCCTGGCTGAGGGGCCTCTGAGAGCCTGCCATGACCCACTTCACAGACAAGAAACTGAGGCCCACAGACCAGTGGTCATTGGCTGGGGGAGGCGGGCCAAGCACAGGGTGTGGGGCCCCCTCTCCTGCTTGGGGTTGAGAATATGGGGGAGCAGAAGGGCCCTGGAGCCTCCAGAGCTCACCAGCTTGCCCATGGGCAGCACGGCCCGCCTCAGCCTCCCCGCTGCCCACAGGCATGTCCGGCCGCAGGACTCCCACCTCTCTCTGCAGGGTCAGCTCTGCTCTCACGAGATCTCAGGACACAAGGCGGCTGCCAGGTCCTCCTCCTCACTCAGCCCTGCCAGTCTGGCCTGGCTCCTCCAACAGCTGCCCAGGGCCCTGTCCCCCGCTGGGGCCTCTCTGAGCCAAGCCGGGAGCCTGCCCGGAGAAGGCCATGCAGGGCGGCTGGACGTGTCAGGGCACCCGGCCGGGCCTGGGGCCGCGCCGAGGACACCGGCCACCAGGCAGCATCCTGGGCTGGGAGCCTCTCTCCCAGGACAAAGGGGCCTTGTGTGGCTGAATGGGTGTTTATCCTGGAGCCTGAGTTAACTCAGGGCTGCGAGGCCGGGCGGGGGCCCTGGCACCGGCCTGCCTGGTAAACATGACCTGAGCTGGGCACGCAGCCGTGGCCCGGACTTCCGCAGCCCTGGACCCCCTGCACATCCACTCAGTCGCCTTGTGGGCCTCCCGCCAGGACGGGGGCTCAAGGAAACAGGAGCTGTCCTAGGGGCCACCTCCGTGGGAGTCCTCATGCACAGTCATGGAGGCAGCGCTGGGCTCTGCCCTTCCCACAGCTCAGGGCAGGGCTCAGAAACACCCCCCAATGTGCCCCATTGGAGGGAGGGGTGAGGGTTAGACGAAGCCGTGAGGGTGAGGCCCTGGTCTGCTGGGATTAGTGTCCTTGTGGAAAGGCAGCAGGCTGGGAGAACTTTGGAGGAACTGACCCGTCAGCACCCTGATTGCGGACTTGGCGCCTCCAGAACCCGGAGAAACACGTGTCTGTGGTGCAAGCCATCTGGTCCCAGGCAGGATGAGACCCACCATCCGAGGAGCTGTCCAGCCTGATGCCCACCCACTGCCCGGCTCCCCCTGCAGCCAATATCCGAATCCCGAGGGGAGTGCAGGGCTCAGCCCCACGTGGAGAAGCCAGGTCTGTGGGGCACCCCCACTCCTCTAAGGCCACCCAGGAGTGGAACCTGCAGCTGCCTCCCTGGGCTGGTCAAGACCTTTTCAACAGGGTCGGTGGGGCTGCCCCTCCAAGCTCACTCCCTTGCCCCCATGCTCTCTCCAGGGGCCACCAGCCACAGGGCCGGATGGAAGAGGAGGTGGGGGGAAGGGAGACAGGCCAGGACGAGCTGACCACAGCCCGGGCGTTCCCTGCCAGGCAACCCCTCTGCAGCCCCCACCCTGCCCTAGCCAACCTGAGCCCTGGGAGAGAGTTCACCCGGCCCACAGGCAGACCCAGGTCACCCTCCCATGGACTCAGGGGCTGTCCCCAGCCCAGGCTGAACCCCAGACCCCTTTTGGTCCCCCAAGGTCCACGCCAGTGAGGGTCCCTGCAAGTCCATGTGGGTGCCGGAGGTCCCTCCTCCAGCCCATCACTCCACCTTCCGGGAAGGACCCCCCCGAGGCCTGGGGACTAAGCCCCGGCGCCGGACTGCCCTGGTGGGCCAAGCACACGTCTCTTGTCTCTCTCAGGGAGCTCTGTGAGGGGCAGGATCCGGCCAGCAGCCGCCCAAGAAGCTGGAGCACGTTGGGGAAAAGCCCTGTCCCCACAGGGCTGGGGCTGGACGAGGTCCAAGGAGGGGCTTCTGCCCGAGCCCAGGCCTTCCTTGGGGTGTGCTCAGGTGGCAGGTGCGCGTGTCATGGGTTGTCATGGGTTGGAGGGGTGGAACGTGTACGTCCTGGCTGCCCTGGAGCTGCGGGGACCCCGAACTCCCGGGGCTTCTGCCTGAGCCTTTGGACCCCAGTAGCCTGCAGGGGGCGCCATTGGGCCACCGGAGCCCCTTCTGCAGACCCGGCCTGACCGCACTCCTGACAGGCCATTCCTACCGCCTGGCCACAGGCCTCCGGGAGGGGCCCCCACCCTGGGGTGATGAGGAGCCACCTGGGCCTGCATCAGGCCTCCCCACAGGGCCTCCCCACCTGCCCCTCCCCACAGCGCCCCCTCCCCACAGCGCCCCCTCCCAACCCAACATGCCTCCTCCCCAACAGGCCCCCTCCTTACCTGCTCCCTCCCCACCTGCCCTCTCCCCACCTGCCCCCTCCCTACCTGTCCCCTCCCCACCTGCCTCCTCCTCAGCATGGCCCCTCCCCATCTTCCCCTTCCCCACTGTGCCCCCTCCTCACTAGCCCCCCCCCACCAGTCCCCCACTGCAACTTTGCCCCCCCTCTGTTTCCTGGACCCTGCATACTCATCAGAGCCCTGGAGGTTTGTGGAGGGCAGGGCTGGGGACTGGGAGGTTTCAGGCCATGCAGGGCTGGAGGCAGCACACCAGGCACCCTTGCTAGGGTCTGGCCTAGCCTGATAGGAGGACTGCAGGACAGGGGGGCCTTGGCAAGGCCCAACCCCTCCCTCCCCACCCAACCCTGCCCAGCTGGGTTCTGGGAACACACCTGGTGACTGGGTGGCTGGGGAAACGGCACCTCTACAGCCTGAACCACCAGCGGTACTCACTGGGCCCGACTCCACAATTCTGCAGGCATGGACCAGACTCCAGTAAACAGCCCCTCCAACGCCCCTGCCCCAGCCGGGTTCCAAATACTAGGCTGAGGCTGCGTGGTTTGCAGGTGTGTCAAATGAATGAAGGAACAACTGTCCAGGCTCCAGGAGCCTCTGCCCCACGGTCCCTGCCCCACGGTCCCCGCCCCACAGTCCCCGCCCCCCTTCCACTCAGGCCCCTCCCTCCAGGCCAGCAGGGATGAGGTGAGGGCTTAGAGCCCCTGCAGGCATCGGGGGTGGTGGGGCCCCCGCCCTGTGTCCCCTGTGTCCCTCGATAGCTATTCGCCCCCATCTCCCCAAACCCCACTGACACGGACGGCCCCACCTGGCTGAGCTCACAGGAGCTCTGGAGCCCACCCTGCAGAGAGAGAGGAGGGGGCGGGGGGATGCACTCATGTTTGCTTCCGAGGGACAGTGGGCAGAGCAGGGCTGTTTGTGAGTGAGACACTCAGTCCCCGGGCCTCTGGACCCTCAAAGAAAGGGTTCCTGTGTGGGCCAGGGGCTGCCTCTGCTGATAAGTGGTGGCCTGGCCACTTGGTGTCCAAAGGCCCCATGTCTGCCCACACTTAGGGACTGGGGATGTGGAAGGCTGCTCTGGCAGAGCCACCGTGTGGGCACCATCCCAAGGGCGCATCTGCAGGTGTGCAGGGGTATGGGCAGAGCCGGGGCTTCTGTGAGCCCTAGAGGTTCCCAGAGGGACTTCCTTCCCAGCCTGACGGAGTGGGTCCAGGGCAGTGCTGGGGAGGCCAAGCTGCCAGCGTCCCACAGGGTCCAGCGGCAAAGGGGAGTGTGAAGGCCCAGGGCTTCTGCCCAGGGCACGTGGTGACCCACCCTTGCCCCCTGCATGCCCGGTGGCTGAGGCCGCACCCCTCCTAGAGCATCCTGATGGCAGAAGCCCCCCTTGGTGCCAGGCAGTCCTGGCTGGAGTGGCGCAGGGGCCATACAGTTGGCCCTGGGTAGACCCTCACCCCGATGCCCCTGTGCCCACCCTGAAGCCCAGTGTCTCCATCGGTCAAGGTGGAAGTAGAACCACCTTGAGATTCGAAGGTTTCTCCATACATACTCATTCGTTCACATGTCAAATGTGTACTGAGCACCGTCTCTGTTCCCTGGACTGTTCCAGGCCCTGGGCATGGCAGGGACAGAACAGCCGCAACAGGCCTGTGGTGAGAATCTTCTGGCTGGGGAGAGGGTGGGGAGCAGCAGTATGAAGCAATCAGTAAACACACAGGTGCAGGCACACACACCCACTCCCGTGAAACATGCTGGCTGGTGACAAGGCCGTAGGGGGCTGGAGGGTGAGGAGGAGAGGGAGTGAGCATCTTGGGTGGGTTCCAGATGCCCCTCAGAGGGGTCCTGCCGCTCCCTTCAGGGTCCCCTGCCCCCACCCCATGATGGGGGCTCACCCACCTCTGTCTCCGCCAGGGCCCCTGACAAGCTCAAAGCCAGAGCAGCAGGAGCCCTCGGCGGAGTGGAGCTGGCCTGCACGGTCCTACCTTCCCATAGGTGTGGGGGCTGCATCAGAACTGGCCCAGCTCACGGGGAGCAGATGGGAGCTGTGTCCACTCTTGGAGGCCAGTGGTTGGGCTTGGCCTGGCTCTGTGCCCCCTCTAGGACCACGGGCAGCCCCATGCCCTCTCTGTACCAGGCCCAGCAACCCTGGGGCTCTTCTGGACCAGGAAGGTGGTCTCTTTACCCCAAGGGTCCACCCACAACCCCCACTCCAGATGGACAGAGGCCGCCTGGTGGGTGGTCCTGCACCAGGCCAGGCAGCCCGGGACACAGTGGGCCCAGGGTGGGGATGCCTCGCACACACGCCACACTGGGGAGGCCTCGAGGAATCAGAAACACATGGCCAAGCAGCCCAGTGCCACACCGCCAGCCCACAGGCGCTCACCCACAGCCACCAGAGAGCAGATCCAGACAGCAGGGACCTGCCGGGTGCTCCTCCCTCCACCCGCACCATCCCTGCTGGGGACGCCCATCTGTGTCCCCACCACCCTGCCAGGCTCACTGGCTACCCAGGCCTAGAGGCTCCTGCCTGCACCAGCCAAGCAGGGAGCTGCTCCCAGGCGAGCGTCCCCTCCCCACCCTGAACCTGTGACCTGGAGGAGCTGGGCCTCCTTGAGGTGCACACCTGCAGAGCTCAGGGGCCTTTGTCACCCCCAATGCTGGCAATGAGGTGCGGGCCCCGGGACAAGGCCATGCTGCTCACCCGCATCTGTGTGGTCAGCACTCTGGACAGCCCAGCGTGGGTGGGGACAGAGGCAGGCCCTCAGCATCGAGGGGCTTCCTGGAGGTGGGGGCTCCTGAGCTGGGCCCCAGCGTGAGAGGGAGCATGGCCAGGCTGGGTCCTCTCCTAGAGGAGGCTGGGAATCCTGGTCAGTGCCCTACCTGCCCCACCTCTCAGCTGTCGAGAGGGTCCACAGCGTTCCCCTGGGAGGCCACACCTGGCCGGAGGGCAGCTCAAGCTGGGCGGATTCAGGCTGGATCTCCCCCGCCCCAGCGTGCCCACGGCACAGCTCATTTCCCTCTGCGCCAGGTGCTGGCTGCTCTGCCAGGAACATGAGCTCATTTCACCCTCTTGGGCAGGGTAGGGCAAGGCAGACCCCAACCCCCAGGTGACATACCTCTCCGCCCTGCCCCAGGTAATCCACTCAGCAGGGGAATGTGACCCCCCTCCGCCCAGAGGGACTCTGATTCGGGAGCCCAGAACAGCGGGCAGTGTCCTGCCGGGCAGCCGGATGGGCACGGTGCAGGCACAGGCCCAGGGGCAACACAGGACGCCTGCCGTGCCCACCAGCCAGGGGTCCGGCCTCTAGAGATCCCGGGGAGGGCGCCCTCCTCCACACAGGCCTGGGAAGAGGAGGGAGGGCGGTGATGGTTTTTGTCGTTGTTGACTGGCTTCTCCCACTTCTCTGAGCTCAGGCTGCAGAGGCCTGCCCCTAGCCAAGCAGGAAGCACCAGGGGCTCTCCCCTCGGGCTGCCAGCCAGGCCTCCTCAGCATTTCTGGGAACCCCCTCCCCACACGCCCAGAAAGCAGGAAGGCACCTCTGCCCCGAGCCCAGGCTTGTCTGGCCCCAGGTGCCCCTCCTCTGGCTGGGGGCCGCTGGGTGTGGCTGAGCTGCAGTGGTGGGAGAAGGGCTTCCTGGAGGAAGTGCCCGGGGCCTCACAGGGCACCAGCCTGTGGGGACTTGGGGTGCTGGTGGTGAGGCCTCTTGGCAAAGGGGAGGAGGCAGAGGAGATGAGAACCAGGTGGGGGGCTCTGGAGCCCCAGCTGGGGGCGGCACCCCCTTCTCTCCTGCTGTCCCCTCGTCCATGGCCAGGTCCTGGCCTGTCTTGCCACTGAAGTCCCCAAGCCCCAAACCTGAAACCCAGGCCCCTGACTCCACCTGCGAGAGGAGACACTCTCCAGGCCAGCCACCACCCGATGGTGACAGCCACAGACCCGTGACCTGGGGGTGCAGGAGGCCCTAGCCCTACCTCCAGCAAAGGCACAGGACCTGCACCCACTCCTGTGGAGACCTCACAGGGGAGCATGGCAGGGTCCCTACCTGCTGGGGGCTGGGGGTGAGGGGGTCTCAGAGGACCTCAGATCCCAGGAGCCCCTCCCTGGAAAAACCCATGAGGCAGTGCTGGCCCTACCTGGGAGCCCCTTCGAGCACTTCCTGCTCCCGGGCCCACGTGGAGGAGGGCGCCCTCCCGGGGATCTCTGGAAGCCTTAGACAGGCACCCCCCCCTACTTTCCAGTTGGGACCTGAAACTCCAGGGTCAGGGGCTCAGCATGTGGGTGGCAGCCCTTGGGCACTGGGACCCAGGTGGGTGCCCTGCTCTGGGACCCAAGTCAGAAGCAGCGAGTCTCCAGCCCGGGAGGGGCCCAGGTGTGGGGCGAGGGGCACCCGGGGGTGGCCTTGGACAGTGGCCTTTGGGGCCTGTGCTGTGGATCATGCCAGGGGGCTGGGGACCCCGGCCCGGGGTGTGGGCACCAGACTGGCTTGGGGAAGGCATCGTGGAAGCCGCCACCACCAGAGCCCCGGGAAGTGGCCACTGGTCTCTGAACCTCCACAGATAAGACTGGGCTGAGCCCAGCCGTGGCCACACCAAGCCGTCACCGGGGCCACTGCCAGGTCAGGCATGCTGCCCCCAGCCTGACACCACGGGGAGTTACGTGTCCTAGCAGCCAGGCTGCTCCTCCCCGGCAGACGACTGCCCGGCCCCGTGCTCCTCCCCGGAGGCAGCCTGGCACCTGGAGTCCTCTGGACGTCAGGCACTGCTCCCGGCAGGTGGGAGGGGAGAGCCAGTGAGGATCTGTCACCAGTCCTGAGGTGGGACAGGCAGCTGGGGAGAGGAAAGCTGCCCATCCTGGGGCATGTGCTGAAGGTCCCCGAGCCAGAGCCAGGTTCCTGGGGCGGAGGGCTGGGGGAGCCCTGAGCCTAGCACCCGGCACCCAGCCAGGCTCACAGCAGAAGCTGCCATCTCCTCGGGCCATGGAGCTGGGCCGCGTGCCTTCACTGGGGCTGCTTGAGGTCCTGAGACCTGAAGGGAGACAGGGGCTGTGATGGGGAAACCTTAGGCTCAGGCACAAGGGAGCTGCTCTGAGCAAGGCTCTCCTGGGCTCCATGCCCCAGAACAGGGCGAGGCCTACAGACAGCCCTGTGCTGCGGCGGGGAAAGTGGCTGCTGCCTGAGGCCAGGGAGCGGGACATGACTTGGAACCTGAGCTTTTAGGACAGGATGAGGGATGGACACTGAAGGCTAAGGCAGGGGTGAAGGGCTCCCTGGAGGAGGTGTTCAGCCTGAGAGGCCTCAGAGCAGGTGTGGGCAGCCTCCAGGCAGCAGACGGCCAGGCGGGGCACAGATGGGAGAGATAGCTGCCGCTGGCTGTTCCACGTATGGCCCGGCCCTGTCCCGGACCCAGCACCTGCCCCACACCTGTCAGAGGGCTGCCCGGAGAGCAGCCACCAGTTCCCAAGGCTGAGGTGTGGTTTTCTTCAGCCACTGAAGCCTGAGGCTCAGCAGAGGCACTTAGGCTGGGGCAGGGGCCAGGCAGGAGCCAGCCAGGGCGTGAGGTAGCCCTCCAGGGTCCCCTTGAACTCCAAACCCGCCCTGGGCCCTCACACTCCCTGGGGCCAGGGTGACTGTCAGATGGTTCTCAGATGGGCCATATGGGGGGCGACCACCAAGGAGGCTTCCTGGGGGAGGCGGGGCCTGGAGGACGGAGAAGTAGAGGCCACGTTGGCACAGAGCAGGGCGGTCCACACGAGTCAGGCATGTCCTAGGAACCAGGCAAGGGCAGGTGTGGGAACAGGCCTCCTCCTGGGCCGCTCTGGGTCCAATCCTTGCCCCCCACCACGTAGCAACACCCCTGGAGGACACGGGGCAGTGGGCACAGCAAAGCCCCCAGGCACTCGTCCCCACCGCCGCCTCTGTGCCACCAGCTTTCAGGGAAGCCACGAAGGCAGCCTGGGGGGGGGTCGGATGCCCTCCAAGTCCGCGGCCCCCATGCCCAATCAGCACAGTCCGATTTCATAACCGGCCTGGATTCTGCCCCAGCTGAGGAAGGAGCATAAAACCCAATATATTTTAATTATATATTTGAGGGCCATGAGCACAATCGTTTCCAGATGGGGGCCCCGCTGAGGGCCTCGCTGCCCGCAGGGCCTGGGCTGGGGGAGGAAGGGAGCACAGGCCACAGCCCACGAGCCACAGTGGCCCCGGACGCGGCTCCCGCCCAGCACTCACCGCAGTCAGTGCTGAGCCGGGGCTGTGATTGGTCATGCTTTCCATCTACAGATGGGGAAACTGAGGCTTCGGGAAGCTGGCTTGTTGGGATGGTACCGCCAACAGAGAGGCTAGTGCCCCAACCTGGAGGCCCTTCCAGGCTGGGACATCTCGGGGGTGGCCTCGCCCAGGCCCTAAAACAGGGGCCAGCCAGCTACAGCCCAGGGTGCCAGGACCTTGGGTCACACACCCAGGCCCCAAGGGCAGGGGAGGGGCCCAGGCCATGCCACGCCCATGGATGGGCCAAGCTGCCATGCCCTTGGCATGGTGCTGGCTCTAGCCACACTCCAGGCAAGTACAGGGGCACGTCCCTGAGGCCACAATGGCCCAGGCTGCTGAGTGGAACCCCAGAGCTGGACTGGGCCCCCACCACCCATGCTTCAGCTCTATCCAGGCCAGGAAACCCCAGAGCCTTCTCAGCCATAGTGAAAACTGGGCCAGGCAAGGACCCAGTGGGGGCCTTCCCCGACCTGTTCAGGGAAGACGTGGCCCCTGGGGGCTGTGATACAGGCACAGAAATGGCAGCCCCTGGCTCCCACCACAGCCAGGCAGAGAGATGGAAGGTCGCTGGGCGGTCAGCGATGGGGCCTTCGGAAGTCTGCTGGCTAATAAGATTTGCCCACTCGGCCTTCCCGGCTCTTCCTGTGGCGGTGGCAGGCCTGGCGTCTGCCCGGAACCCTTCCCTTCCCCAGCAAAGCTGCACCCCCACCCCAGGAGGGGCTGATGACTGAGCACGAGTCCTGCGGAGGCAGGACAACCACAGGCCCCCGCCCTGCGTGGGACCCAGCACGGGTGGCGCAGCAAAGGCTGAGAGGGGCCGAGACTCCATTCCTGCCTCTGCGCCAGCCTGAGCGGGAGCTCTGGCCCTGACCTGGGGTAGAGCAGTGGGCTCAGGGCTCTGGAGTCTGCGCCCCAGGCAGCCCCAACCCACCCGCTGCCTGCCTCAGTGCCCCCACAGTAAAACGGGCACACAGCAGAACAGAGGCCTAGCGACTGCATGGCGTGTCTGGGACAGGAGCCACGCTCACCGGGCACTGAGACCCTGCTCTCTCTCTCTCTCCTGACCCTGCTCTGGGGGCTGATGATCCACCACGAACCCCCACCTCTTGCTGCAGCCAAAGACCTAGAGGTGACCCCAGCCCTGGCCTTGCTCCTTGCAAGCCCCCACAGGGACTGAAGGGATGAGGCAAACTTGGCCCTGGGGAAAGCCCGGCCCCCATGACCAGTGTGGGAGCACCGGGATACCCCAGGTCCTGGCCAGGCTGTCCAAGGAGGGGTCCCTGAGGGCGGGGCAGGTGGGCCAGTGGTGTCTCTACGCCATCCTCCTTCCTCTTGGTGCCCGCCTGGTGACCCCAAGATGACCCAAGCGAGTGGAGGTGCGCAGGGGCAAGGACCTGCGATGCCCTGGGCTCCGTGCCGCTGGCCCAGGGGCACCCACAGCAGACATGACCTCACCCTTGGGCCTCAGCCTGCTTTGCAACAGGAGGGGTGGGGGTGCCCACAGGGCCGCTGGAGGCAGGCGTGGGTGCTCATTCACACCGTGCTCCCCAGGGCTGGTGACCAGCTCCGTCCCACCGGACACGGCCCCCAGCGCTGCTCCAGGCAGGGGGAGGTGGCAGCACGCTGCCTGTGCCAGGACCCTGGAGGCTGGGCTCTGGCCCTGGGTGCACCCCTGGGGCCCCAAAAATCACTAATGCCAGCAGCACAGGTGATGATGCAATGGGTCCCCCTCCCACACCCGGCCGCCTGCCCTTGGGGTTTCATTTACAGAAGGCGCTCAGAAAACCCCACACACCTTCCAGGCGCCAGCTCCCAGGATTCAGGGAGACGCTGACTTCCGTTTCAACTCCAGCTCCATGCCCCCGCCTCCCGCCTGCCCACCCACTTCCCATCCACCCATCTCCCTCCAGCCTCCACATGTCCACCCTTTCCATTCCCCCATCCCCCCCCATCCCCCCACCCAACCCCCACCCAAACCCCACCTGTCTCCACTCCCACCTCATCCCCACCCCGACCCCAACCCTCCCCCTTCTCCTGCCTGGAGCGTAGGCATTCCGCCCTCCGGACACCAAGCGGCCACCCACAGACCTCTCGACTCCTCCAGGCCTCCGGCCACCGCCTCGTCACCTCGTCACCTCGGCACTCCTCCCACCCACCACTGATGCCCCCACCCTCCCAGGCAGACCGAGCGCCCCTCCCCGCAGGCTCCCTGCCTACCCATCAGCCCCAAGTCCCGCACCACAGTCCCTGCCCCGTTCTGTCACTCCTCCCGTCTGTCAGTCCATCCGTCCATCAATAAACATTTACTGACCACGTTCATTGTCCCAGGCATTTGGGGACGCAGCTGCGTTCTCACCAAGCTCCCACTCTGCCCCCGGGAGAAGGAAGTACAGGCCAGGCAGCAGCTGGTGGTGATGGGCCTTCTGATGAAATCGGGGGTGATGTGGGGGGCAGGAGGGTGACAGGAAAGAACCAGTGGGGACAGCAGGCAGCAGGGCAAGAGGGCAGAAGGCTTGAGGGAGCCCAGTCGGACCTCGTGGGCACCCGCCGTATGCTGCACTGGTCTGAGAGCCAGAAGAGGAAGCTAAGGGCCCACTTGGGGCCACTGGGCATGGGCTGTGGGAAGGAACGGCGCTCTCATCTGTTGGGCCTGAAGGGTCTCAGAGGACACCGTGTTCCCCGCCAGAAACCACCCCTGAGGCAGGGAGTGTAAGGCAGGCCCCAGCTGGAACAGGGCGGGGAGGGGAGCGGCACAGCCCCGGGTGCCTCAGCCTCGCCTAGGGCTCTGGGGATGCCCAGCCTGGACAGGCCTGGGCAGGTGAATGGAGGTGAGCTGACATCTTCATGGCACCAGCATCTGCCCCGCTGATGCCCGCCACTACCAAGCGGCATCTAGCCACAGTGAACACCACAGAGCTCCAGCCATCCTGCGTAGCTCCGGCCGCCTCAGCCCTGAGTCCAAAACCACGAAGGGAGACTAAGTGTGACCTCAGTACGACAGCCCCTTCCCTGCACGTCCCGAGGGCACTGGCTCTGAAAGCCCCTCCCTTCGGCTGCCAGGGCCCTGCCCGAGTGTGGGGCACTCCCAGGCCCTGGGCCAGCGGAAGCAGCTCTGGGAGACTGCGCAGGCCAGGAAGGCCCAGGTGGCCTGGGAGGTCAGCAGCCACTGGCAGCGTCCACCCCAGGCCAGCCCTGTGCGCTCCTTTGCTGGGGTCTGGGCCACAGGATACGTGGTGGGGTGTGAGGCGGAGGCAGGTGGGGAGAGTCTCCTTTTTGGCCTCCCTGTAGCCCAGCTGAGATAGAACTGGAGAAACAGAAGTTTAAACCAAGAAGCTTGCCCGGGATCCCCAGCAAGCATGGGGGAGCAGCAGGCTCCTGGGATGGGAAGTGGGGTCCTTTCCGGGCCCACCACTCCATTCCCTTCCCTCTGGGTAGGCACAGAGTTGGGTGCAGAGGGTGGGGAGAAGGCCCCTCCCTCCCTGGCACCCACACTGTGTGTCTCATTGGTGCCTATCTGTCCGCCAGGTCACAGGGCAGCTCACTGGGGAGAAGAGGGACTCAGGACCCTGAGGGGGTCAGGCCAGTCTCCAACCGCCAGTCAGGCTCCCCAGAGCTGACGTCGGGCTGGCCCCCAGGGCCTACAGAGCCCCCTGCCCTTTCCCTGAGAAGGAAGGGCCTGCCCAGGCTCTCAACAGCTCAGCCGGGCTCTTCTGGGCAGGGTTTCCAGGGCCCCTGCCCCACGCCAGGGCGCCGTCCTATCCTTCCCCAGTTCCCAGAATGCTGGCCAGATAGACTGTGACCGTGTGACCAAGGCAAAGATAAACTGTGGCCGCCCTGGGCCCTGATTAGCAACAAATCTCAGGAAGTTTCCGCCCCATCCTGAAACCCCATCTCCGCAGCTCGACAGCTGTAATCCCACCAGTCACCCATTCAGGCCAGGCCTGGGCCTCCAGCCGCCACTGCCTCCCACTGCACCTCAGCCTTCCCCACTGGAGGGGGTCATGCCCCCACTTTAGGGACGAGTTGACAGAGGGGCCAGGAGCTAACCCTGCCCACGGAGGCCTCTCTGCTTGAGTCCCCAGGGCACTGAGTTTGGGAAGCCGTTCTGTGACTGGGGTCGGAGCCCACGAATGCCTGGTGGAGCCCATGGGGCCTGGTGTTAGGGGTCTGTGAGAGAGCACGAGTTTCTTGGGTCCCTCAGGTGCCCAGACAGCCTCCCAACCCTGATGCCCCCACGGTCGCCACCAAGCTGGAATCTTCCCTCCAGGTGATGTGGGGGGCACCTGGGAGCCCTAAACTCCCAGGAGGTGGGGCAGGCAGAGCCAGCCCAGCAGAGGCCCCCGGAAGCGTCAGGAATGTCAGGAAAGGCAGCCAGGGCACAGGGACTTCCCACACTCGTAACCGGGGTGACCCTGCACCCACCCCAGCTGGCTCTCCTGAGCCCTCCAGCTCCAGGAGCTCAGGGTAGGAGCGGGTAGAAGCAGGTAGGAGGGGCTGCAGGTGTCGGCCTCAGGCCTGGGGGAGGCGAGAGGACGGTCAGATGCTTCTCCAGTGGTCCCTAGAACAGACGGGTACACTGAGGCAAAGCGTCCTGGGAAGGGTGAGAGGGTGACAGGCCCTGGGAGGACATCGTGGGCATCTGGGCAGTAGAGGCCACAGCAGGGTTGAGGGAGGCAGATACCCCGACCATGGTGGGGTAGACCGACCCCCGCTGCAGGGCCAATGGGCCAGGCTGATGGCAGTAGCCCAGGCGTGTGGGCAGGCTCTCACCTGCGGTTGGCTGGGCTGGGAGCATCGGGCAGATGACTTAATCACAGGCGGGCTTTGTCCCTGGGCACCCGCCCCCTGCCCGGATCCTCCGCCTGGCCACACGCCCCCCACCCCCACCCGGCTCCTAGCAGCCTGCAGCCGAGCACGAGGAATCGAGGAGGGCGGGGGGCTCTCCACCCTCCCAGGGCCTGGGAACAGCTCGGGGGTGGCCGTGGGGTGCGGCCAGGGCGGATCTGTCCTGGGCTAGGCTCAGGGGATGCCCGCCCAGCCTGGCCCGTGCCAGCCCCCAAGGAGGGCATCCTGGGAGTGGCTCCAGGCTGGCGTCCTGGCAGAGGAGGCGCCAAGGCCGGGGGCCAGGGGGCCGGGGGTTTTGTATGCTGCAGACCCCCCTCTCTTCCTGGGGCCCCCACCCTCCCTGATCCTGTCAGAGCCTTAGAAAGTGAGACAAAGGCCCGGGAGGCCCGGGAGGGCCAGGACACAGGCAGGAGATGGAGTTTTAATGACCGAGCTATAATGGTGGGAGCGGAGGCCGCACGTTAACCCTGTCGGTCCCTTGCACTGGGCCCACCTGACCTCCAGCCAGGCCCCCTCCCGCCATGCAGCTGCCCCTCCCCACCCCCCATCCCCTGTCACTGACCCTGGGAGACACTGGGAACAAAGTGAAAATCTTGCTCCAAAGAGATGCGAGCAAAGGTGTTCTGGGCCCCCAGCACCCCACCTGGGCAGCCAGTCGGTCGCTCACTCCTCTATGAGGTGCTGGGTGGGGTGCTGGCTACACACTGCCCATGCACCCCATGCACCCCGTCCACCCCATCCACCCTGTGCACCCCGTGTACCCCGTCCACCGTCACTTCCCTCTGCATGCTCAATTTTCCCGATTTCTGACCTTGGAGGAGCCGAACTCCGGCCTGGCCAGCTGTCTGACGTGTGGGACCCTGCGCTCCTTCACGTGGGAGCCCCAGGGTACCCGCTCAGTAGGGCTCTGCACCCGGCCCCTCACAGAGACCTGCCATGCAGAGGTGGTGGGAGCTTGGAGCTTTGAGGCCACAGAACTGAAGTGGAGACCCTCCAGACCCTGGCATCTGCTCATTCCCTGATGCTCAGGGGCAGCCCAGCTCCCCAGGAGGCCTCCCTGCCCCACTTCCCATTTCCTCACCTCTGACTGGCTGGGCATGGGCTGGGGTCTCAGGCTCCTTGGCATAAGTGGTCGACCCCAGGTCTGGAGCTGGGTGGCACAGGACGAAGGGTGTGGCATCTTGAGTGAAAGGAACCCTGCCTCCTCTGACCCTCCACCCCTCACCCTCCCTCAAGACCTCAGACTTGTGTGGGACCTCAGCAGGCCCTTGAGTCCGTTAAACCTTGTTTGTGGGGGGGCCAGACGTCTAGGGACCCAGTGCAGGAATCAGGAGCAGGTACAGGGACCCAGGAGGGAAATCAGGGAGCCGGTAGAAGGGTCCAGTCAGAGCCCCTGGGGCATCCACAGATGGCACCCAAGGCCAGGGTCGGAAGTGAACAGACCCTTCCAGGAGGCAAGCAGGCTGAGCCTGTCCATGCTGGGGAGACTCGGGGAGTGCCAGCCCTCACCCCAGGACAGCTCACAGCAGCCCTCAAGGTCCATGCCAAAGAGATGGAGGCCCAGAGAGGGCTCCTGCACTTGCCTCCGAGGTCCCAGGCTCCCATTGAGGACCCGCTTCCTCTGCCTGCGCCCCCTGACCCCGGCAGGCACCGTACTGGGTGGAAGAGGGGCAGACTCCAGGACACAAGAGGCCCCCCTTCCATGAGCCAGGGCAGAGGGCAGAAGACAGGCCTTCTCTGTTCTGCTGCCCCTTCCCTTGGAAGCCCAAGCCAGGGAAACAGGAGGGTGCCGAACAGAGGACAGTGTGCCCCATCGAGACCTGCAGGGGTCTAGACCTGGCAGGAGGGGAGCCAGGGCAGCACAAGGAGGGGTGGGAGGAGCCCCTGCCATGGCCCAGGAGGGTATGGAGAAGGCCTCGTCTCGCAGGGTGCCCCAGCAGCTGGATGGGTGACCAGGAGCAGGAGAGGCTAGGCCTGGGCAGCCGGAAGGATAGACAGAGCTGTAAGTCCCTGAGGCAGGGAGGGGCAGGGTGCTGAGTTCACGAAGTCCAGTCAGGATGCCTGTTACCCCGCCCAGCACAGACACTGAGTGCGCTGCGTGCGTCTGGTGCGAGGTGTGTGTGTGAGTGCGGGCAGCTGCGTGTGTGCCCGCCTGGGCGCCTGTGAGCCTGCGAGAACCCATGCAGGGTGGGTGGGGCCAGGGGCTGCCCTGGCGGACCTCTGAGGGATGCCGGCACTGAGGCCTGCACCAGAAGTGACAGCCTCTCTGACAGCACACGCCTACAGGTCCCCCGAGCTGTGGGTCACTAGGACCCCCAACCCCCATCCCCTAGCAGAGGTCTCTCCCACTCCCAGGAGGCCTGGCTCCGGTTCGGGCACCTCACCCCTTCCCCATCCCCCCTTGGGTGGGGGTCCTGGGGTGGGGGTCC
>NW_012110696.1:1492537-1495498 GCF_000951045.1 Mandrillus leucophaeus | reverse complement strand
GCCCTTGCCCCCGGACCCCACAACAGGAGCTGGCCTGTGCTCATCCAGGAGGTCGGGGCCTGGAGCAGGCGTGCGGGCCAGCCACCTCCATAGTCAAAAGCCCGGTAGTCCCTTCAGGGGCTGGGCTGGGTGCCAGGACGGCCGGGGGCAGAGGAGGAGAAAGAAGCGAGACCCAGGCCCAGGGCTTGCCCCGCTGGGCTCAGGCCCCGCTCAGCAGAGCAGGCATTCGGCTCTGGGGGCTGCAAACACAGGCCAGCCCTCACGTGCAGCCCTGGGGAACTGCGAGTCAGAAGGAGGGGTGCCGGTCCGGAGCTGCCTAGGACAATATTTGGACAATTTTTTTTTCTTTGAGATGGAGTTTTGCTCTTGTTGCCCAGGCTGGAGTGCAATGGTACGATCTCAGCTCACCACAATCTCCGCCTCCCGGGTTCAAGCGATTCTCCTGCCTCAGCCTCCAGAGTAGCTGGGATTACAGGCATGTGCCACCATGCCCAGCTAATTTTGTATTTTTAGTAGAGACAGGGCTTCTCCATGTTGGTCAGGCTGCCCTTGAACTCCTGACTTCAGGTGATCCGCCTATCTCAGCCTCCCAAAGTGCTGGGATGATAGGTGTGAGCCACCACGCCAAGCCAATGTTTAGAATTTAAGTGAAACTGAATGAAAACCAGGCAGCTCACTTCTGTCCCTCTCGTGGCCAGAGGCGATAGGTCCCTGCAGACCCCAAGGCCAGGTGAGTGAGACCTGGCGGCCAAGTGTGGGCCTGGCTGGCGTCCTGAGCCTGCTCCCACCCATGTCTTGCCCCTTCAGGGGATCTCCCACCCTCCGTTCCTGCTCCTGCAGGGCCTCCCTGAGCACAGCCCTCTGTCCTCTAACCCCCAGCCTCCTCAGAGCCTCCCCTGCACCACAGACCATGGTGGGGGCTGCGGCCTGAGGCTGGTCCCACCCTGTGAGGTGTCCATCCTCCCCTCCCTCCTCTCCTTGGGGCAGGCCTGAGCCCCCACCTCCAGCCCTGTGAGGGGTGTGGTCAAGATGGGTGCCTGGCACCAGAGCAGGGGCCAGCAGGACATGATGGCCTGGGACCCAGGTACTGAGGCAGGTGGCAGGGGCTGCTATGGGGCTGGGCATCTACTGACCTCTCCTTTGAAGCTGCGGCTGGCTTTGGACCCAGACCCCTCAGCTGAGAATGGGGCTGGGCGGTCAGGGCTGGGTTCACACTGTGCGTTTCTGGGCACTGAAGCCCACCTCTCCTCAAAGACCCCTCTGCCTGCCTCTCCCCACTGGGGCTGCCTTGTCCCTGGCCCCAGTGCAGCTTGCAGCTAGGACATTCCTGTCCCCCAGCCCTAGCTGTCAGACGAGTGGAGTCTCCATGGGGCACAAAGAGCTGGGTGGCACTGAGGCCCGGTGCAGTGAGGGGCCTGCCGGGGACTGAAACTCAATGTTTGGGGACAGTTTCTTGTCCCCAGGGTCCCTGGGCCACGAAAAGCTCCAGGGTCAATCCAGAGTCCCCAAAGCCCAGGCTTCCTGCCCAGCCCAGTTCACACTGCCACCCCTGCATCCCTGGGGTCTGCTGGGTGCTTCTACCTCCTCCTCCATCCTAGCAAGCTCCTATTCACCCCTGAAGACCCAGGCAGAGGAAGCTCCCCTGACTCAGGCTGGCCTCGTCCCCTGCCCTCTGCTCCTGGGAGATGGCAGTGTGCAGGTGTTCTGCAGGCAAAGCCCGTGGCGGGCCTGGGTGTGGACCCCCCTTTGTCCAGGCCTCCCTAGAGGAGCCAGCCCTGCACCACCACAGCCCTGGGCTCCACCTCGGCCCTGTTGTGTCACGTACCTGCGCCCTGGGGGGATGCTCAGAGGGGTGAAGATGGGCAAGGCACCTGCGTTCCAGTAAAGGAGCAGGCACAGAATGGGGAGGAGGGAGGAAGGAGGAGGGTGTGGAGTACAGGGCACTAGTGCTCCAGCCTAGTGGGCACCAGGGAGCTTTGGGTCTGACCTGGAGGTCACAGGAGCCACTGCAGGTGTGGGGTGGGGCAGGATGTGGGGGATCCCCTGGCCGCCATGGGCACAGGGGACAGGAGGCCACCCAGGACAGCAAGGTCCCTGTGGGGGCTGGGGCTGGGGTCAAACGTGAGAAGGGTGTACTTTCAGGCCTTTGTAGATGGCCTTGGGCCTAGGTGCAGGCTCACACCTTCCTAACCTCCCGCCCTGACCTGGGGCCCCTCCCTGACGTGGTGGGCAGAGCCCAGGCTGGCTGGGGTGCCAGGTCCCACCAGGGTATTAGGGGGCAGGGCCTGGGAGGCCGTACCCCTGGAATCACTCAGCCCCGGGCCTGCCACCCGGGAGATGAAAGGCCCTGCCCCTCTCGGGGCCCACATGCCCTTTGAAGGCTGTGGGAATGCCCGCAGGGCAGGCGAGTGCCAGGCGTGAGGGGGTTGCTGGGGCCATGGTGGAGGCCCAGAGGACGGCCCAGGCCTGCACCGCCTCCTGGCTGAGCACCGACCACCCTCCCAAGGCCACATTGTCCTGCACTTCCCAGCTCTGAGGTGCCAGTGGATGAGGGAGGGGAGGGGGTAGGGACTTACGCCCCTCCTAGACCTGGGACCCTGTCTCCCATCTGGACTGCCTCTAGAGGCAGGGGCCCTGCATGTGGGTGCGAAAGCAGGGTTCACCCACCCAGTTCGGGCCTTAGTGACATGCACTCAGCCACAGCCACAGGGCCCTTGAGGAGGCCGCCTGAGGCCCCTCCCCCACCTCCTCTCCAGTCCAGGGTGGGAAGACGGGTCTCCGGCCATCCCCTCTTCAGGGGTCAGCACAGAAGCTCCAGCCAGAGCCTGGTTCCTGCCCTCTTCAGGCCAGGGCTGTAGGGGGATGTCCTGCCACTGGCAGGGGTCGGCCGCCTGCCCTCACCCTCCTGGCTCCGGCGGGCGCGGCTGGAATGTTTGCCTTTGCTGTTTGCCCGGGGGGGGG
>NW_012110696.1:1466615-1491627 GCF_000951045.1 Mandrillus leucophaeus | reverse complement strand
CCGCTCCGCCCGCAGTGGCCCGGAGCTGCCCTTTGTGCAGAGCTGGGGCGGCCCGTACCCTCGTGCCCTTCGGAGAGACCCAAGGGTGTTCCCCAGGTGGAAGGGGTGACGCCCCCGCTAGGTCACGGCCACCGCCCCCCAGCCCACCCTACCTTCCACCCCTACCCCAGGCGCCGGCTTCCAGCCCTTCTCCGAAACCCCAGCACCGCCTCCTCCCGGCAGCCTGCGGGAGTTTCCTGGGCTCAGCCCCGGGTCGCTGGGTCCCTGCAGGCCTCCCGTCCTCCTGGAAGCCCTGGCTCCAAGGTTCCATAGGCAGGTTGGCACCCTTCTCTACCCCTTCCCCCCGCCCGCCGCCTCACTCTTTTCTCTCAAAGTGATTTCTGGGCCCTGGGGCCAGAGGGGAGGCTGCTCAGGAGAGGTCGCTGTCCCCAGACAGAGCTCAGGGCCCGCTCACATATGCGGAGCGCTGTCTGAATGTCCGGCCCTATCCCAGGACACCTGACCCAGATTACATTACAAAAAGAAGGTGTTGTTACTACCCTCATTTTACAGGTGGGAAAATGAGGTGCAGTGAGGCAGCCCAAGGTCACCCCACAGCAGGTGTGGAGGGGGAACTTGACCTCAGCCCCAACACCAAGGCTGTCCTCGCGGGTTCTCACCTGGCCCCGCCGTCTCCAGGGCCGCCTATTTAGGATAATTGCTGGCCCAGGAGCCCAGGGGCTCTGCACATCTGCCCAGCCCTGCAAGGGCCTAGGGCCAGGGTCTTGGCCTGGACCACAGGCGCGTGGCTGGCCCTGCGGTCTGCAGGGGATGGCCTGGGCCAGGCTGCCCTCTCTAATCCTCCCTCTGTTCCTGCTCATGTTCCGAACCACATCTCGACCCTCGCTGCCGCCCAGGACTCGCCTCCAGCAACCCAGCCCCAGGGACACGTGCACACATGCACACGCAGGCACACACAGGCACACACAGGCACAGGCACCCCAGCAGGCGCCCCGGCCTCAGGAGAGTAAACATCTTCACCAGAGGAAGCAGCAAGCCCTCTCCCAAGAGAAAAAATGTGGCCAAACCTGACCCAGACGGGCCTGTGGGGGGCTGGCTGGGGGCCCTATTCCTGCTGCCACCCAGAGTCATGTTGGCCTCTGAAGTTTGGTGGTAAAACATTGACAGTTCCCTGCCCCCCACCCACATGCCTAGCACCCACACGGGTTGCGTTCTGGGAGGAGCGTGGGGCCAAGCAGGCCAGCAGGGCTAGGCAGGTGGGCACCAGGTGGGCACCTACAGGTGCTGTTGCCCCAGCACACGTGTGGGTGGGCTGCAGTGAGTCTCCAGAGGGCTGTATCGGCGGGCCCCCTCTGCCCCCTGCATGCCCACAGCCCTGTGTCTCCTGATGCCCCCACCCTGTGTCCAGACAGTTCAGGACCAGTTCAGGCAGGTGTGGGGCCTGTGGGGCTTCAGGGGGAAGCCTTGGCTGTAGGGGGCACCCGTTGGAGCCTATCAATGCGCAGGGCAGAGGCTTTGTGGGTCCTGCCTGCCAGAGTCCTCTGTCCTAGGCCCCAGGGTGATGAGCCTGAGCCCAGGAGCCCTATCTTTGCTGTTTGGAGGAGTTTTTGGCCAGCTCTGACCCCCTTGCCTCTGAAAAGGCAGAGTCCTCTGAGTCCCCCATGGCTTCCACCCTCCTGGCCAGGACAAGGACAGGCCTGGCCGGATCCTGTGACTCTGAAGAAACCACAGGAGCCTGGGGTTTGCAGCGGGAAACCTGATCAAGTAATGACAGGGTTGATGTGGGGGCAACTGGCTAAGGGGGGGGAGCACTCCTCCATGGGGATCCCATGGCCTCCATTTCCCACTGAGACCAGGCAGCAGGACCAGTTCTCTGTCTTTGCTCTTGTACCTTCAACCCTGGTACTTTCGGCAGCTCCTGGGTCAGTTGGGACTGCTCTCCTGGAGTCAGCTCCAGGAGGGGTGTCAGGCCAAGGGGAAGCCATGCCCCATGCTTCGGCCAGCCTGCCTCTTTGTCTCATCCCTGAGCCACCTCCAGGCCCAGGTCCCAGGTGAGGGCTGGGACAGCAGGGAAGTCATGTGGAGTGAGGAGGAACCACAGTTTCCAGGGGCCTGCAGCCCTTCAGCCCCCTGAGGCAGGGCTCAGCTGCCCCACTCAGGGCTGCCCTGAGGGGGCTGCCCCACTCAGTGTCTGGGCTGGACCCCTCAGGCCTGGTTTCTAGCACCTGACCAGGCCTATGGGCAGCTCCCAGGAAGCCCAGTGCAAAGGCGGACGTGCAGGAGTTCTGGAGGATTCTACAGTGGCTGGCCACACCCCTGCGCCCACTAAGAGACCAGGATCCACCGACGACCCTTTCCCACCACCCGAAGACACTTTGTGGCAGGGCTATGTTCACTCAGCTTTCTAAAGGGGAAACCGAGGCAGGCACCAGCATGCAGCGACTACCTTGGTCACCCTGGCAGGAAGGAGGAGGGCTGGTGAGGAGGGGGATGTGGCCTTTCAGCACTCATGGGCGTGGGGCGCTACTGTGCAGGTTCAGGCGGGGCGGGCTCTGGGGTGGAACCGGGGCGGGCGCCAGAGCCTCCCTGGGCCCCGCGGCAGCCCGGGCGGGCAGCTTTAATTACCGCTCGCTGGGCCCATTGAGCCTCGCGCTAATCCGGGCCGCCGCCGCGGGCAGCCCAGGCGGGTGCCCCCTCCCCCTGCGGCCCGGGCACGGGGTCCCCGGGTTCTCACGTCCCGCCGGCCCCAATTAAAGCGAGCTCGGCGGGGCCGCTGCTGTGCTAATGAGCTCTGTGGGCCTCTGGGCTCTGTGCCGGGGGTGCAGAGCGGGTGGGGGTGGAGCTGGCTCTGAGAGGGTGACTTGGGACCATTCCTGGGAAAAAGCCCCAAAGACTCCCCCACTCCGTGCCCACCCCCCAGGAGAAGCACCTGATGGGGGAAAGGCTGGCAAAGCCCTACGGGGTCTGCAGGACTCAACCCCGGAAGTCAGGACACCCACCATCGGGCAGGGGTGGGGGAGGATGGCTTCCCGGAGGGCAGCGTGGCCAGGTGGACACCGGGCTCAGGGTGGGGTGGAGTCTGCCCACTGTCTCAGCTCTCTGAGGGCTTCCTCTCCTCCGGACGTGGTGGTTGTGGGCATTGGTGGCCTGGGACGAAGGCCATGCTGGTGCATGTTCTGGCATCCACCTGGGGCTTGACTCCTGTGGGACACAGACACTAGGGGGGCCCCCTGGGCTTTTCACTCAGAGGAAACCTAACCCCAACCTTAACCCTAACATTGGGACCTGAAAGGCAAAAGGCAGGTGAGGGCTGAGGTCTCTACAGCCCAGGGCTCCAGGCTCTGCAGCTCTGGGTAGCAGAGGAGGCAGGGGAGCAGGACCAAGGACGTCTCAGGCCCACCAGGGGTGCCTGGCCTCAGACTGCACAGGGCAGCCCTGTGAGGTCCCTGGGGGCTCTGTGGGTTTGCAAATCTCTCCCCACCCAGGGCCTTCAGGTCACTCTGGAGCGCTGTGACCTGACCAAAGACTTGGGCTCAGGGTTGAGGCTTGGCCATGGCGATGGGGAGCTATAGTGATGAGGGGGTCCATGGCGACAGGAGGACCTGTGTCAATAGGGTGGTGGCACAGCACACAGGACTCATCAGGGAGAAACTGGAGGGTCCTGGGAGGGTCCCTGGCCAGACTGCGTGCCCGAAGGCCGTGAGGACAGTGGGTGGGTGCTGGGCAGGGGCTCTCTGTCTCGGGTGGCGCGTCACTGCCGGGAGCATCTACTTTGCTTGGCTGGCCTGGTGTGCTGTGTGCGGCCTGCGAGTGGCCACCCCTCTGTGGGTCCAGTTGCCTGTCTGGAGGCCAGGCTGGGTGTGTGGGGACCCTGAGGGGGCTAGAAGTGTGGGCCAGGACCCCTCCTCCCCCACCCCAGCCTGCCTGGTGCTGGGGCCTCGCGGTTTTGCTGGGGCCTCTGGGTCTGGCTTGTGGCGCAGCCCCGCCCCCGCCCTCCAGTTCTGCACCGCAGCTCGGGGCCCCAGACTCTGAAGGGGGGTGAATGGGGGCCTTGGCAGGCAGAGGCCCCAGCTCAGCCCACAGAGGCCCAGAGAGGAGCCACTGGCAGTCTACAGGGGGCTCGGGGCAGGCATGGGGAGGAGTGGGAGCACGGGCCTCGGCTTCCTGGTGCCAGCAACGTGTGTCCTGATCCCTAACCTCTCTGACCTGACCAATTGCAGGGGGCCTGGGGCCTGCTCAGCAGGGTACTACCAGGGACTCTGCCCTGGCCCCTCTGTGCACACAGACACGCAGGCGCACGGACACACAGGCACACGTGTGCACATGTCTGTGGGCGTGGGGCACACCCATGAATACATGGCCCCTGGGCAAACATAGTCCTCAACCCTGGGAGGGGTCCCTGGGAGGGGCCCTGGGTCTGGCCCCTGGCAGGGTCTGGGCTCAGTGGGTGTTTGTGGTGCCTGGCAGCGGTGGAGGCCGGGAGTGTGCAAAGTGGCCTGCAGCCTGCGTGATGGTGGCCCAGTTTACTGGGGGAGCCCAAGCCTCCAAGGCGGGGGATCAGGGGTGACTGTGACCAGCCAGCTGTCAGACTGGACCACAGGGGTAGGGACATTGCCCAAAGCCAGCTCCATGCCATGCAGTGGTGTGGGTTGACCACACAACTGTGTCCAAAGACCCAGAGATTGTGGGGACCCAGGGACAGGTCAGTCCCTCCCCACCACCCCATCTCAAAGCATGGGAAACTCAGGCTACTGTCAGGGGACACTTATGGTACCATCAAAAGATGCTCATGTTCTTGTCTTCCCAGGGCTGGGCAGATGACGATGGCCAAGAGTCAGGCAGGGGCTAGGGGGTCTGGGGAGTTGGCCCAGGCCTCCACCTCCTTCCCCCACATCCTCTCTGGCCACCTTGTTTGACTGGGGGATGAGGGAGGGGCCAGTTGTGTCCAAGGTGGCTTGTGTTCTGGAGAGGAAGGGACCCTTTGGGTCCCCCAAGCCTGCTGCACTCCCACCCCATACCCCTCCCTCTGGGCCTCCTGATGGAAGGCAGGAAGGGGGGTTCTCACTTCTAACTGGCCCTCCCCTGGGCCCTGGCCCACCGTGCCCACCTCTCTGCCTGGCTGGAGCCAGTGCCAGCCCTTGTTCCCTGGACAGCCGGTGAGCGCTGGAGGTGTTATCTCTGACAGGAGCAGAATGAACTCGTCGCGCCCAAAGCAGGTGTCGGCGCCTGGGATGGGGCCAATTGGAAATCCGACCCTGCTCACCACCCCCTACCCGCTGCAAACCTGGCGGGGCCGTCCCGGGAGACGCAGAGATTAGCACGGCTCCTGTCCTGTCCCTCCCCAGCAGATCTGCCCCAGATATGGGCAGGGGCCAGCATGCAGGGGCTGGAGCCACCTCCAGAGAGAGATGGGCTCTAGAGGTTGGGTCAGGGCCGAGTGGGTCAGCTGGTTCTCTGGTGTTGGTCTCCCATTTGCCGGGTGGGGCCACCCCTGCAGCATCTGAGTCTGTGGGGGCCCAATCTCAGATCCCAGCTCCCTTCCTGCTCAGATGGCAGCGAGATCTGGGTCAGGGTGGGGGCCGGGAGGGAGGCACGTTCAGGTTGGTTGGCTCACCCGGCTGTTCTCACACCGGCCTCCCTCTGGGCATGCCGGACCCAGACCATCCCCAGGGGGTGACAGTGAGCTGCCAGCTGACTGGCTGCTGGCCTCTGCCTGCCATGACCTCCACGCAGGGCCCTCAGGTCCCACCTCCCACCCCTGCTGCCCTCACTGGCCATGCACTTCTGCTCTCAGACCCCCGACTCAGCTGTGGCCTGCTCTGGGGAGCCCTTCTGAGCCCTCCACCCCAGGCCTCAGCCCCACCTCCCCTCGTGTTCTCATTGCCTGAGATGGGCCTGTTGGCCCAGATGGAGGCTCCCCTCTGCCCTGTGGCGCTGTGCATGGGGTGCGGGCAGCTGCCAGACCAGAGCCCGTGTCTGTTCTGACCCCTCATGGCTCAACGTGGGTGATGGGGAGGTGGGCCCCAGGACAGGGGTGAGGGGACCTCAGGAGGCATCTTCCAGCAGGCACAAATCCCAGCAGGTGCTCAGCTCGGGCCTGGGACAGCGGCTCTGGGCTCTATGGCTCCTGAACTCGATGCTGGGCTTGTGGCCCTCTCCTCCGGGCCGGCTCTCCACGCCCAGGTGGACAGCTCCCAGGCCCTGCGCCATCCTCTGGTGCGGCTCAGCCAAGCCCCCAGCCTCACCTGTTGCTGGGAAGGCAGCTTCAACTTCTTGGCCTTCCTGCCTCCATTCTCCTCCATTCAGCCTGGGCTGGTTCCTGAACCCCACGTCCTGAGTCCTGATCGTGGGCACTTCCCTTGGAGAGAGGCCCCTCGGGCCATGTCCTGGCTCAGGGAAGGGTGGGGGTGTTAGGTATGCCCCTGACTGAGGTTTTTGACACGGTTGTGTGAGGCTCTGCTGCAGCCTCGTCTCCAACTCCAGACCTTGGGGATTTGCCCGAAGTCCCCAGGCTATCCACCTGCCTGCCCTTTCCTCCCTACCCAGCCGTATGCACACGGGGGCCTGGCCAAAGCAGCTGAAGCTGCAAGAGCGTCCAGCCTACGAGGCCACGGCGGCCTCAACGAGGCTGTGTCTCCCAGACTCGTCCCTGGGCTCAGTGCAGCCTCTTGGCCAGGAGTCCGAACTGTGAGCCCCACTGGCTACTATGGGCCTTTTCCAGCCATGAGGGAACCCAGGCCCCAGAAGGAGGATGGGTTTCTCATTCTGCCCAGAAGAGGCTCAGGGTGGGCCAATATTGTCAAGAACCCCACCTTACGTGGGCCGCCTACAGATGCTGGCCTGAGCGTATCAGAAGGACAGAGCTTTGGTTTTAGGAAGGTGCCTCTTGGGCCACGTCGGAGGATGGGGCTGAGGCTGCCAGTGCTGTCGAGGTGGGCCATGGGGTCAGGGCAGAGGCTGCAGCCCTGGGGTGTCAGGCTATGTGAGGGCAGGCCAATTCTGAGCAGGGGGGGCTCTTGGTGGTCTGTGGCCCAGTGTGGGGGGATGGGGGGTCTACCCTATTCATGGCAGAACAGGGTGGCTTGGGACCCAACATAGGTCACCCAAGGCACAGGGATGCTCCTCCCACTGCAGGCCAAAGGAGCACTGGTGCATGGGATAAGTAGACCCCACATTGGCGGGTTTTCCCCTGAGGTCCTTGGAGGGGTAGACCTCCAGACAAAGGCCAAGGACCAAGTGCAATATCCCCCAGAGGGAGCTGCCCTTTGGGGCTTAATTAGGAGCACCTGGGCACTAGCAGGCCGGCCCAAGGGGGCCTCTGATATGGTGGCTCACACCTGCAATCCCAGCACTTTGGAAGGCCGAGGTGGGAGGATCACTTGAGGCCAGGAGTTCAAGACCAGCCTGGGCAACATAGCAAGACCCTATCTCTTTTTTTTTTTTTTTTTTGAGATGGAGTTTTGCTCTTGTTGCCCAGGCAGGAGTGCAATGGCATGATCTCGGCTCACCGCAACTTCCACCTCCCAGGTTCAAGCGATTCTCCTGCCTCAGCCACCCGAGTCGCTGGGATTACAGGTGTGCACCACCATGCCCGGCTAATTTTTTGTATTTTTAGTAGAGACAGGGTTTCACCATGGCCAGGCCGGTCTTGAACTCCTGACCTCAGGTGATCTGCCTGCCTTGGCCTCCCAGAGTGCTGGGATTACAGGCGTGAGCTACCGTGCCCAGCCAAGACCCCATCTCTAAAATAAATAAATAACCCAGGGGGCCTCTGAGTTCTGAGTTCTGTCCATGCCCATAGCCTCCAGCACTCCCTGTGGGACAGCCCCCAGCTGGAGATTTGGGGTCCCGCGTGCCCTGCACCTCACATCCTGGACAGTGGGGCTCCCTCCTCACCCTCAACCTGCTCCTCCCATGGTGTCCCCAAGTTTCCTGCCCTCACTGCCACCCTTGCTTCAGAGACCACAGTCACAGTGGCTGAGAGTCAGCCAGAAGTCCGGCTGCCCTGAGCCAGCCCACAAAGCCCATTGGCCGTGGATGAGCGGACACTGGACAAACAGCCACAGGCCCCATGCTCCAGCTGGGCGGGCCAGGCCACTGACATGCCCACGGCTGTGTCTCCGCGGCCCATGAATGGACCGTGTCTGTCTGGACAGGCGCCGGGGGCTGGCAGGCGCAGTGCCTGGGACACAGTGGACAGTGCTGGGTCAGCGCTACTCGGCTGCCCGGGGCAGGTAGAAGCCTCCCACCCCTTCCCGACCCCCACTGGACCAAGGGCCCAGGACTCAGCAGCAGGCCTCACCACACACGCGGGGGGCTGTCCGCTGTGCTTCAGGGCTCCAACTGCCGCATGTGCCACCAGGAAGTCCTCCAGGAAAAAGACAGCCCCTGCCTGCCAGCTCCCTCAGGCCCAGGCAGCCCCAGGCTCTGCGTGAGTCAGTGTGCAAGTGCAGAGGCCAGGGCTGTCTGCCTCGAGGGAGTTCAGACTGTGGTGTGTGTGGGGGGGATGGCAGTGAGGGGCAGCAGGGCTCAGCCCCAGTCCTTCCCCTTTTCATAAATGTGCTTCCGCCCCAACAGCTGATCAGTCAGCAAACCCATGTGGCTGGGCCTTCCAGCCACACCTGGGCTCTAACTCTTCCCGCCCTCACGGCCACCACCTGCTCAGGTCAAGGTGGTCTCCTCTCGCTGGGACCCATGCCCACCTCCCCCCGGCATTGGAGCCCCTGTCCAGCAAACAGTCTTTTGAAAACCTTATGTAGGTCACATGCCTCCTCCATCAGCCCCCTGAGCCCCCATTTCACTCCAACAAAAGTCTCAATGGCAGCTCGCAGTGGCCTCCTCCCCTGTCCCAGGGGCCACTCGGCTGCCAGCCCGCCCTGCTGTCCTCAACCTTGACCCTGGCCTCAGGGCCCTTGCAAGCTGTACCCTGGGTCTGGGTGATGCAGGGACCTGGCCACAGCCCGTTCACTCGTTGTCTCTCAGCCCCACCCTCACTGGCCATCGTGTAGGTGGCCGGGGCCTGGCTGGCCACGTGAGCGCAGCACTGCCCGAGCGAGGATTGCATCTGTTATTCACCCACAGTGCTCATCCAGGCTGGGCTGGGCGGCTGTCTGCTCACAGGCGGCTGCCACTCCTGGAGGGCATACAGCTTGCTGGGCCTTCCGGGCCGGGTGGGCAACAGAGCCTGCAGTCCCCTCCATGGGCCTCCGGCCCAGCCCCCCCATCCCACAAACACACACACCAGACTCTCCCCAAACACGAATCCATTTCCATTTGTACCATTGATTGTCTGCACAGACAAAGGCCCCTTTCAGACATGTCAGAGGTTCAGCAAATAAATAAATGAATGAAGTCCTGGCAGAGGAAGGGGTATGGGATGGGCTGGGGGGTGGCCAGCACCTCCTGTAGGTGGCCCAGCCCTCAGAGGGTGCCTGAGCTGGGCAGATGGCCCAGGGCACCAAGGGATGGGCCCCCACCTAGGTGGCTGGAGTTGTGTTTGGTGGGGTTTGGAGTGTAAGAATGGAAATTGGGGGTTTTACATGCTCCTGCAAAGGTGAGGCAGGCTCTGGAGTTGGGGTGCCGGGTGATACACCCTGGCTGCTGTGGGAGGATAGACTCAGAGGCCACAGGCCCGGGCCGAGCAACGCTGGGTTGACAGGTCCCTGTGTGTCCTCAAAAGCTGGGAACATCCCCACGCGCCCCTTCTTAGGGTTTCGGCTTGGACTCGGACCCAGGGACCTCCCTTAGTCCAGGGGAGTAACCCACCTGGTGCGTCTGAGCTCCACAGTGTGTGAGCTGGAATGGGGGCCCCTATGAGCTGCCTTCCGGGGAGGAGGCTAGAGCTTCACCTCTCTTCCTGAGACCCTCCAGCTCCACAAGGCTGGAGCTCAGGGGGACATGTGCCCCAGGAGGCTCCTCCCAGCTGTGCCTGGGTCAGACCCCCTGAGACCCCTGTGCTGCCCCCAGCCTGGGCCTGAGGATGCCTTAGGGGTAGGCCCAGGGTCCCACCCCAGCCTCTTCCACCAAGGGGGTCGGGGTACCCAGAAACTTCGAGTGTGGCCCTGAGCTCCTTCTGCTCCACTCCCCATCCTAGGCTCCTGGTGGCTGGAGTGGGGCCCTTGGGAGGGTGAGGGCTGCTCTTCATAGACGGGCAGGACCCAGCTGGTCTGGGAGACTGCAGACCATGGGTGGGGCTCCCCAGTCAGGTCCTAGCACAGGCAGGGACTATGTAGGGGTTATCCATTGTCCTTTCCCCCAGGGCAGAAACAGCCAGAAAGAATCTTAGCTGGGCAGCTGGAAAAGGGGGCTGGCCAGATCCAGGAGGACTGCCTGGAAGAGGGGGCTAGGGAAAAGGCCTCCAGAGGTGGCTGGGCCTGATGGGAGCTGGGCTGGCCGGCTGCAGGGCTGGCCACTCCAGTCCTGCCCAGCCAAGCCCCCAGGGCAGCGCTGACTCCTGGCCATTCTGGGGACAACAATAGCAGGCATTTAAATTCCAATTGAGTCGGCCAGAGTGGCCGCGGGCGTGAGAACGGGAGCCCCCACCCCCAGCCAGAGCCCCGCCCGCCACATTCCTGCCTCCCCGGAGATGGCCGTGGCCAGGGCCGTCGCCAGGGGGCCGGGAATGCGGCGCTCAATGGCTTGGGACAAGGGCCCATTGAGCAGTGACGGCCAGGATTGAGCTGTCAGTGCCCCCCACTCGGGACCCCTCCTCTGTCCCTGCCCCTCCCCCCAGCGTTACTGGTGTCAGCTGCTCCAGGGACCCTGCTGATACCCTTCTGGGCTGGGCCCTGAGCAAGCATGGTCCTGGGGTCCATGTGACTGACCGCTGGCCTCCACCTCACATGCCCTCGCCACCTGGCAGCAAAGGGGCCTCCCGCTTCACGCCTCTCTTCTGCCTGAAGCCCCAGGGGATTCCCAGTGTCCACAGGCATCAGAGGCCGTGCTTCTCCAGCCACAGGGCCAGCTGCCTGCCACCCCCCTTGCACTGCTTGGTCCTCCTCCAGCCCAGCCCTGTTCTGTGGCACCCAAGAGGCCTTGCCTGGCCATCACCCACCCTCACCAGCCCCAGAGGGAGGGACCCCTTTTCCTGCTCTGCCCAGCGCCTGCCTCGAGCCTGGCACTCAGGGGCACCTACTGTATTTGAGGAGTCAAGGTTTTCATGCAGTGTGGCCCCCAGGACCTCAGGGCATGATGACCTCAAGAAAGCCTGTAGGAAGTGAGGGTGAGAGGAGGCATGGCAGTGGCCCCTTGTCCTGAACCCGCTCGAGCCCCGTGGTCAGAAGCCCATGCCAAGAGGCCAGCCCAGGCCCCCCGAGCCTGCATCCCACCTCAAGCCTGGGTCTCCCTCTCTCCTCGGCTCTGTGATGCCTGCCACAGACCAGGGCCCATCAGTGTCCATCTCCCACCCAGACAGGGTCCCCGCCAGCCCTAAGCATGGCCAGCCCAGCATGCTTTGCTCAGTCCTCACACTGTGTCTGGGCACAGCCAGGGCAGGAGCGTGTCAGGAGAACCAGGGAGCCTGGCCTGGGATGGGGTGGTCCCCAGGCTGGCCAGTGACAGGAGGCATAAAGTCCTCAGCTGCTGGGGCCTCGCTTGGGAGAGAGCTTGAAGCTGGGGGAGGCTGGCACCACGCCCGGGGGACAGGTGTTGAGGGGCCCACCTGGACATCTCCTTCCACTCTGCTTGGGAAAGGAGCTCTTGCCCCCGTCCCCTGACCACCTCGATGGAGGGTGCCCTGGCGTGGGGAGAAGGGAGCATCCATGGCTGGAATGGGCAGCCTGCCAGGCCTGCTACCTCCCCCAGCGAGTGGCAGGAACCCCAGACAGGCCCAGTGACGGGCCGAGGGGCAGGACCTGGGCTTCCAAGTGCTCCCAGGGAATGGGGCCCGGGACTCCAGGCAGCATCACCCGCTAGGCTCAGCCTGACCATCCGCACGCTCAGGACCTGGCCCAAGCACTGCTGAGATCCCTGGAGCAGGGCCCCATGCAGGGCTGACGCACCAGCCTCCTGCACAAAGTGCCCAAGAGCCCCACCTCCAGCCCAGGCCACCATGTGGCCTTCGAGGACAGGGCCATGGCCTATGGCCCAGATGAGCCTCCAGGGCCGGGAGCAGCCCCTGACACCTGGGAGGTGCTCACTGGGTGGCTGTGGATTGAATTAATTAGTGAAGAGCGAAGGGTCAACGCCTGATTCACAAGAGTCCTGTGAGGGCCGGTGGCCCGCAGCACAGGCCTCTGAGGTCCCCAAGCCTGGCCCTCGCTGCCCTGGGGTTCGGGGAGCACAGGCCTGGAGCAGGGCCCTCTGCTGGCCTCAGTCTCCACACCTCATCAGCTGGGCTGGGCATGGGGCAGGGCCCGTGGCCAGGCCCTAGGGTCAAGGACAGCTACAGGAGGTTCCTCTGGGAACTGCCTACCCCTCGGGGCCCCAGCTGGCCTCAGTCTCGCTCTGGTCCAGGCCCAGGTACCACCCTAGGAGCTCACATGCCCCGAGGGGCTGCCCACCTTTCAGCCTCCTCCCCAAACCCATGGGGTCATCTGATGCCTCCAGGCCATTGTGGAGGCTGTGCCTGTGGTCAGGAGGCCCACACCTGGCGGGCAGGGTTTGAGAGTAGACGGGAGGGTTGAAGAGCCCTGGGGGGTAAGGTAGGGCGGTGGGGAGAGGATGCAGAAAGAAGGTCCGGGGAGCGGCCAGGGGAGGGTGGAGAGCGAGGTGGTCAGAGAGTTGTTCGGAAGCCCTAGCTGTGCTGAGCTGGCCGGGAGCCCAGGAGCCGTAAGAGTCCCCAGCAGGTGGAAGGCTGAGGTGGAAGAATTGCTTGAACCTGGGAGGCGGAGGTTGCGGTGAGCCAAGATCGCGGCACTGCACTCCAGCCTGGGCAACAGAGTGAGACTCCGTCTCAAAAAAAAGAGTCCTGAGCAGGAAGGGGACTGAGCCCACCCAGGTTTCCATGGGCCCTAGATGGTCTGAGAGAAGGCACTGAGGAGCAGGCGCCAGGGCGAGGCTGCGAGGAGAGAAGGGACTGAGGAGCAGGCGCCATGGCGAGGCTGCGAGAGGGTGCTCACGTCCAGTGTGGGCAGCAGGGCCCGGACCTCAAGTGGATTTTGAAAACAACACAGCTCTAGCAGCGCTGTGAGCAGGGCTGGACCCACCACAGCCTCACCTCGCTCCCTGCGGCCTGGCCTGTGCCAGCTCCTGAGGCCCAGGTGGCCCTGCTCAGTGTCTCTCAGCTCTGGGGTCCCTTGGCAGGCATGGCGTCCAGCCCAGAGCTGGTTATGAGTCCCCCGTGGCTCTGCCCTCTCCACTGCTCCAAGGCACATCTGCAGGGTGGGGGCCAGAGTCTCAGCCCTGGGAGGGGGAACATGGGCACAGATGCCAAGGGTGGGGGTCGAGCCCTCTGTCAGCCCACAGAATCCCGCTGCACTGCTCTCTGCTGAGCATGGGGCACCTTCTTTCTCTCTTTGCCCTGCCTGCCGAGCAGCTCAGACCAAGCCAAGGGCCCAAGGGCGGTAATTCTCTCTCCCCAGGTTCTGCAGTGTTTTTTTTTTGTTTCTGGGCCTCAATAAATCTGATGTATAGGGCTGGGGGCGGTGGCTCACACCTGTAATCCCAGCACTTTGGGAGGCCGAGGCGGGAGGATAATGAGGTCAGGAGATCGAGACCATCCTGGCTAACACAGTGAAACCCCATCTCCACTAAAAATACAAAAAAAAAAGCCAGGCGTGATGATGGGCACCTGTAGTCCCAGCTACTCAGGAGGCTGAGGCAGGAGAATGGCGTGAACCCGGCAGGCGGAGCTTGCAGTGAGCCCAGATCGCACCACTGCACTCCAGCCTGGGCGACAGTGAGAGACTCTATCTTTAAAAAAAAAAAATTACAATAAATAAATCTGATGTATAAAAGCTGTGTCTTCTCAGAAGCTTAAAGCTCCAACTGGGCATGGTGGCTCCAGCCTATAATCCCAGCACTTTGGGAGGCCAAGATGGGCGGACTGCTTGAGCTCAGGAGTTCGAGACCAGCCTGGGCAACATAGCAAAACCCCGTCTCTAAAAAAAAAAAACAAAAATTAGCTGGGTGTGGTGGTGCTCGCCTGTAGTTCCAGCTACTTGGGAGGCTGAGGAGGAAGGATGGCTTGTGCCTCGGAAGCAGAGGCTTCAGTGAGCTGAGATTGCACCGCTGCACTCCAGCCTGGGTGACAGAGCCAGACCCTGTCTCTAGAAAAAAGTAAAAAAAATACAAAACACAGGACGCGTACAGCTCCACCGTGCCAAAGCTGTGCAGGGTACACGTCTCTCTGTTCCCAGCCCTGAGGCCTGGATAGGATGAGAGGACCCAGCCCACTAACCCAGTGCAGCCCCAGCCCCGGCAGAGTTACCACCCAGACCTGCAGCCCCGGGCCGGACTAGGGGTGGGGCAGCCCTGAGCTGGGCCCATGCTGTTCACAGGAGCCAGCTGTCTGCTGTTCGACTGGAGTCCTGTCTCTCACAGAGTCCCCGGTCAAGCCTGGGTGCCCTCTACTGCCCGTGAGCCACACAGCAGGTCTGGGGGCTTCCTGCCGCCTCTCCTGAGCATGCGGCCCCACAGGCGTGCCCGCCTGGGCAGCTGCTCCAGGGTCTGGGGGCAGCCCCGAGGCGACGCCCAAGCAATAGCTCACAGCGCCTTCCAGAAGTCTCCAGACACTGAGGCCTCTCCTCGCAGACCTGGTCGCAGCTTTATTGCCCCCACTCTATGGATGGCTGCATGGGTGAGCCATGGCCACGCAGGGAGCCTGGTCCTCCGGGCTGGGGCCGGCCCTGAGATGGGACGCACAGTCAGGAGGTGGGTGATGGCCGAGGTGAGGGGCTCGGGGAGGGGGCCGGTCATGGCATCAGAGCCGGGTTACTATGGGGCCTGGCCATTGAGGACAAACGGGGTGATGACAGCAGGGCCCCAGGAGGGAGCCTGCAGCCCATGACATTCAGAGCAGAGCATGGGAGATGTAGGAAAGGGGGTCACAGGACCTACCGGGTCTTTCCGGGTGTACGGCGCCGGCAGGTGCCCAGGGCCTCCGGCCCCTCGTCTGAGGGCAGGGGAGACAGGTGGTGGGGGTGGTGCAGGGCGGCTGGGTAGAACCTGAACAGAGAGGCCCTGGGGAACAGGCTGGCTGTCGAGTCTCCACCTGCCCAAGCTGATTTCTGGCACTACCAGTTCTGTGAGCTCCACAGTAGCAAGCAGTGGGGTCCTTTAAGCTCCCCAGGCAGAATGCCAGGTCTGCACCCCTCACGGGCCTGCATGCATGAGCCGAGCAACCTGAGTCAAGGGCGTCCTTAGGGGAGGGCATGTGGGGCCGCTCTGGGGGTCCTGCCGTGCTGTGCTGGGGCCACAATGTCAACGTTGCAGGGCAGAAAGGTCCAGTCGCCTCCCTGTGATCCCTGGACAGGACCATTTTGTCCTGGGGGAGCTAAGGGTCTTCCAGCAGTAAGGGGTGGGTGGGCAGAGGCAGGGATGGGGGTGGGATGGGGGTCTCTTTGAGACTCACCAGCCCCTGGTTTTGGAGATTTGCCCTTCCCCCTGCTCTTCAGTGGGGTGGATCCGGGAGGACCACGGAGCCAGCAGTAGCTGGTGGACCAACCCTGCCCAGCAGGCACACAGATTGCCCCAAGGCAGGGCTGGAAGCCCAGGCAAGCCCAGGCCTCTGTGGGGCCAGAGAGGAAGTGGGGAAGGAAGAACCTCTGTGGAGGGAGGTGCCCGCCCTTGGACTCGGCTTGGTCTGAGTTTCCTGGCAGCCAGGGCGAAGAGAGAAGGTGCCCCAGACTCAGGAGAGAGTGGTGCAGCAGGGTTCTGTGGGCAGACGGAGGGCTCAGCCTCCACCCTTGGCACCTAGGGTGGGGGTCGCCTGCAACCCGTCCCTCTCTGCAGTCCCTACCCTCCAGGAACCAGGTTAAAGGCTGGGCAGGGGTATGGGGACCAGGGCTTCAGTCCCAAGGTGCCTGTGACATTGTCCTGCAGTTCCTGCACTGCCAGGAGGATGATCCTTGAGGGCTAATGAACCCCACACGGCCGGGGCGAGCCTCGAGGCCAAGACACAACTCTTGTGGAACCCTGGCAGCTTCTCTGAGGTGGCCATGTGGACGACGGGGGTGTGTCCTGGTGCAGCAAGCTGGGGGTTGCTTGGGAGGGAGGACGAGCTTGACCCAAGGGAGGGTGCTTGATGGGCAGTCCTGAGGTGCTCAGCCAGGGAGGGGCTCTGCGTGATATGCTGTGCACTCAGGGCAGGGGCTGTCCTCCCGAAACTGAGCTTCTTCACTTGTCTTCTGACTCACTTATCTCCCCGAGCCCCGGAGATACAAGGATCACAGGCCGGGGCCCTTTCCTGAGCTGGCCAGAGCTGGGCAGGATACTTTGGGTACGCAGCTTTTGTGGGCTAGCCTGGAAACTGGGCTATCCTGGACACTGCACTGGCAACAGGTTGTCTGGAGCCAGGTCAGGGCACGTGGGGCTGGAGAGAGCCCTGAGCCAAGGCTGTCAGCTGAAGCCTCTGACACTACTTGTATCCCTAGGACAATCACACGTGTGGGCACATGCGCACGTGACCATGCAGGCACGGGTCCGGGCACCAGACTGTGCTGCCACCTGAAGCCCCTGCCCTGGCTGCGGACGCCCATTTGGCTGGGCACAGCAAGGCGGCGGCCTTGGCACAGGGATCCTGCCCAGCCTTGCTCTGACCCAGTTTTCCGTGCCCAGGCAGGCGGGTGGCACTGGAGTGGGGGCTCCAGAGCTTCTCTTTGGCAACACCAATCCCTGGGTCCGAAGCAGCTCCGCAGGGGCACCTGGCTGGCTCCATGTGCCCTGGGAGTGTCCTCTGAGAGGGTGGGTGCACCCCCTGGGATGTGACCACCCAGCCTCAGTGGTTTCACATCCTGGAACCAGTGCCATGCCCCTGCCTTCTGTCTGTGGTCCCTAGGCACACAGCTGCCGCTGCCTGAATGCGCTCTGCCTGCCCTGCCTTCTGCCTCTAGATGAACAGACCTGTCATCCAGGGACCGATCCCTGTGGCCCTCCACTCTAGACCTGCAGCCTGCTTCCTTGCCCACTCCTGGGGGTCAGTCACGGCCTGGCTGGAGACCAGATCCTTGAGGGGTGAATTTGGGGTTAAGCCTCAGAGCCATAGGGCCTGGGCAGACCTCAGAGGACATCCCAGAGAAGGGAGGGTGGAAGGTCCCCATGGGCAGGGAGGCGCAGGGAGCAAAGACTGCTGGGAGTGGGGAGGGGAGCTGGGCAGGCGGAAGGGCGGCCGTGGGAAGCCAGCCCTGGCCTGGCTGGCCTGATAAGCTGCCCCTTTGATCCGCACTGAGGCAACACAGACCCCCATCCTGAGATAACCCCAGGCCCGGGACCTGAGGCTCTGGTCAACCCGCCCTCCCTAGTGTGCACTGCCCTGCCCCTCCAGCCCTGGGTGGACCCTGGCCCTGACAGTGACTGGTCCTTGCTCAGTTGCAAGCTGGGTGGGTGCAGTGTGAGCCCAGGCCTGGCAGGCACTCCATGTGCCCCCACCCCAGGACCTGCTGGTCCTCACCCTGCCCTCAAAGCCTCCCCAGCCCCAGTCTCTGTGTCCAGCTCTCTGTCCCCTCTGGTTGGGCACGGGCACCTCCCCCGCCCCCCGGTTCCCATCCCCTTCACTGTGCCCCTGGGAGGCCCCTGAGGCCCCCACTCCCCAGCTGGAGCTCAGCAGGTTTGAGGCCCTTTGGGCAGCCCTATCTGACCAGGGCTATGGTGTGGCACAGGTGTAGGCACAGGTGTGGCATAGGTGTGGGCACCAGTTATATGTGGGGTGGGTGCGCACTGCCTAGGCACTTTCTCCCGGACGCCTGCCTCTGCCTGGCTCCGGTCAGCACCCCCATGCCCTCAGTCCCTCCCCTGCCCAGGTCAGTGGACAATGAAGCTGTCAGCAGACCGGGGCCGGGGGAGGCAGGCAGGCGTGGCGGGGGAGGGAGGCCTCAGGAGGCGAAGATGTCTCTATTAGGGGCTGCAGACCTTGCTCCCACTGTCCTGCCCAGCCCTGGGGCCTCCGAGAGCTGGAGGCAGAGGTGGCCCCAGGCTCGGGGCAGAAAGGGGAGTCTTGTCCATCAGGGCCCCAGTCAGCCTTGGGGCTGGGTCCTTGGAAGGGCAGGCCCATAGATGGAGGAGCCCAGAGCATGGGGCTGGCCACAGGTGGTCAGGGAGGGTCCGAGTGTGGCTGAGAGCTGCGTAGGGATGAGGTGTCCAGGGTGCTGATATCCCAGCCCTGCCGGCCTCCTAAGGCACCCGCGGCCCGCATCTCCCTGCTGGGCAGAAGCAATGGGGGACACTCTACCCAGTGTCTCAGCACACCTTCGGTCAACGGCTGCTAGGATATACCCCAACTGTAAAATGGAGCAGCTCTGTGGCTTCAACAGACACCCCTCCCCAGTGCCTGCGGCTGAGCTGGAGTGGTAGGAGGGCTTCCGTGGGAGCAGGTGGCAGGAAGCACAAGGGCTGGGGGACCTGCAGAAGCTCCGCGCCTCCGGGAGGCTGGGGCCAGAGCAGCCTTCTTGCAGGGGCCCTGGTTTCAGCCCTCACCCTGACTGCCCTGCTGGATCCAGGCAGACAAGGCCCCACATACACCACAGCAAGGGCCCAACCCGCCAGCCAGGCCCTCTCCTTGGCAAGAGGCAACTTCTGTTGTTGACAGAAAGGCCAACAGCTGGGCTAGGGGAGGTCTCCAGGGACCAGCCACGCCCCACTTCCTGGGGGCTGGAGAGGACTGGGGAGGGTGGCCCGGGGTCCGTGATCATCAGGGCCTGGCCTAGGCCTTCTCTCCCAGATTCCCCCAGAGCTGGAGTCCCCAGAGCCATGCCCCTTCCCTGGCATACCCAGGTGCCCAGGCCGTCTCCTCCTGGACACTTGCGGATGTTGCCCCTGCTCTCCCCACTGCCCTCTAAGCAGGCGTGAATAGTCCCTCACAGCTTGGGAGACTGAGGCCCCCAGCAGGTGCCTCTTACCCAAGACCTCGGAACCGGGCGAGGTCCTCCGGGCCCACCAGGACCTGCCTCAGACATCAGGCTTTGCACTTGCAGCCCCACTGCCAGGCCAAGGGCCTCCAGCTGCAGCCTCTGCCGTCATCTGCCAGGTTCCGGGGCTGAACGTCAGCGCCCTGTGCCCCTGCTGAACGTGCCGGGTGGGGGCCTGGCTGGAGACTGCACCTGGAGGCAGGGCTCCTGAGGAGGCTGCCCAGGGAGCCAGAGCCAAACAGCTGCCTCCTCTAGTCAGCCCTTGCTGGGGCAGCGTCCTGCAGTGGCTGGGGGTAGGGCGGGGTGGGGCAGGGCTGCCGTCCCTCATGCTGCTGGGCACCTGGTCTGGGGCAGGGGGCTCCGGCCCATCGGTCTCCCTAAATACTGTGGTGAAACCCCCACCCTTCCCAAGCTCAGCTGAAACCTCCCTGGAGCAGGGCTGTCGAATCAGGCCACTGAGCGCCTCCTGCTGCCTGCGGCCCTGTGCCTCAGTTTTCCCACCTGTCAAGTGGGGGTTGGTGATGCGGCTGGCATGAAGTTTCTGTCAGGAGCCACCGGCACTCCACACCTTGCCATCCACCAGTTCTCAGCCACACAGAGTGTGGGCTTGCCACAAGTCAAGCCATTTGTGGGGGTGGGGCCATCCCCACGCCCTGGCTGGGCTGAACGGGATCTCCAGCCTCTCATGGGCAGCTGCCTGCTGGGCCCAGCTGGCCACTCTGGACTCTTGGGCCCTGGCCGGAAGCACCACTGAGGTTGTCCATGGCTTGGGGACGGGTGAGCAGAGGGTGGCCAGGTGAGGCCCTGAGAAGGGACTCTGGCCGAGGCTGGCCAGGTGACAACCAGAGTGGCGGGCAGGGCTGAGAGGAAGGGGCATCCCGAGGAGGGCGGAGGCCGCGGAGGGAGGAGGGTGTGACGTGGGGTTGGACCGGCGGCCCCGAGGCCTGGATTCCTAATTCAGCCGGAGCCTGTGGAGTCGGGGCTTGTTTATTCTTGGCAGGAAGGCTGGTGCTGGGGGGGCAGAAGTGGGGAGTGAAGCCTTTTCAAAAAATAATAATAATAAAAACGCTCATTTAGAAGGCTCCCAAGGCGTGCTGAACTCCAAAAGGGTCTTAGAAAAATTGCTGAGAAGGTTTAAGTGTAAATGGACCCAAAACACCATAATTAAATTTCCCTTAAATTTACCAGAGTTTGGGGTCAAAGAAAAAATAAAACTTAGAGAAAATACACTTGAGGTTTCAGGCCGATGCCAAGTGCTCAGGAAAATAGACTCTGAGCTGCTCAGCGGCTACCGGCCTGGCCCCGCCATCCTGGGAGCGGCCCAGCCTTAACCCCTCCCTGGCCAGCCCTCCGCTGCCCGCCCCACCCACCCCTGCGGGGGACCCCACCACCACCTCCTGCTGCTTCTACACGTTCGAGCAGTCCTCCTGTGCCAGCCTCCAGGCAGGGAACTGGCACCCCCCACCAATCCCAGGCTGGGGCAGGAGCCCAGGGGGAGCCTGAGTGTTCACCCCCGCCCCCATCCCTACACCTCTCTCGTGTCTGCAGACAGCTCTGGTTTCCTTTCTTTGCTCATCTGGGAGCAGCCACATTTTCCAAACCAAAGTCAGAACTTGAGGTCTAGTGGTCTGAGAGAACCAAATGGCAAAAAGGCCAGAATGTTTGAGCTGGGACTGTCCTGGCATATCCAAGTCGACAGCCTCCCAGCAGCTCATGATTCATGGTGTTACCCTTTTTCCTCAGCCTGCCAGGAAGCTCAGAGCTAAAATTAAGGATCTTGCTAGATTCGTTGGGTTAGGGATTTGGGAATTTTTTCTTCTTCTTCTTCATGTTCTTTAAAATTTTATTTCTGTCATAATGAGCAAATCAAGGTTTGTTTTTTTAACTTAATACTCTTCAAATTCCCTGAGAATAAATTTAAAAGGCAAAGTCAGGCATGATGGCACATGCCTGTACTTGGGAGGCCGAGGCAGGAAGATTGCTTGAGCCCAGGAGTTCAAGACCAGCCTGGACAGCATAGTAAGACTCTGTCTCAAAAATAAAATAGAAGGCAGAAACTACGCATAAACTGTAACAGTTATGGCCCCACTAACAGCCCAGCCCAGTTCAGCAGGGCTATCCAGGGGCCCCTTTTCCTCCATCCCTGGCAGGGCTATGCCAGGTGGCCTGTCCTGATCCCTGGCACCCAACCCTGTGCCCTGCCAGTGTGGAAGGGCACTAGTGGTTCCTGGGGAAGGTGGTAGGAGATGGGGAGCTCCCAGGGGAGATCGCATGGCTCCCAGGGGTCCCATGGGCAGAAGGGACTTGATACCCCCTCGGGACCTCCGTGTCCCCTGTCCTTCCACTCAGCCTCATGGCAAGGCCGAGGGAAGCTCCCCGAAGCAACCCCTGCCCTAGGCCAGGTTCTGATCACAGAGGGGAGCCGGGCAGGAGGCTCTCTCTGGCAGCTCCCCTGCCCTGGGTTCCAAGTCTCCAAGCCTTGGCCTCCCTGCCTGCCTCCCTGTCGGGAACGGCGGCAGCTGCCTGCCCGGAGCACTGTGGAGAGCAGGTGGTGCGGAGCTGAGTCTGTGCTAGGAACGTCCCCTCTGCCGAAGGCGCCTCTGCCATTTTCCGAGTACCTGCAAGGCAGGCATAGGAGAGGTGGGTGTGAGCAGGGCCGTGGGCAACCTGCTGAGGCCCTGCACCCAGGATGGGCCTCCCTCCCAGGCACCCTCTGCCACTCACCCACACAGGACCCAGCAAACCAGGCCACCCAGCTCTGAGTCACCACTGGGGCTGGGCTGGGCCAGGCCGTCAGCCCCACGTGCCACTTGCCTTGGCCCCTGCCTCCCACGATCACCTTCAGGGGGGAACCCCTGGGTGTGGGCCTCAGGAGGTGGGTGGGGGTGCAGGGGGAGTGGGTAGGGAAGTGTAAACTGAGGTTCAGCAAATGGGAAGTTCCTGTCCAACCAGCACCTGCTTGGAGCCTCCTGCACATGCGGACCCTCAGCAGGCTCCCCCAATCCTCACCTGCCCTCCCTGCCCCAAGGGCCCCAGAAGGGCCTACCTCATCAGGTGCCAGGAGAATGAAGCCGGATAATATTGCAAAGGGTCTGTGGAAACGCTTGGGCAAGGGCGCTGTGATGAAATCGTGGCTACTGACGGCTAATGTGCAGAGAGTCACCGAGATTCAGGAGTCGACCAGCCGGCTTGGCCTCACCTCAGTGTCGGGGGAATGCTACCTGCACCTGTGGGCTTGGAAGCAACTCATTTGAATAATCCAATTATTCAGACAATACTAAACTGAGCTTTCAGGCAAGACCTCCCTTGGCCCTGGCAGCCCTGGGGCAGAGTGGCCAGCAACTTGCTGGTGGCCATGGTGGCACTAGGACCCCGTGAAAGCAATTTGGCAAAATTAGCGGAGTCATGGAAATGCTCCTGCCCTTCGACCTAACTGCTCCCAGACAGTGCCACTGGAGAAGCCATTCAGAATGTGGAGGGCGCCAGAGGAGGCAGCTGCCACGCAGTGCATAGTGGGCAGAACGGCAGTCCCCAAAAGACATGGTCATGTCGTCATCCCTGCAGCTTGTGAACCTGACCGTATTTGGAAAACGATCTTTGCAAGTGTAATTAAGGTGAGAATCTTGAGATGGGGGGATCATCTTGGATTATCCAAGCGGGCCCTACATCCAACGACAAGTATCCCTATAAGAGATGGAAGAGATGATGTCAGAGTGGGAAGCAGAGGCTGGAGCAATGCGGCCATGAGCCAAGGGACACCTGGAGCCCCCAGGAGCTGCAAAAGGCAGGAAGGTCCTCCCTGGAGCCTTTGGAGGCAGTGCAGCCCTGCCTACACCTTGATTCCAGACATCTGGTCTTCCAGACTGTGAGAAAGTAAATTTAAGTCAACTAGTGTGCAGTAATTTGTGAGGGCAACCTAGAAATGCAGGATGCCACTGAACGAGGGAGTCCCAGGCTGCAACTGGAGGGAGAGGTGGTGGGCCGGGGTCAGGGCTGCGGGGATGAAGGGAGGGAGTGGGTCTTCAAAGTGCTGGGTCCCCAGTCCCTCCTCCTGCCAGCACTGCCCACTGGCCAAACCCACCCAGAAGCTGGAGACTAAGGGACCCTGAGAGATAGGGTCTGCAGGATCAGCCTTTCAGGGACAAATGGGAGAGAGACTGGGGTAGGGACACACGGGAAACAGACCCCTACTGGGCATTTCTGCCAAGGAGAGGATCCTGGTGGGGAAGAAAGCAGAAAGCTATGTGTCCACAGATGCATGGATGCTCCCCTCCCAGAGACCAGGGGCCGTGGGTGCAGAGGGAGCCAGTCCTTCTTGGTGGTAGTGGGAAAGGAGCCGACTGCTCCACTGAGCCCTTCTACCTACAGAAGGGGCCCCGCTCAGCAGCTGTTCCCTGAGGGAGACCTGCCCCATGCATGAGCTCCTTCCCACAGTCCCATTCAGTCCCCCAGGGGGAGGGGCAAGACTGTGAGGAGATGGCCACACGCATCCTGGTGCTTTCAGAACCTGATGACTTAGCTGGTTAAGAGAGCTAAGGCTGGGCCCGGTGGCTCACACCTGCAATCCCAGCATTTTGGGAGGCCAAGGCAGGTGGATCGGTTGAGGTCAGGAGTTCAAGACCAGCCTGGCCAACATGGCGAAGCCCCGTCTCTACTAATGATACAAAAATTAGCTGAGTGTAGTGGTGCACACCTGTAATCCTAGCTACTCGGAAGGCTGAGACAAGAGAATCACTTCAATCAGGGAGGCGGAGATTGTTCAAGCTGAGATTGTGCCACTGCACTCCAGTGCGGATGACAGAGCGAGACTCCCTCTCAAAAAAAAAAAAAAAAAAAAAAAGAGCAGGGTCAGTGTGCTGCTGTGCCCTGGGGAGCGGTGTCCTGGGAGGGGCCTGACTGGCAGTGGCCTGGGGCTGTGCTCTGGAGGGGGCTGGACAGTGCACTTGGAGGTTAGTGAGGCTGGGCCCCAAGATGGTCTGGGGACATGGACTTGGCCAGAGCAGGAAACAAGGGTGGCCGAGGACAAGTGCTGAGCCACCAAGTGGGCACAGAGGGGTGAGCATGAGGGCTCCCTGGGAGCAGAGCCCTTCCAAGGCCCTGAGGTCAGTCCAGGGACACCCTGGCCTCTGGGAGCTGCAGGGTTGAGCTGTGCATGGGCTGGGTAGGGTCAGCAAACAGCCAGTCACTGAGGGGCTTTTAGCGCCCATTTTCCTGATGAGTACATCTAGTCCTGGAAGCCACAAGCCAGGCGGGCAGCAGACCCGGCCAGCCCTCCCCCCAGCTCACTAGGTCCCATGGGCCCCGGACCCCCTTGGGCTTTGCCTGAAGATGGGAGCAGTTGGCCTTTTCCTTGTGAGGGTGGACACAGAACCTAACAGTCATGTGGGGTAAGGGGACCCAGACACCCGCAGCGTCCCCCGCAGGGCAGTACCTTCCCCTCCTGGGAACCCACCTCACCAATCCCAACCCTCCTCTGCTGGACTCTGAGCCCGCCGCGTGGAGCCTAGAACCTCGGGCCAGCTCAGGCTCTGCCACCAGCTCTTCGTCATCCTCCCTCAGAGCCGGGCTGCGCTCCCCAAGCCAGGGGTCTCCAGCCCCTGCCCTTCATTCTAGGCCGGGCAGGCAGCCAGTCCCAGGCCTGTGTCCTCCTGGGGGGCAGGGGTAGGGACCTCTCGGGGCCGGGAACTCAGGCGGCTTAGGTGCATGCGGCTCGGCCCCAGGTTAGTCAACGCAGCCTCTGCTCCTCGCCAGTCAGGTACGCAGGCCGCGCCGGGCTGCCCCAGGCCTGCGGCGCACACCGGAGGCTCGGCCTGGAATGCCGTCCTGCCCTCCTCCACCTGAGGAATTCCCGCTCACACCACAGGGTTCAGCTCCGCGGCATCTTGGTGACGCCTCCTGACATCCCGACCCCCGCCGAGACCTCCCCTCTGAGCTCCTGAGCACAGCCTCAGGGGACCCGAGCTGCGCGCTGTGCAAACGGAGGCCTGCGCTCGCCCTCGGTGCGCCCCGTG
>NW_012110696.1:1456469-1464655 GCF_000951045.1 Mandrillus leucophaeus | reverse complement strand
CCCGCCCGCGCCCCCGCGCCCCTTTCTCCGGCGGCGGCTGCAGCCTCCCGGAACAATGTCATTTTTTTTATGAATGAAAGTGGCCCGGCGCTTGAATGTGCGTGTCATTCAGCGGCGTGACAGGGGCCGTCGGGAGGTCAGCGCGCGCTTTTAGCGCCTGCTCGGGCGGCCCCGCTTCCAGGGGTGCGGGAGGGGCGGCCGCGGGGGGAGCCTGGCTTTCGTATTCTCATTCAGATAAAGATATTACTCCCTACGGCCCGGGAATGTCAGCCAGCCCCGGGGAGGGGCGGCGGCCAGGCTGCGGAGCCTCTCCCGGACCCCCGGCGGGCGCGCGGGGCCTCCCCCACTTGCGCCTGGAACGCCCCGCCCCCCGCCTTGGGGCGGCGACCCTGCCCGCACTGGAGCTGGTGAAACAGGTAGTGAGTTGATCGGTCAATAAACTTAATCCGGTTCCTTAACAAGATGGGCCGGGCAGTAAAAATACAAAGACCTCGTGAAATGGACTGAGGTCTAGGCTGGCGCTTGCCCGGGAACATAAATTATGGAGCCTTGGCTGACAGTGGTCAAGGGCGGTGGGGAAGGTTTTGGCCCCTGGACTGCCCTGGCCACCCCAGGCCCTGCCAGGACAGCCGCCATCTCCCCAGAGGGCTGTGTTCCTGGTTGGAGCCTAGGGGGACCCCCCAGGGTGCAGGGAGGAAGACGAGGTCGGCTCTCCCACAGCGCCACACCCCCCAGCAGGGGTCTCTGGGTGCAGGGTCTTTCCTGAAGGTGCTGACTGAATCCTCCCCCATCCCTCCTCTGCCGGACTGGACTTTGAGCCGCGTGGGCCTCTGGGTGGTTCATTAACCTGGGCTGAGCGTGGCCTCCAGGTCCTTGTGTGAGCCTAGGAACCCCTCGTTACTCACCCCCCAGCCCCCCAGCTCTCAGGTACTTGGAGCTGGAACTGGGAATGGGGCACCCCTTGTTACAGCTGAGCTTGGGTGGGAGTCCAGGGGCTTGGGGGTCTCCTGGAGGAGGGGGTCCAAAGTCACCCCATCTAGGGAGGCAGGCAGCCCTCACCTGAGTGACTAAGGAGTGAATGAGCTGGGAGTGGAGCCACCTTTGGTGGGGTAAGGGGTTGGCCTGGACCTCCAGACTTCCAGCCCAGGCTCTGGTGCCCTCTTCGAACTTCAGTTTCCTCACCTGTCCAAGAGAACCGATAATGGCAGGCTGTTTGAAGTATTAGGCCGGATAACCCTGGCAAGCCCTCTTTAGCCTGCCCAGCCCCCAGATCCCTTTTTTCCTGACTTTATTGTGAAACTCTGAAGAGGAATGTCTCCAGGTGGGGAGACAGGGAGGCTGGACTTTTGGAGGCCTCCTCCTCTTAGGCTATTTTATGGCCCCTGCCTGGCAATACCTCCTGTCCCCCAGAGAGCTGCAGAGAACTTCATGTGCATCCAAAACCAAAACGTGTTGTTCCCTGACCCTAAGCCCTCATCTCACCCCAAAACCCAAATAAACCCCTGGGGCAGCCAGCTCTGGAAGTGACTCTGAATTTGCTCCTTGTTTTCTGGGGTCAACCAAGGGGCTTATGATGGAGCAAGCCTCCCCCACTCTCTCACCCATGCTCCTTCACATGCACTGGGCCTCCACTGCAGAGACCCGGAACCTGGAGGAAGGTTCCCCAGGCCAGAGTTTAGCCGTCCCCAGCACCCTGGCCTAACGGTCATCAGTCCTGGGGCAAGAGACCCAGGGCAGGGAGCGCCTCTCACCCCCACTCTCACTTCTCCAGCCACCCAACAGGGTGTGGTGCCTTCCCTGAGCTCCTGGGCCTGTGGGGTGGGATTTTCACATTGTGCCACAATGGGGGAAACTGAGGTACATGACCAGTGAGTGGCAGAGTCTCTGGGACTAGGAAACGTCCCCCAGGTCCAGCACAGCCCCTCTGGCACACAGCAGAGGGCCGTTGTTGGCATGTGGAGCCCAAGTAGAGGTTGGCACTGTGTGGGGTTGGGGCGCCTGCAGGAGCACGTGTTGTGGGATCCATAGAGGGGGGGGGCTACCCCGCCTTGGGTACAGCAGGAGTTTTGTCTGCGATGTGTTTGGGCACCAGTGTCTGTGTGGTGTCAGTGGGGCCTCCCTTTTGTTGATCAAGAAAGAAAACCTTTCCTGGGGCTGCTGGGAGGCTAAAGCTCTCCCATGCCTGGCAGCTGGGTGGGGTATGGGGGCTCCACCCAACTGCTGACTCCCCAGGGGGGTCAGACCTTGAGCTCATAGTGGCCACTCATGCCTTGTGTCACAGCGTCCTTCACCTGGTGTTCGCCACCCAGCCTCTGCTGGGGTGCCCTGGCCTCTGTTGGCACCTAGTAGGCAGGCAGCATGGGGGCAGTCAGGGCTCCACCCTCCCCACCACACACGGGCAGATGGCCACCGGTGTGGCTGGCCTGGGGCTGCTCTGTCCCCCGTTCCCCCGCGCTGGACCAGGCTGAAGCGAATACTTGTGTGGATGGCTTGACCTGTTGTCTCCACTCAGACCAAACCGGAACCAACCGGCTGTTGCCCTTGGGCCAGGGCCTGCAGCTGAGGCTGCCATGACCAGCCTGTTCTCGGCCTTCTGGGGGGCCTCGAGCAGCTCCCAGCTCTGGGTGGTCCCCACAAGACACTGGCCAGAACTGGAGGGCTGGAGGTCAGGCCGGGAGCCCCCTGGCTGCAGGGTCCCCGCAGGGGCAGTCTTTGAGCTGTGGGTCCCTGTGGGGTGAGGGCTCCCGTGATGCTTCAGGGGATGAGTGTGGGCCCTTCTGGCTGGCAGGGTCATGCTGGGCACTGGGCGTGTGTGGCTGGATTAGGTGGGTTGGGGAGAATAGGGCCTGGCCAGGCAGTCAGGGACTGGTGTGGTCAGAGTGGGCAGCTGGGTCCCCGAATCTAGGCCACGCGTCTGCAGAATGACAAGTGATGGCGCAACCCGCCCAGCTGGGTCTGAAGAAGGAGGCTGCCTGGGGGACCACCCACCCCCGTCCCGGCCCCAAGCCCAGGCCTCCCGCCTGCACGCATTGTCTGGCCCTGGCAGGGAAGCCTAGGGGTGATGGTTCCCCCAGCCCTGCCCGTGGTGTGTCCTTGGGTCACAGGCTTTGGTGGCCCCGGGGAGCTGGGAAGCTGCTGGGGAGGGACCCAGGGGCCGCCTGCACATTTGCCCCTGTGGGTGAGCCCCAATCCCAGCTTCTCAGCCCCCAGGGAGGGATTGGGGCTGCTGACCTGCTCTGTGGCTCTCACAGCTTCCTGCCCCCAGCCTGGTCCTCATCTGTGAGGGGGCCCCAGTCCCCCTGCAGGCAGCAGGACCCCACCACCAGGCCCCCTTGAGGGCCCACCTGGGCCTCCCCAGTCCCCGGCCTGTGAGACGCCCCCGGCCAGACCCAGCGACGTGTTCGACGTGTGTTTTCTGTCATGCCTGCTGTGTGGAGCTTCCATAGGAACTGCAGGATACAGAACCTTGTCCGCCCCAGGGAGCCCTCACCCCCGCCCCAGCCCCCTTGCGCTGCCCCGGCCTGTGCTCTGCCCGGTGAACCTGTGCATTGCCCCCCAGATCCGTCCATATGGCCACGTGACCCTGCACCTCCTCCTCCTTGCCTGTTCTGTTCCCTGGCTGTCCATCGGAACTGCTCTTCAGGCCCATATGGGGTGTGGGGGCTGCTGAGAGGGACGGGCCCCTCCTGGGGTGAATCTGCGCCACGAGGGGGCTGGCTGACCAACCCTGTCGAGTACCTCTGTCGTGGTACCTCTGTTGTGTTACCTCTGTCGAGTACCTGGGTCGAGCTCAGTATCCTCCGAGCTCCATTTCAGCCGAAGGCCAGCGAAGGGCAGCCTGTCCCCTTTGCCCCCAGCACCTGTCCATTGTGGTGCTGCCTGTGAGACAAGCAGGGATTTTATGTTTTCAAGCAGTTGAGCAAATCAAAAGAACGAAGAGTCTCACTTTGTGACACTTTGAATTTGAATTCTCCGCGTCCATGAATGAAGCGTTGTGGGGGCACCGCCGTGGGGCTGGCTGCAGGTTGTGTGGGGAAGGCGGCTGCCACACCAAGGCAGACCGGAGTCCTTGGGACAGACTGGTTGGCAAAGCTGAAGATAGAGACCTCTGGCCCTTTCGGGGCACGGTTTCCAGCCCCTGGTCTGGTGGGACCCTGGATCTGGGTCAGAGCCTTCCTCACTCAGGGCGGCTGAGGCCTCCACTGCTGTGTCTGTAAACGGTGCCAGGTTTGGGGGTGCCTGCCTCATGGTTGCCCATCTTGCCCGCAGAAGTCCCCGGCCCGGAGCCCAGCCAGCAGGAGCAGTTGGTCTTCGGCAGCGGGGACGCTGTGGAGCTGAGCTGTCCCCCGCCCGGGGGTGGTCCCATGGGGCCCACTGTCTGGGTCAAGGATGGCGCAGGGCTGGTGCCCTCGGAGCGTGTCCTGGTGGGGCCCCAGCGGCTGCAGGTGCTGAATGCCTCCCACGAGGACTCTGGGGCCTACAGCTGCCGGCAGCGGCTCACACAGCGCGTACTGTGCCACTTCAGTGTGCGGGTGACAGGTGAGCTCTGGGGCCACGCCAGCTACAGAAACGAACCGAGTGCCGGGCTCCCTGAGTCCCTGTGTGGGTCAGGAGCGGCGGGGGGTCTCTCTGGTCATTGGTGGAGAGGAGGGCACCCCCAAGAAGTGTTGCCCAAATGGGGGACTCTTCCTCACCTGGAGGGGCACCTGGGGGCCTCCTGGGGCAGGTTGGGCATTGGACATGGCCGTCTCTGCCTTGCAGATGCTCCATCGTCGGGAGATGATGAAGACGGGGAGGACGAGGCTGAGGACACAGGTGTGGACACAGGTGGGAGCAGGGTCCAGGATCAGGCCGGCCGCGGTGGGGCCTGCTGCCACTGCCAAGCCCTGCCCTCCACAGGCAGCTAAGGGCCTAAGGCCCTGGGACAACCTCCCTGGGGTTACCCCAAAGGTCCAGTCCCCTCAGGATGCAGGAGGGGCTGAGCCACTGATATGGCTCTAGATGCCCGACCCTGGCTCCCTGGTGGCAGAGTTGTGGTGCACGGGGACACCCGTGTTGCTAATGGGGAGACTGAGGCACAGGGCCCTAGGGGTTCTAGGAGCAGGAGGAGGCCAGGGCTGGCCTGTGGAGCTCTGGTGTTGGCCATAGGTGAGGTGGACACTAGGTATGAGCGTAGCACGGCAGGGCGCTCAGGTGGCTGCCATGGGGTGGATGGACCCAGGGTGAGGGCGCCAGCCGGAGGCACCTACCACAACCAGTGGCGGGCAGGGTGGCTGGCAGCAGGGTGGCTGGTGGGTGGGCTGCAGCTGTGGGAGAGCTGTCGGGGACGATGCCTGGTGTCCCGGCCTGGAACACTGGCAGGTAGACTTTGCCAAGTTGTAGAGCGGGGAGGTGGGGCTTCTGGTTTTGGAGGGACTCTGAGGTGAGTGCGTGCAGGGAGGGTCATCATGGCACAGACGTGGGGGGCAGTCACGACTTGCGGACTGAGGGTGTGTGGGCCGGGTCCCTGGGCCAGTGGCGTGAGCAGGTGAGGAGGGGAGGCTGAGTCCATGAGATAAACTGAGCTGGGGGAACTCACCCTGGGGGTTTCCAGGAGGCCTGGGAGGGAGCTCAGCACCCTGGGGTGCCTCTTTCCAGCCTGTGTCCACACTGCTTCTTGCTGGGCCTCAGTGCCCCTGATGGGTGTGTCCCTGGAAGGGGCTGGCCGTGAGGTCACTGAGGGGAGGACTGCTCCCCTCCTGGGGGATGCCAGCTCAGCCTTGGCCGGAGTCCTGGCAGGAAGGCAGTTCCAGCCCTGAGGAAGGAGAAAAACCAGTTGGGCTGTGAGGGAGGGGTGGTGGGAGCCCGTCAGACTCGGAGCTCTGCAGAGGGTGGCGTAGGGTCTCTGATTCCCGTGGGCCCGTGCTGCACAGCTGCCTCCAAGGCTCCTGGCTCTGCAGGTGACTGGGCTCCTCTCCCGATAAACTGCTCCCAGGTCCTGGCTTGTCCACTACATCAGGCTGCCCCCTTGGTCCTCAGTCTCCCTGTTGGTGGGCCTGGCCCCTGGCAAACCTCTCTGGGCGGGTGGGCTCCCCTGGACAATGCCCTGTGCCCCGCAACTTCACAGGTCCAGGCAGAGCATCCTGGAGGGAAGGGAAAGGGAAACATGGCCCAGCTCTGAGAAAGCCCTGGGATGGGAACGTGGTGTGGAGGCTCCTGGGAGCCTCATCCCACCCTCTTCCTCCACAGGAGGGGAAACTGAGACTGGGGGTGGGCAGGGGCAGCTTTGGGAAGGAGGTTGTTCAGAGGGGCCTCTGCTCCCACTCGGGTCATGGCCTTCACGTGCACCTCGGCCAGCAGGGGCCCCTTACTGGACTCGGCCCGAGCGGATGGACAAGAAGCTGCTGGCTGTGCCGGCCGCCAACACCGTCCGCTTCCGCTGCCCGGCTGCTGGCAACCCCACTCCCTCCATCTCCTGGCTGAAGAATGGCAAGGAGTTCCGCGGCGAGCACCGCATTGGAGGCATCAAGGTGGGCGCGGCAGGGTGGCTCTGGGCCTGGCAGGCGCGGTGGTTGCTGCCTCCACTCACTTGTGCCCCGCTGCAGCTTCGGCACCAGCAGTGGAGCCTGGTCATGGAAAGTGTGGTGCCCTCGGACCGCGGCAACTACACCTGCGTGGTGGAGAACAAGTTTGGCAGCATCCGGCAGACATACACGCTGGACGTGCTAGGTGAGGGCCTTGGGCTGGCATGGGTCTGGGGCGGCAGTGGTGGCAGCGGTGAGGGAGGGGTGGCCCCTGAGCATCATCTGCCCCCACAGAGCGCTCCCCGCACCGACCCATCCTGCAGGCGGGGCTGCCGGCCAACCAGACGGCGGTGCTGGGCAGCGATGTGGAGTTTCACTGCAAGGTGTACAGTGATGCGCAGCCCCACATCCAGTGGCTCAAGCACGTGGAGGTGAATGGCAGCAAGGTGGGCCCTGACGGCACACCCTACGTCACCGTGCTCAAGGTGGGCCACCGTGTGCTCATGGGTGCCGCAGCTCGGGCTCCTGGGCTGGCCCCAAGGGTGCCCCATGGCTGGGGTTTGCGTGAGGATTGGGGCCTAGGGGTTGGAGCTTCGGGGGAAGAAGCTGTGGGGGTGCTCGTGGGGCCAAGTCTCAGCCACCCCACACCTCGGGCCACAGGCAGCTGCGGTGGGAGCTGTTTCTGTGTCTGCAGAGGGCCAGCCTCGGCCACTGAATCCCTGACATAGAGCTGCCCACAGGGGCCTCTCGGGGGTGGGTGTGACTCGGGCAGCAGTGGTGCCCCAGGACAGGAGGGCAGTGGCCAAGCCCTCCAGGCCCCCTCTGGACCTCAGAGGCAGTGGCCGAGCCCCGACTTGGCCAATTGGCAGTCGTCAGCTGTGTGCATTGGGGCCCGAGCTTACTGTCTGCCCGCCTCCCGGAGCCCTTAGCTCTGTTCCCACGGCTGCCGGGTGGGGGCCACTGAATTGGGACAGTTGCGACACTCAAAGCCCAAAGAGAAACATCTGTTCAGAGAGAAGACGGTCTGATGGGGGCGGGGAGCAGGCCCAGGGCCAGGGTGGAGTCCAGACCCTGCCCAGAGAGAGGCCACCTCCGGCCCTGTCCAGGGCCCAGGTTCTGCAAGAGCCCCGGGGAGGGCAGGCCAGGCCAGCGACCAGGGGCTGTCTGAGGGTCTGGGCTGGGTTGTTGGGGTGGAGGCAGAGACGTGCATCCTGTGGAACCACAGCCACCGTGAAGTGCCTCCACGCCTCCTCCAGGCAGCCTTCGGGGCTGACGCAGCCCAGCCTCCGTCTGTACCTTGGGGGTCTCCCATATCCTGCCTCGTACCCGGCGGGGCTGCCTCAGGGGCGTGCCTGAGCCGGGTCTCTTGTCCCCGCAGTCCTGGATCAGTGAGAGTGTGGAGGCCGACGTGCGCCTCCGCCTGGCCAATGTGTCGGAGCGGGACGGGGGCGAGTACCTCTGTCGAGCCACCAATTTCATAGGCGTGGCCGAGAAGGCCTTTTGGCTGAGCGTTCACGGGCCCCGAGCAGGTAACGACTCTGTCCCATGCCGGCCGGCACAAGAGCTCCAGCTCCAAGGCCCTGGCCGCGCGCCCTGCACGCCCCGCACGCTTATACACATCTAGATGTGTATAAGAGACAGCTACACAAAGCTTCAGTCTGTGTGCATCTGTGTGTGTGTGTG
>NW_012110696.1:1447405-1456109 GCF_000951045.1 Mandrillus leucophaeus | reverse complement strand
GGGCTCGGTACCGGTGCACCAGGCGGAGGGCCCTCGGCCGCGTGGCGGTGACCAAGTTGGCGGTGGCTGAGGAGTTGGTGGTGGCGGCGTTTTCCTTGCAGCGGCTGGATCCTGCCGTGTGGACTCTGTGCGGTGCCCGCAGGGCGGTGCTGGCGCTCGCCTATCGCTCTGCTCTCTCTTTGTAGACGGCGGGCGCTAATACCACCGACAAGGAGCTAGAGGTTCTGTCCTTGCACAACGTCACCTTTGAGGACGCCGGGGAGTACACCTGCCTGGCGGGCAATTCTATTGGGTTTTCCCATCACTCTGCGTGGCTCGTGGTGCTGCCAGGTACCGGCTTCTGCTGCTGCTGCTCCGCACTGTCTCGGGGACGCTGGCTCGGGACATGCCACAGCCGCCAGGACGGACGGGAATCCTGTAGCTTATGGCCGCCCCGCTTCTTGAGCCGTCACACTGGCCCTGTGCCCGGTGTGGGGACAACGTTGGCCTGGCCCGGTCCTGGTCCCAGAGGGGCCCCATCAGCCCCCTCGAGCCTCCTTCCCATCTGGGTCCCCAAAGGCCCCTCCTGCGGCTCTGGTGTCTCCTGGGCGCCTGGTGGCGGTGTGGGACTGGCTGGCTCTGCTGGGCTCCTCCTCTCCAGGGTCTGGCCCTCCAGACTCACCCGAGTTACTGACCGCAAGACCTTCCAGACAAGGCGGGTGCTGAGGTTCTGAGCCCCCTCCCGCTCCCAGTGGTGCCTGCAGCTCTGAGCCAGGAGCATCCATGGGGGCCCGGGGTGGGGGCCAGGCCAGGCCTCAATGCCCGTGTCTTTGCAGCTGAGGAGGAGCTGGTGGAGGCTGACGAGGCGGGCAGTGTGTACGCAGGCATCCTCAGCTACGGGGTGGGCTTCTTCCTGTTCATCCTGGTGGTGGCGGCTGTGACGCTCTGCCGCCTGCGCAGCACCCCCAAGAAAGGCCTGGGCTCCCCCACCGTGCACAAGATCTCCCGCTTCCCACTCAAGCGACAGGTAACAGAAAGTAGATACCAGGTTCCGAGCTGCCTGCCCGCCGGGCCTCCCGGAGTCCCCCTCGGCCCACGCTGGTCCTTGGCTGTGCGAGTCCTTTCTGCAGCCAGGCGGGCTCACCTCTCCTTGTCTTTGGTCACCATGTAGAGCCCAGGGTACTTTGGGACACAAAACATTCTAAAACTCTTCATTCAATGCTGGTGGAAGTCAGAATGCCCCCGCTTCCGGCCCAGCACTGACCCCCAGCTGTACCTCCACGCCCCATCGCCCACACGGCGCCAACCTGCCCCTGCTGACCCAAGCAGGTGTCCCTGGAGTCCAACGCGTCCATGAGCTCCAACACACCGCTGGTGCGCATCGCAAGGCTGTCCTCAGGGGAGGGTCCCACGCTGGCCAATGTCTCCGAGCTTGAGCTGCCTGCTGACCCCAAATGGGAGCTGTCTCGGGCCCGGTCAGTGGTGCTGAGGGCTGGCGTGGGCTGTAGGGGGCTCGGTGGTGGGGGTGAAACAGCTGCCAGGCAGAGGCCTGGCTGCGTTTAGGGGCCATCAGGGATGTGGTGGATGTTGGGTGTGGCTGGGGCTCTGTGGGGATGCTCCTGGGAGGGGTGTGTGGCAGTGTTTCAAGGTGCCGTATTTGGAGGGCCAGCAAGGGCGGGAGGCCGTAGGTGACATTCTTCATCCTTACGAGCAGGCTGTAGGGGGAGCATGGAGGGCTTCCTGGAGGTGGTGGCTCTGGGCCTCAAGGGCTGGGCCAGGTGGGGGTGGGGACTGTGGTGGGCTGAGAGTGGATGAGCTTGCACGCTCATGGCCCCTCTGCCTCCACTGCCAGGTTGACCCTGGGCAAGCCCCTTGGGGAGGGTTGCTTCGGCCAGGTGGTCATGGCGGAGGCTATCGGCATTGACAAGGACCGGGCCGCCAAGCCTGTCACCGTAGCCGTGAAGATGCTGAAAGGTGAGGAGGGGGCGACCAGGGGTGCAGGGCCGGGCTGGGGGTGCCGCCGCCTGACACAGGCCCTCCCTCCTTGCACAGATGATGCCACTGACAAGGACCTGTCAGACCTGGTGTCTGAGATGGAGATGATGAAGATGATTGGGAAACACAAGAACATTATCAACCTGCTGGGCGCCTGCACGCAGGGCGGTAGGTGTGGTGGTAGCGGCGGTGGTGCCAGGTGGGCAGCCCTCCTGGGTCTGGCAGCCCCTCTGAGGAGCCCGTGCCCCCAGGGCCCCTGTACGTGCTGGTGGAGTACGCGGCCAAGGGCAACCTGAGGGAGTTTCTGCGGGCGCGGCGGCCCCCGGGCCTGGACTACTCCTTCGACACCTGCAAGCCGCCTGAGGAGCAGCTCACCTTCAAGGACCTGGTGTCCTGTGCCTACCAGGTGGCCCGAGGCATGGAGTACCTCGCCTCCCAGAAGGTGAGCAGGGTGGCAGGTGTGGGTGGAGCAGGCTGGGCACTGCCCCGAGATGCTGGGAGCAGCAGGGAGAGGTGGAGAGGCTTCAGCCCTGCCTCCCATCCCTTCCCCAGTGCATCCACAGGGACCTGGCTGCTCGAAATGTGCTGGTGACCGAGGACAACGTGATGAAGATCGCAGACTTCGGGCTGGCCCGCGATGTGCACAACCTTGACTACTACAAGAAGACAACCAACGTGAGCCCGGCCCTGGGGTGGGGGGTGGGGGCCATGCCAGGAGGACACCTGGCGCCAACACTGCCTTCCCACCCCCTCCCAGGGCCGGCTGCCCGTGAAGTGGATGGCGCCCGAGGCCCTGTTTGACCGAGTCTACACCCACCAGAGTGACGTGTATGTGTCCTCCAGACCCCTGGCTTCAGGGGTGGAGGCGGGAACTGGGCAGAGCCAGGACCCCAGCTGCAGCCCCCACGCCTGTGCCCTGGGGCTCTTGGGCGTGGTCTCTACCCCTCCCTGGGGCAGCAGCGCAGCCCTGGCCTGTTCCCCTGGTGCCCGCCCACGTGTCTGTCCTGGGAGTCTCAGGACAGCCTGACCTCGCCTCCCCCTGCAGCTGGTCCTTTGGGGTCCTGCTCTGGGAGATCTTCACGCTGGGGGGCTCTCCGTACCCCGGCATCCCTGTGGAGGAGCTCTTCAAGCTGCTGAAGGAGGGTCACCGGATGGACAAGCCGGCCAACTGCACACACGACCTGTGAGCGCCATCCCTGGCCCTCCACTGGCTCCTCGGGTGGGAGGCCCTCCAGGGCTGGGCGGGGTAGGGACTGGCAGCCCTTCAGGCTGTTCCCGAATAAGATGGGAGGCGGCGGGGCTCACACCTGAGCACCCTGCCCGCAGGTACATGATCATGCGGGAGTGCTGGCATGCTGCGCCCTCCCAGAGGCCCACCTTCAAGCAGCTGGTGGAGGACCTGGACCGTGTCCTCACTGTGACGTCCACCGACGTGAGTGCTGGCTCTGGCCTAGTGCCACCCCCATGCGCCCCCTGCCCCCGGCCATCCTGCCTCCCAGAGTGCTGAGGTGTGGGGCAGACCCTCTGGGGCACAGCCTGGGCACAGCGGTGGCTGTGCGAAGAGGGGCTTTGTGGGACAGCGCTCACCCCGCCTCCCACCAGCAGGAGTACCTGGACCTGTCAGCGCCCTTCGAGCAGTACTCCCCCGGCGGCCAGGACACCCCCAGCTCCAGCTCCTCAGGGGATGACTCCGTGTTTGCCCACGACCTGCTGCCCCCGGCCCCACCCAGCAGTGGGGGCTCGCGGACGTGAAGGGCCACTGGTCCCCAACAATGTGAGGGGGTCCCTAGCAGCCTACCCTGCTGCTGGTGCACAGCCACTCCCCGGCATGCGACTCAGTGCAGATGGAGAGACAGCTACACAAAGCTTCAGTCTGTGTGCATCTGTGTGTGTGTGTGTGCGCGCACATCCGTGTGTGTGTGTCTGCGTGCGTGCGCATCTTGTGGCCTCCAGGTGCAGAGGTACACCCTGGGTGTCCCTGCTGCTGTGCAACGGCCTCCTGACGTGCTGCAGCACCAAGGGGCGTTTGTTCTGGGGGGACCCAGTGCAGAATGTAAGTGGGCCCACCCAGTGGGACTCCCGTGGGGCAGGGAGCTGGGCCCAACATGGCCCCAGCCTCTGCCTTTGCACCACGGGACATCACAGGGTGGGCCTCAACCCCTCCCACACCCAAAGCTGAGCCTGCAGGGAAGCCCCACGTGTCGAGCACCTTGTTCCTGGGGGTGTTAGTGGCACTGCCCCCCGACCTCCAGGCTTTCCCAGTTCCCACCCTGCCCCTCAGAGACTGAAATTACGGGTACCTGAAGATGGGAGCCTCTACCTTTTATCCAAAAGGTTTATTCCAGAAACTAGTGTACATTTCTATAAATAGATGCTGTGTATATGGTATATATACATATATATAAAATATATGGAAGAGGAAAAGACTGGTACAACGGAGGCCTGCGACCCTGGGGGCACAGGAGGCAGGCGTGGCCCTGGGCAGGGAGGGAGGCCCCAGGGGTCTCACCATGCAAGCAGCGGAGCAGGGGCCTTTTCTGGCACTGCAGGTTTGTTTTAAAACTGGACCTGTATATTTGTAAAGCTATTTATGGGCCCCTGGCACCCTCGTTCCCACAGCCCAACACTTCTAGCATTTAGCCAGCCACATGGCGGAGAGTTTTAATTTTTAACTTATTAACAGCCGAGAAGGTTTATCCTGCCTGTAGAGGGACAGCCAAGAATGTACGTCCAGCCTGCCCCGGAGCTGGAGGATTCCCTCCAAGCCTAAAAGGTCGTTAATAGTTGGAGGTGATTCCAGTGAGTAAGGATATTTTATTTCCTTTGTCCTTCTTTTTCAGGAGAAGTAGATTTCTATAGGACTTTTCTTTAGGAGATTTATATTTTGGACTTCAAAGCAAGCTGGTATTTTCATACAAATTCTTCTAATTGCTGTGTGTCCCAGGCGGGGCGATGGTTTCCAGGGAGGGGCCGGCCCTGCGTGCAGGTTCAGATGTTATTAGATGTTACAAGTTTATACATATCTATATATATAATTTATTGAGTTTTTACAAGATGTATTTGCTGTAGACTTAACACTTCTTACGCAATGCTTCTAGAGTTTTATAGCCTGGACTGCTACCTTTCAGAGCTTGGAGGGAAGCTGTGAATTCAGTTGGTTGGTTCTGTACTGTTACTGGGCACTGAGTCTCTGCTACCTTTCAGAGCTTGGAGGGAAGCTGTGAATTCAGTTGGTTGGTTCTGTTACTGGGCACTGAGTCTGGGCAGCTGTCCCTTGCTTGCCTGCAGGGCATGGCTCAGGGTGGTCTCTTCTTGAGACCCAGTGCATGGTGGCCAGAGGTGTCACCCAAACCTGCAGGTGCGATTTTGTTAACCCAGCGACGAACTTTGCAAAAAATAAAGACACCTGGTTCCTAACCTGGCTCTGAGGTTTCTGCCTCCCGTTCTTCTGGGATAGGGGAGGGAGGGGTCACTGGCTGCTGGGTGGTCCCAGGTGGATGCTGGCAGCAGCACCGAAGGTCCCTGGTGGTCTGGGAGCCCCCAAGGGTGAGGAGACTACGGGAGGGCCCTGGTGGGAGGGAGCAGGGTGCCTGGGGGTGCACTGCCCTGGCTGCTCCCAGCTCATGGGTTCCTGAGGTGGTGGTGGTGGGGAGGGTCCTGTCCCACTAGCTGTGAGGCAGACCTTCCCTCATCACCCCACCCCTGGCATCCGCCTTCCCAGTCAACTGGGGAGCTTTCTGGGCATCCCCCCCATGGAGCCAAAAGTAAGCAAAACCCTCTTGGGGCCCTGGGGGGCTACACAGGTGGCCACTCTCTGGGTCAGCCTCTGCCCTCCCAGGCTGGGCAACCAGTGCCCCCACTGCCTTGGGCTCCATCAGGGTCCCCCACAGTGACACAGCACCTTTGGGCAGATGAGGTGCTGATGGGGGTGCTGAGAACCCAGAGATGGAACCGGGCCCTTGCCCAAGTTCATAGCCCTAGCAGGGTGGGAGGACAGCCTGGTGAGAGCAAGTCTGGGAAGGCTTCCTGGAGGAGGAGTGCCATCTCCTGACTCCCCACCACCCTCTGTGTTGTCCTCTCCTCCGCTCTCCCCATCTGTGCTGTCCCCACCTCTGCCGCTCTCCCTCTGCTCTCCTCCCCCATCCCCTCTGTCCTCCCCACCTCTCTCTGCCGCTCTCCCTCTGCTCTCCTCCCCCATCCCCTCTGTCCTCCCCACCTCTCTCTGTCCTCTCTGCCATCCTCCCTCTTCTCTGCTGTCCTCCCCGCTGCTCTTGTCCCTCCTGCCATCCTCCTCGTCTCTCCTCCCCTCTGCTGGCTTGAGAGCAGGGTTTCCCAACCATGAGCTGCATGAACTTTCACTCTATACTCTGGCTCCAAACTCACCTTTCAGGTCAGGGGGCGTTCCTGGCCCCTGTTTCCTGGGCAGGCAAGGGTTTAACTCAACCCCATTCAGGGAAGCACATGTGGGCGCAGGCCTGGTGGAAGCAGCACAGTGACCTCACAAGGGGCTTTCCCTAATGCCCACACCTGCCCAGAAACCCCATGCTGGGCCCGGAGGCAGGCCTGACGATGGGACGCCAGATGACAGTGGCAGGATGGGGAGGCCTACATGGGCCTGAAGGTCACAGGCTGAGGCCTGCAGGGTAGTGGGGCGACCAGGCCAACAGGCAGGCAGTGACAGCAGCCACACCAGGCCGGCAGAGCATGGGGCTCGGAGCGCAGGCCGGGGGCGCCACCTAGCGCTGGCTGGCAGTGTCCCTGCTAAACTTAAGGCACTTCTCCAGTCAGGGCCCTGGTGGACCTCTGGTGGGCACAGTGGGACCCTGAATGGGTGCTGGGGACCAAAGGGCTGGGCCACTGGGAGAACAGTGGCCCATGAAGGTGCTGGTGGGCCAGTCTCCTCCTCCTCAGAGCGCTTCCTTAGAGAACCCAGATGGCAGGACATAGTCCTCGAAGCTGCCCCACCAGGGGCTCCCCAGCTGCCTCCCCCTGTCCCATAAGAAGGTGAGCCCATGAGAGACCCCAGCTGTCAGCACAGCTGAACCTCCACCATCAGGGTACCCTCTAGTGGCTGGGCATGCTCTAGGCTGGCAGGGTCCCCGCCCTTGCCGTCTGCTGATGGCTTTCTGAGGGGGACGTGTCTCATGGGAGGCCCGGCTTCCAGGACACAACTCGTGGCTCCTGGGGTCACCAAGGGCACCGGGTTTGTTCATAGCTCTTGGGGTTGCTGTCCCCATGAATGAGCACCTCCCACCCCAGCTGTGGGTCCATCATTTCCTCTGATCAATAAGGGCCTAAGGGTCAAGGGAGGCCCTGAGGGAGGACCCTCAGTGTGAACAAACCAGCAGCCAGGGCCACAGAGAAGCCCGTGAGGCACCCACAGGGCCTGGTCCCAGTGTGGGCAGAGCCACCTAAGGGATGGCTTCTGTCTACCGAGAAGGGTTGGAAGCCAAGACGCCACACTGCTACCCTGGCACTGGAACCATCCATGCACTCCTGCAGCCGGGCCACGCTGAGGCAGGTAGGCATCCAGAGGTCCGGACGGGGGGCTGCCCTCCATGCCCCCAGGCCATCACACGTCCCTCAGGGTGTCTGGGCCCTGCCTGTGGGCTAGACTGCAGGCTGAAGGCCCTGCCTCGTCCAGGACTCCTTAGGGCAGTACTTGGCGCCCTTTCCCCTCAGCTGCCTGAGGAGTCTTTCGGAAGAGCTGGCCCTCCTGGGTGACACCTCGGCCAGGGTCCCAGCCGCTAACCCCAATACTCCCAAGAAGACACTGAGGTCCCCAGAGCAGGGAGAGCATGACCAGGTGACAGGGCCACTGGCCTGGAGAACGTCCCACACTGTTCCATGAGCAGCTCACACTGTCACAGGACCTGGGAACGTGGGCCTCCTGACCCTGCAGACCATCCTGCAGAGCAGGAAGCGTGAAGCCAAAGGCTAAACCCATGGAGGGCGGCCTAGCACTCAAAACCCCAGGGATGGTGAGGCTCCTTCCGAACTGGCCTCGCAGCCATGCGCACCCCAAGGCCCAGCCCCTGCAGCCACGTGGACAGCACTGCCGGCTTCCACTAGCTCCTGTGTGCCCAACGGTTCAGAAATATTATTACTCTGCACTGTTACAGGAACAGATTTGATGTTTTAATAAAAATACGAGTTCTACAAAAGGTGCTTAACACGGCCCAGGACGGGCTCTCCGGTGGTCAGCCCTAGGACCCCTGAAGGACACACAAAGACAAAGCCGGCTCGCCAGCACGCTCCTGCCAGCACCGCGACCCACTGGGAGCCACTGCAGGTTGTCCTTCATTAAAAAAAGAAGTCTGGATTGTGACATTCCAAAAGGAGTCTGGAAGCTGTATGCCCAATTCCTGAATCCCTACGCTAGAACTGAGAGTTTAGGCTGGGCGCGGTGGCTTACGCCTGTAATCCCAGCACTTTGGGAGGCTGAGACGGGTGGCTCACCTGAGGTCAGGAGTTCGAGACCAGCCTGACCAACATGATGAAACTCCGTCTCTTAATAAAAACACGCCCGTAATCCCAGTACTTTGGAGGCCAAAGGTGAGCGGATCACGAGGTCAGGAGATGGAGACCATCCTGGCTAACATGGTGAAACCCCGTCTCTACTAAAAATACAAAAAAATATTAGCCGGGTGTGCTGGTGGGCGCCTGTAGTCCCAGCTACTCGGGAGGCTGAGGCAGGAGAATGGCGTGAACCCGGGAGGCGGAGCTTGCA
>NW_012110696.1:1445676-1446650 GCF_000951045.1 Mandrillus leucophaeus | reverse complement strand
CTGCTACCTTTCAGAGCTTGGAGGGAAGCTGTGAATTCAGTTGGTTGGTTCTGTTACTGGGCACTGAGTCTGGGCAGCTGTCCCTTGCTTGCCTGCAGGGCATGGCTCAGGGTGGTCTCTTCTTGAGACCCAGTGCATGGTGGCCAGAGGTGTCACCCAAACCTGCAGGTGCGATTTTGTTAACCCAGCGACGAACTTTGCAAAAAATAAAGACACCTGGTTCCTAACCTGGCTCTGAGGTTTCTGCCTCCCGTTCTTCTGGGATAGGGGAGGGAGGGGTCACTGGCTGCTGGGTGGTCCCAGGTGGATGCTGGCAGCAGCACCGAAGGTCCCTGGTGGTCTGGGAGCCCCCAAGGGTGAGGAGACTACGGGAGGGCCCTGGTGGGAGGGAGCAGGGTGCCTGGGGGTGCACTGCCCTGGCTGCTCCCAGCTCATGGGTTCCTGAGGTGGTGGTGGTGGGGAGGGTCCTGTCCCACTAGCTGTGAGGCAGACCTTCCCTCATCACCCCACCCCTGGCATCCGCCTTCCCAGTCAACTGGGGAGCTTTCTGGGCATCCCCCCCATGGAGCCAAAAGTAAGCAAAACCCTCTTGGGGCCCTGGGGGGCTACACAGGTGGCCACTCTCTGGGTCAGCCTCTGCCCTCCCAGGCTGGGCAACCAGTGCCCCCACTGCCTTGGGCTCCATCAGGGTCCCCCACAGTGACACAGCACCTTTGGGCAGATGAGGTGCTGATGGGGGTGCTGAGAACCCAGAGATGGAACCGGGCCCTTGCCCAAGTTCATAGCCCTAGCAGGGTGGGAGGACAGCCTGGTGAGAGCAAGTCTGGGAAGGCTTCCTGGAGGAGGAGTGCCATCTCCTGACTCCCCACCACCCTCTGTGTTGTCCTCTCCTCCGCTCTCCCCATCTGTGCTGTCCCCACCTCTGCCGCTCTCCCTCTGCTCTCCTCCCCCATCCCCTCTGTCCTCCCCACCTC
>NW_012110696.1:1437620-1442736 GCF_000951045.1 Mandrillus leucophaeus | reverse complement strand
AAAAAAAAAAAAAAAAAAGAAGTGAGTGTTTAGCTGGAGTGAGGAGGAAATACTGAATTCCCAGGTCAGGAATTCCAGTTCCATTTTCACCAGGCACAGATATCCCAGCTCCTGAAAAAGGCCAAGACTCACGGTCTGGCACTGGGCAGGTGTAAGAAAGGACTGTTTTAAGAACCTTATTACACAAAGCTCTTACTTCTGGATCCACCACTGCTTACATTTGCACCCGGACACCACTTTGAGGTGCAAGAAGAAAGGTCAGGACATAGAGGAAAATGCACACAGAACGATGAGAGAGGATGATGAGGGAGCAAGCCTGCATCAGAGCACGGCTGATGTCTCGGAAGCCACCAAAGGCACCCACCAGAGCCTTCCCCACCTGCCAAGCCCCTGCAGCACCCGGAGGGGAAGCCGGCTTCCTGAGGCCATGCGGAGTCCAGGGCAGAGGGGACAGTGGGAGGGGCTGCCTGTGGCAGTGGCTGTTCATATCAACAGCACTCAGCCGAGGCAGTGAGGATGAGGACGAGAGCCGGGGCAGCTGACTGGGCCCAGGATACAGCTCACAGGAGGGGCGTCTGCACACACCTTGCAACTGCAAGGCTTCTTCTCAAAGGTAAGTACACTTGGACAAACCAACACGAGGCTACTTACACAGGGTGAGAGAGTTCATAAATATTAATTAAGGATCTAAAACAAACTTCTTTCTCAAATAATTGAAATCTGAAAGCTTTTGGAAGCCAACTGTCCCTGAACAAAGTTTTACAATCGAGAAGTATCTCCTGTTCCTATTTTGTCAAGTTTCTTTGATGGCCGAACAAAAAGAAGCTTCAAGTAATGGAGAAGGCATCATCTGAGTGCAGCTGCTTTCCTGGCTGCCTGTGCCGTTCCTGTCTTCCAAACCCTATGCTTGGAGGCCCCCGGAGGGACATTTTTGCCAGGAACCAACCTGACGTTAAAAAGATGAGTGTGACACAGCTGGCTGGGCAGGAGGGTGGAGGTGGCCACAGGAGTCTGTCCATGCCCTGGCCAGCCCGACCATGCTGCCGAGTGCTGAGAGGCCGCCCCACCCAGAGGGCACAGGGCAAACCCTAAGCACTTGAGAGTTTTGCCCGTGAAGCCTCAGGGGATGCCCTGTGCCACATCCTTGTGCCTCGTTGACCAGCCTGCTTGCTAAAGGAGCCCAGGGACCTGAGCCTGCAACACCGTGAGGGGTGAGAAGAGCATGCTGCTGTGGGTGCACCGGATTCAAACCTCACATCAGAAGTTACAAAGAACCCCAAATGCGCTTCAGAGTTCCGCCAACCCCTGAGCCAGGCTCATCCCTGACACAGCGAACCCACTGCAGCCCCCGTGGCGCACACCCCAAGCACCACCCAAGGGAGCCCCATGGCCAGGGCTGTGTCAGTCATGCCGCTTGGGGCAGAGACGGCTCTTGGGGCAGGCAGACCGGTGTGGGAAAACTGTACACCAATCAACTGCTTAAAGAATTGGGGAAAATAGAAAGTCAAGAAAGGGCTCCGATACACAAGGGAAACCGCATGTGAGAATCGGCACTCCCAGCAGGGAGATGTCACTCTCCAGAGGCCATGGAGATGGCAGACACCTCTGTCTCCACAGTGACCCAGATCCAACTGAAAGTGTGCAGGAAGCCACGTCTATTGACGCTGAAATCCAGAAACCAAGGTCCACAGGTGAATGGAGGCATCTTCAGCCCTGAGGAGGCCAGGCTGTGTCTCCTGATGCCTCTGAGGGTGGGCACAGCAGCCAGCTCCCTGTGGGCAGAGTCCACGTGGTCCTTATTCCCCTCCCTGGGGACAGGGCAGCACAGTCAGACGCTGAGATGTGAGGCCACACGCAGGGGGACACCTTCCTGCCTTGGCCTAGCCCGACCGCCTCTGGAGTCAGGAGGCCGTGGCAGCCACACCACAGTGTGGCTCCAGACACGATTCTGTGGACGGATTCCAGGATTCCAGACAGATTAAATCTCCGTGGAATGATGAAAATTAAAATTTACTTGATTATGGAAGTCTCTGATTTATTCCAGCCAAAATATTAAATGAGCCACTAAGAATCACCACAAAGCAATCGCCAGGGTGGCGGCACAGCAGAAGGACAGGTGCCCAGGCCGGTGGCTCTAGCTCTTCACCTCTGCGACCTCCTTCTCTGCCTTCTCTTTGGCCTTCTCCTTCTCCTCCACCTTCTCCTCTTTTTCCAGTGTTGCTACAATCTCGGCCACCTGGCTGGTGGAGATGTGAACATCTTCTTTGTCCACCAGCTCAATCACCTACACACATGGGAAAGGGAGAGGCTCAAGTGGCTGCACCCTGCAGCACAGTGAGGCGGGGCGGGTGGCAGCAGCATGCATGCAACCGCTGCCTGTGGGCCCCGGGGTCCTCAGAGCACCAGTTCCCCCAAGGGGGGCCACAGGCCCTGGGGAAGGGGCTCAGAGAGTGGGAGGACAAAGGAGCCAGGGGGCTGCCTTGGCAGGTGGCAGATAGCACAATGGGGCTGCCAGGGTTCAGTTCCTGCTCTGGTCGGGAACCTGGGCCATGGCTTCTCAGGGCAGAGTATGGTGACATGCAGGGACTTTGTCCCCATTCTGCCACCCAGAGCAGCAGGGAAGGGAAGGGCAGCTGTGCAGTAGATATCGGATCCTTGCTTCCAAACTGAACTGCAAGGAACCAGCCAATGTTCCTGATAGACGTTTAGAAAACCACTAACCTGAACCAGCCAACGCTTGTGATAGATGTCTGGAAAATCACTAACCTGACACATGCACTGGGAGCCACGAGGCAGCTTCCCCTCAGAGATGTCAGTGATTGGGAAAATTGGCGTCCGCACTCAGGCTACAGCCCTGCCTTCCCTCCAGAGACTGGATCTTGGGCCAGGGTCTCCCGGGTTACCCTGGAACCTGAGTGGCTGCACTTGGGAGCTCAGCCCAGCAGTCACCTCTCAGCCTCGGTGGCCCCTGGCAGGTGTGAGCTGTCCCCCGGCTCCCGAATGCAGACGCCTCTCAGTCTCGGGGGTCCCCGGCTCCCCAATGCAGATGCCTCTCAGCCTCGGGTGTCCCCGACTTCCCTACGCAGACACCTCAGCCTCAGAGGTCCTTGGCTACCCTATGCAGATGCCTCTCAGCCTCGTGGGACCCCAGCAGGTGTGAGCCGCCCCCCAGCTCCCTGTGCAGACACCTCTCAGCCTTGGGGGACCCTGGCGGCTATGAGCCGCCACCCAGTTCCCTGTGCAGTTGCCTCTCAGCTTCAGGGGCCCCTGAGAGGTGTTTGCCGCCCCCCGGCCCCCACTGTGCCACCAGCTGGGGGTGGGGTCCAGGGAGGCGCGTTGTGGTCACTCGGCGCGTTTGTTGTCTCAACACTTGAGTTTGTAACTTCAGTAATTTCTCACTTCTGATGTTTCCAATGAGAGCAGTGGCTTAAAGGAGCAGTCGCAGCGACAGACCCAAACCCGACAGGAAGGGGTAGCTGCCCAGGAGGGTGCCGGGCATGCAATGAACAGTCCTCCTGCCCCGCCCCACCCCAGAGCAGGTGGCAGCTGGCCCGCGCGGTCCGCAGTGAGGCCCACCTTGACAAGGTCGTCGATGTTGACCTTGCCGTCCTTGTTTTCATCCAGTGCTGCAGCCAGGCTGGTGAGCTTGCTTTCAGGAATGTGCTTGACTTGCTTCATGGCACTGATGAGCTCGGCGACACTGATGACGTTCTCCCTGTGGAAGCATAGCCTGCATGTGGCCACGGGCAGGTGTCCTGCTACACGGGGCCTCACTGCCCACACCTGTGGCTGCAAGTGGTCAGCACTGACACAGGCAGCTCCACGTGAGCCAGGAAACCCCCAAGGTATGATCCCATCCTGAATACACTGCCAAGAGCTCCCAGAGCCAGCCTGGACACAAACACAGAAACACCACCGGGTCCAGGGTTTCCACGGGCATGTCTGCCCCTCAGTGGCCACCCCTCCGGGGCCATGGCTGCTGGGCAGTGGTCCTCAGGCCTGTGGCCACTTGGCAATACTTTCATGATCATGGAGGCTGTGGTGCTCTAGGCAGATGAGGGCCTCCAAGAGCAGGGACAAGAGCATGAGCAGGGTGCCACAGGCAGCCTGCCTATAACGCTGTGGGGGTGGGGTTGGAGATTTGGAGCCTGCAGGGCACCAGCTGTTGCCCAACAGCTGTTTCATTCACCCAGAAGGGACTCACACAACGGCAGCTCCCTCAGCCACTGCTGCAGCAATCTGGGACATGTCGGGCAAAGAGAAGGCCGACTGCCGGAATTGGTGTCATTACTGAGTGTGGGTGGGGTCAGGAAGAGGGAGAGGCAAGAGAGAGCCTGGTAATTCGAGGAAACAGAAGCCAAGAGAGGCGGAGGCTGGAACAGGAGGGGAGAGGGCTGTGGGAAGAGGAAGAGGGGCCAGGAAGGGAGGAACTGCTCTCAGAGAGGCAGAGACTGAGATGCCAGTGGGTCCCTGGCTGGGACTGCTGGGTCAGAGGAGGAGAGGCAGCTAGGCAGAGGCCAAGATGTGCCCTTTGGAGCCAGAAGGGCCCAGCTTGGATCCAGCAAAGGGACCAGGCATCCTACGTGAGTCTCCCATCCCTCTCCCACGCCCGCCACCTCACTCACCCCGTGGGCATGCCGCTGGCTGGGGCCAGCTTGCCAGCTTGCTGGTCCATCTCCAGCTGCGAGATCAAGCCGTCAATCTGCCCGATCATCTGCTGCACCCTTTTTGTCAGTCTCTTGCTGGCTTTAGATTCTTCCACGTATTTTTCTTCACCAGTCTTTGAAAGCTCCTTCTTGATCTCCTGCAAGTCCTAATAAAATTATTTTAGTTGTAAAAAGTTTGTCTTAAAAGAAAAAGGGGGCCAGGTGCAGTGGCTCACGCCTGTAATCCCAGTACTTTGGGAGGCCAAGGCGGGCAGATCACCTGAGGTCAGGAGTTCGAGACCAGCCTGGCCAATGTGGTGAAACCCCGTCTCTACTAAAAATACAAAAATTAGCTGGGCATGGTGGCAGGCGCCTGTAAACCCACTTACTCGGGAGGCTGAGGCAGGAGAATCGCTTGAAGCCAGGAGGCAGAGGCTGCAGTGAGCTAAGACCATGCCAACGCACTCCAG
>NW_012110696.1:1418888-1436303 GCF_000951045.1 Mandrillus leucophaeus | reverse complement strand
CACTGGAACCCAGGAGGTAGAGGTTGCAGTGAGCCGCCGAGATCACGCCACTGCACTCCAGCCTGGGCAACAGAGCTAGACTTCGTCTCAAAATCGTATTAAGAAGTAATATTTAAAAAAAAAAAAAAAAAAAAAAAAAAGAAAAAATTCACCATGGAAGAAAAGAAAAGCCACTTTTACATAATCATGAATAAGATTTCATCATCAAGTGACCAAACTCTTCATGAGACACCTTCCCATGTTTAGAGACTAAAAGATGTGGCCAGGCACGGCAGCTCACACCTGTAATCCCAGCACTTTGGGAGGGCGATGCAGGTGGATCACTTGAGGCCAAGAATTCGAGATGAGCCTGGTAAATCCTGTCTCTACTAAAAATACAAAAAATTGAGCTGGGCGTGGTGGCACATGCTTGTCGTCTCATCTACTCGGGAGGCTGAGGCACAAGACTGCTTGAACCCAGGAGGTGGAGGTTGCAGTGAGCTGAAATTGTGCCACTGCACTCCAGCCTGAACAACAGAGCAAGACCTTCTCTCAAAAAAAAAAAAGTGCACATGCATCTGTGGCCAGAATGGCACACAGCCACATTCTAGAAGATTGGTCCAGCCAGAATGGCTATGGAAAAGTTACTGTATAAGGTTTATTTATAATTTGCTTTCCTCTCCAAATCCTCTCTGGCCAGCTTATCGAGTATCTGACGGAAGTATTATGTAATACTTTTGGGGCCAGTACAGCGATTTTACTCTTCTTGCAGTCTCAGAGTCCAGGGAGCAAATCCCACCCACCTCGCTGTAGTCCTGCATGTCCTCCTTCAGCAGCTCCAGCTCCTCCTTCTCCTTGGTGAGTGACTTCTTCTGTTCCTGCAGCTTAGAGCAGGCATCGCTGAGGATGTCAATTTCCTCCTTAGTGATCTGTTCCTCCTGAGATAAAAATGGTCAAATAATAAAGCCTGAGCCAAGGGAAAGAACTAGCCTGTTCCCAAGTGACCGGCTGCTCTGTTCATATTATATGGACAGCCCAGGGCAAGAGTCTCACTGGACACTCATTGGTAACAAGAGACCAGCAGGGTTCAGGTTCAGTGCTATGCTGGCTGCATGCATGCAGTCACCGTCTGCCCTCATATGCCGAACTGCATTTGTTTAAAGCGTGTCATCTATGAATTGACACATGTACTGTGAAACCTTCACTACAGTCAAAGAGTCACCTCCAAATGCATCTTCATGTCCCCACTGGGACCCGCCGCCCACCCCTGGCAACCTCAGGTCCACCTCCTGCCATGGCAGACTTGGGTGCGTTTTCTAGCATCTGAAATAGACGGATCAGCCAGTGCACGCTCTTTTTTTGTCTGGCTTCTCTCCCTCACTTATTCTGAGATGTGCTCCTGTGGTCGTGTGTTTCTTGTTGTTTTTTGAGACAGGGTCTCTGTTGCCCAGGCTGGAGTGCAGTGGTGCAATCATGGCTTGCTGCAGCCTTGATCGCCCAAGCTCAAGCAGTCTCCTGCCTCAGCCACCCCAGGAGCTGGGACTACGGGCACACATTGACATGTCTGGCCAACTTTTAAAGTTTTGTAAAGATGGGGTCTCACTATGTTGCCCAGGCTGGTCTCAAACTCCTGGGCTCAGATGATCCTCCCACCTCGGCCCCCCACAGTGCTGGTATCACAGGTGTGGGCCCCGCACCCAGCCCCTCTGTTGGGTTTTTCTTTCCCTCAGCAACACTTTACAGCAAGCACTTCGTGGACAGCATTTGCACATCTTTTTCCAAATTTATCCCTAAGTAGTTCATTTCGGGGGGTGCCATACCGTTCAAACCTTCTCTGACTACTCATTACCATAGTGAAGCACAATTGATGTTCACACCATTTGTAAATAAAGGGTTTTTCTTTTTCCTTTCTGATCTATATGGTTTTGTTTTCTGTATCCTACTGCCCTGACTGAAACCCCCAGGCTGATGCTGAGCTCAGACACCAGCTGATGCTGAGCTGAGGACAGACACCCTTATCGGCATCTCACCACTGAGGGTGATGGCAGCTAGAGGTGTTTCAGCGGATGCTTTTGACTGGGCTGAGAAAGCTGCCCACGTGTGCAGGACATCTGCGTATCAGGAACGGATACTGGGTTCTGCCATATGCTCTTTCTGCAGCTACCGAGATAAAACATTCCCGGCTTTTCTAATTTAGTTGGTTGTTTTTTTTTTTTGAGATGGAGTCTCGCTCTGTTGCCCAGGCTGGGGTGCAGTGGTGTGATCTCGGCTCACTGCAAGCTCCGCCTCCCGGGTTCACGCCATTCTCCAGCCTCCCAAGCAGCTGGGACTACAGGCGCCCACCACTGCACCCAGCTAATTTTTTATATTTTTAGTAGAGATATGGTTTCACCGTGTTAGCCAGGATGGTCTCGATCTCCTGACCTCATGATCCACCTGCCTCGGCCTCCCAAAGTGCTGGGATTACAGGCGTGAGCCATCGCGCCTGGCCAATTTAGTCTGTTAATGTGGAAATTACATTTAAAAAAATTTTGGCCAGACGCAGTCTCTCAAGCCTATAAACTCAGCACTTAGGGAGGCCGAGGTGGGAGGATCGCCTGAGGCCAGGAGTTCGAGACCAGCCAGGCCAACATGGTGAAACCCCATCTCTACTAAAAATACAAAAATTAGCCAGGTGTGGTGGTGGGCACCTATAATCCCAGCTATTCAGGAGGCTGAGGTAGGAGAATCACTTGAGCCTGGGAGGTCAAGGCTTCAGTGAGCCGAGGTTACGTCTCTGCACTCCAGACTGGGCAAGAGAGTGAGATCCCATTTCAAAAAAAAAAAAAAATTCAAGCCAATTTGTATTTTTTGGACAAATCCCATGTAATCATGATTCTTTTTACATAATAGTTCTATTTGATTTGCTAAAAAGTTTAATTTTTTTTTTTTTTTTTTTTTGAGACAGAGTCTCATTCTGTTGCTCAGGCTGGAGTGCAGTGGCGCAATCTCTGCTCACTGCAAGTTCCACCTCCCAGGTTCACGCCATTCTCCTGCCTCAGCCTCCTGAGTAGTTGGGACTACAGGCGCATGCCACCATGTCTGGCTGATTTTTTGTATTTTTAGTAGAGACAGGGTTTCACCATGTTAGCCAGGATGGTCTCAATCTCCTGACCCCGTGATCCGCCCACCTCGGCCTCTCAAAGTGTTGGGATTACAGGTGTGAGCCACTGCGCCTGGCCCCAAAATTTTTTTTATGGCTGGGCATGGTGGCTCACCCCTGTAATCCTAGCATTTTGGGAGGCTGCGGCGGGAAGATCACTTGAGGTCAGGCGTTTGAGACCAGCCTGGCCAACATGGTGAAATCCCGTCTCTCCTAAAAATACAAACATTAGCCAGGTCTGGTGGTGTACGGCTGTACTCCCAGTTACTTGGAAGGCTGAGGCAGAAGAGTTGCTTGAAACTGGGAGGCAGAGGCTGCAGTGAGCCGAGATGGCGTCACTGCCCTCCAGCCTGCGAGTTTAAGATGGAAGGCACCAGGAGGCATCCCATGTAGGCAGCACAGGTGCCTGGAGGCTGCACCTCACAGGCTGGCATAGGGAGTCTGAAGATGCCGCAAGCCCAGATCACCCCACAGGAGGTGACAGCAGGTTGGGCCTGTGGAGGAGGCTTCACCTTGAGGGGCCACATTGCCCTCCATTGTCTGGGCAAGCTGACAAAGGGCCCTGAAACCTGCCGACTGGCATCTCTACCTGCCACACTGTGGGCCAGGGTGCCAAGTTCCTGGCAGCCTCAGCTGTCGTGCACCCAGGCACAGTGCAGAGCCCAGCCGGACTCACTCTCTTCCCAACCACCAAGCCTCCCAGGGGCCCACTGGCCTCATCCTCAACCCCTTGCACCATCTCCTCTCACTGAGGGCTATAGGTGCCCCAGCTAACCTGTCCCCATCCCTGCCCCACAACTGTCCACAAAGCCAGGCCACGCCCTCCTCAGCCTCCAGTGCCCCAGAACCTGCCTCGTTACCTTCAAGCCCCCCAGCACCGGGGCAGTGTCCTTCAGGGTCTCTGACCGCAGGACTGTGTCGGACACTTCTGGCTGCAGCTCAGCCCCTAGCCTTTGGGGAGCGGCTACCACACGTTCGGGCTCAACATCCTTCTGAAAGGCAAGGCAACACCGGCCCGGCGCCCGCCGTCACACAGAAGCAGACTTCTCAATCCCCGATGCTCAGAATGGATGGCAGAGGCCACATTGGGAGCAGGCCTGCCGGTGACAGCGGGCAGCACACCTGCCACAGGAGGTCCCTAGGGAGGCTCCATGCAGCTGCCAGGTCACCTGGGGCCCTCTCTGGAACAGGCTAGAGCACCTCACCCATCTCTGGTCTCCCCATGACTCCACCAAGCTGTCCTGTCACTTGCAGGGGAGGAGGCTGAGCCTGTGGGTGGGCACCATGCATGTGACCCAAGAGGACCACAGGGCCCGCGCTGAAGAGGAGCCCAGAGCCTGGGGGAGTCTGAGGCTCCTCTGCCAGCACCCCTCACAGCAAGTCCCTGAGGAGAGAGTGGGCACTGCTGTGTGCTAAGCTTGCCCCTCTGAGACGGCTAAGGTACATCTCCCACGAGCACCACCGTGGCCATGAGGGAGTCCCAAAGTCAGAAAGTCAGAGTTGCAGCCACCACACCCGGGCACCCTGTCTCCCTGACCACTCCAGGGGGAAATAAAAATGCAGGACAGAGCTATAGGGCCACGCACGTGGGGGGCCAAGCACGCGGGAGGCCAAGACTGTGGGCTTGTGGGGTTTCTAGGGAGGCTGGGTCAGGACAGCCTCATGCCCCACGGAGCAGGGCCACCGCTTACCGCTGCCTCCGAGAGCTTCTGCAGCTCCTTCTCGCGGTGCTCCTGCTGGATGGCCGCCTCCTCTTGCAGCGTGGCCTCCAGCTTGGCCTTGTTGTCCACCTGCTCGCCCTCCACCTCGGCTGCTTTCACCTGCGCTTCCTTTGCCTTCAGAAGAGGGTACACCTGTGAGTGAGCCCCAGAAACTGCCAGAGGCCCCTGCTGCCCCTAACCTCTGTCCTCTGCCCCTGTCACCAGCTGGGCTTCACACACAGGACAGAAGGCACTGCCGAGGTGCCGCCTGCAATTGCTGGGAGTCCTCTGGGCCACCCTTTGTGCTCGCCCGGTGACTCCTGACGTGCAGGGAAGGAGCACAGGCGCTGCTGACACAGTTCCAAGGGCCGTAGCACGGATCCACAGCAGCCAACATGTGGCCAGGTCAGGACCACACGGGGGATGGCAGGCTAGGGGCCGGTGAAGAGGGTTGGAAGGAAGGGGACAGGTGGCTGGGTGGGGGCAATAGCAAGGGGGTAGAGGGGAGGTTGTGTGGGTGGGGGGCTCCTTGCCCATGGTTGAGGAATGAGCGCTCTTGCACGCCTCCCCCGACCACAGAAAAGCCACCCCAGAAGAGCGGGGCCAGCTATGAAGTGATGAGGTAAAAGGGGTCTCCGACAGCACGTACCACAATCTCTGGGAGGGTCTGCAGTGTGGACTTGAGCTGGTCGGCTGGAGAGAGGGTGTCCGGGAGGTACATGGCCCGGGACAGGATGAGCAGTGATGTGGGGATTTCCTGATGCAGGTGCAGGTCCAGCCACTGCAACCAAAGCCACATTCAGCAGATGGGCAGCCCCTCAACCCCACCGCCAACACAGCAGGTCAACCCATCTCATCACCAGAAGAGCCCTCAGAGAAGATGGTGTCTCAAGTTCTAAAAGGTCTATTTGTTGCTCTGCTGTGTGATCCGATGACGGCCTTAGTAAACAAAACACCAGAGAGGCTCAGGGGTCAACAGCCCCCACAGCGAGGACCCCAAGGGCCTCAGAACAGGGCACCAACTCTCCACTTAAAAACACCCCAGGGGCTGGGCACCTATAATCCCAGCACTTTGGGAGGCCCAGGTGGGCGGATCACCTGAGGTCAGAAGTTAGAGACCAGCCTGGCCAACATGGCGAAACCCCATCTCTACTAAAAATACAAAAATTAGCCAGGCATTGTGGGGCGCGTTTGTAGTCCCAGCTACTTGGGTGGCTGAGGCACAAAAATTGCTTGAACCAGGGAGGCAGAGATTTTATCGAGCTGAAATCGCGCCACTGCACTCCAGCCTGTGTGACAGAGCAAGACTCTGTCTCAAACAAAGAAAACCAGCCCAGGTCAACATATAATGGGCCCGCAGAGGCAGTGCCATTGAGGCCGGTCAGCACTCAGGCCCCCCCAGGCTCTGCACAGACCAGGTTCTGGGACTGGCTGCTTGAGTGACACCAAGACAATCCTCCAAATGGGCAAGAAAGACCGTGACAATGTTTGGAGACAAACTGAACATGGGGCAAAACATGAGAACAAACCCTAAGAGAAGAAAGGCAACGCTGAGAGGTGGGTAGAGAAGGAAAGTGTAAACACATGACACTCGGGCCCCCAATGCACCACACTCCCCTGGGGGCTGACGGGCTTGGGAAGGGACGGCATCTGCCCCCCTGCTCAGATGCCCCTGTGTGTGTGGCCCATGTCCCCACGGAGCTCCAGAAGGCTGGGCAGAGTGCTAGGGAGGTTAGCACCCATGCCAGACACAGAGAAGGCTCTGCTGGGGAATCGATGGAAGACGCAGCTGTGGAAGGCAGGGGGTGCCACAGGATCACACCATAAATACTGTCTGTGTCGAGAGGGGAAGTGTGTTCACACACTTTCATCTACTCTTGCAGGTTGTGTGAAAAACCCGGCAGGAGGATGACGACCAACAGGGGCATGCCAGTGCCAGGGCACTGGGAGGAAACTGGCTGGAGCCCTGCACCCCTTAACCTTTCCATGTAAGAGTGAGTGGCCCACTGCCCAACCTACAAGTCACTTGATCTGACGGCATTGGGAACAGGCACCTGCTCAGGGCACGGCCAAGAGAGGGGGCAGCTCCAGACGTCAGACCACGCCATGCCACCCAAACCTTCCATGGCCCCAGTTCAGAAAGAATCAAAATGTGAACATGTCTGACATCTCAGAGGTGAACTCTAGTCCTCATCTGACTACAGATAATCAAAATAGTAAGTTACTAAGGTCTTTAAAATCAACTAAAAGCAAACAAGAAAAAATCAAAGCAATATTCAAAAGGCAATGAAAAGCGAGAATGCAGGGGTGTGAATGTGATAAGACCAGAAGGGTGAGAAACAGCCCAAACATCCTAGCCGTCCCCAGAGAGGTCAGAGTGTCGCCTCGCCAGGCCCGCCCAGAGTTTGAGAAAAGCCTCCAAGTGGCCTTTCAAGGCTGACGTTTCCCTTGAGCCGATGCTGGCCTGGCATAAGGCAAGTATTCACGCACCTGCTTCAGCTGGCCCCTCAAGCGGTCTTCCGTGACGCCCAGGGCCCGCATGCCTCGTGCCCGACATGCCGCCTGCAGCTCCTTGACGTTCAGGCTGTCCACCCCTTCCTCAGCAATCAGCTAGAAAACAAAGCAGTGAATTATCATCCGGGACAGCTGCTGGTGGGTCACCGTGTCTATGTGAACACCTCCAGAGTAAGTGGCTAACAGGTTTTGCCAAGCAAGAATCAAACCACTGCCACCAAAGCCCAGTTCTAGGTTTGAAGTGGCTGGAACCCTGTGATGGAGGGTCAGGATCTTGGGAAGTGCAGAACGGCCACGACCAATCCCCTGAGACAAAGAAGTCCACCTCCATCCCTCTGTCCTGATGGCAGAACCAGCCCCACCCTGGCTACTCCTGTCACCTAATGTTTCTCCTGATCCCCACAGTCCACCATCTGCCAAAGTGTGCCCAGGATGGAAAAGAAAGAGGGACAGAAGGAGAGGGAACCAGATACTCTGAAGATACAACCTGACCCCATACCCAAAGGGCCCCTCTCTTCTGCTCAGCCCAAGGTCACTGTGACCCCAACTGGAAAAGCAAACAGGAGTTCCAGAGATAGAAGACACCAAGGCATACAGGGAGCAACAGGTGAAGAGAGACACAGAGAAGTAATGACAGCCACCGCTAGGTAGATGCTGGCAACAGGGCTCCCACGCCAGGACTCTGCAGCAGGGCCCACCATTTTAGAGTTCACTCCACCTCACAACCACCCTGTGGGGTAGGCAGTACCACCACCTCCACTTCTAAAACCAAACTTGACATAACTGTGGACACACATCCAGTTTTAACAAGTAACAGAGCTCCTGTGCATAAGATGCCTCCCCTAGTGTAATGTCTCACCAGCAGCACTGTAATGAGCACATGCCACCCACTCAGTCAAGACAGAGGCCACCTTCCCCAGCTCCCGGTGCTGTCCATTCAGATATGCTTGTCTCCACGTCTGCAGCTGTCACCTGGAGTGCTCTCTGAACAGGATCATGCAGGACGTCACCTCTGGGGTTCCGAGGACCCACTGGGGGTGCTGTGGGTGTGCCAGGTTAGGCCTCTCACTGCCATGCAGCATTCCACAGTACGCGTGCCCTCCTTAGCCAAACCCTTCGCCCACCGAGCTGGGCTCCTCTGGTTGATCAGCAATGAAGCTCTTTCTGTCTGCTTTCTCCTCCCTGTCCTCCTGTGGACTGGCTGACCTCTGTTAGATTTCGCTCTGGGGGTCTGAGTCTCTGTGCAGCATTTTTAGTGCTGCTCTGCGGATCGCGACACACAATCCACGGGCGCAGCTCACTGCAGTGCGGTGGGGTCAGCACTCCCCCACGAAGGCAAGCACTGAAGCCTCCCCTCCGTCTGTTCTCAGCTGTCGCCTCCACCGCGTCGTCACCTCCACCCCACCACGGAGCACGTCCCTCAGCCTCGCTTGCTACAGAAGGTGCAGGGAGAGCGCAGCCTGCTGTGCCGACCCTCCCTCTGGTTGCTGGGAACTCTTTCTGCTGCCACGAGGTACTTTCTCTTACTGTTTCCTCTCTGGTCGAGGAACTTCCCTCAGCCCTTCCTTTAGGGGAGGTCTGCTGGTGACAGTCGCAGCTTCCTTCCCTCTGATACTGCCTTGGCTCCCCGTCATCGCTATATTTTTGCTGGTGATAGATCCTGGGTTGACAGTTCTTTTAACAATTGAAAAATAATGCTCCACGTCCTGTGGTCTCCACAGTTCCTGCAGAAATCCATTGTCATTCAACTTTTCCCCTAATAGTAAAGATGTCGTTCTTGGCCAGGCACAGTGGCTCACGCCTGTAATCCCAACATTTTGGGAGGCCGAGGTGGGAGAATCACTTGAGCCCAGGAGTTTCAAACCAGCCTGGGCAGCATAATAGTAAGACCTCATCTCTACAAGAAAAATAAACAAAACTAGCCGGTGTGGTGGCGCACACCTGTGGTCCTAGCTACTCGGGGGGCTGAGGTGGGAGGATGGCTTGGCTCTGGGAGGTCAAGGCTACAGTGAGTTGAGATTGTGCCACTGGACTGCACTCTAGCCAGGGCAACAGAACAAGACACCATCTCTCCCAAAACCCAAAAAAAGACCTGGCATTCATAAATGAAACAACAACCACACACACATACACACACGTGTGCGTGCACACACATACACAGACACACACACACACTATGCCTTTCTCTCTTTGCCTTAAAACTATTGTCTTCAGGTTCATTAGTTTGACTCTGATGTGACTTGGTGTGAATTTTTTTGGATTTATCTTATTCAGGGTTCACTCAGCTTCTGACATTTGCAGATTTACATCTTTAACTGAGCCTGGGAAGTTTTCAGTCAGCCATTATTTCTTGAGGTACTCTTTCAGCCCCGCTCTATCCTTTCTCCCCCGGAACACCAGATAACACAGATGGTCAACACTTGCTACAGCACAGGCTGTGGGGCTCTGTTCAACGTTTTCTACTATTTTCTCTCTGTTGTTCAAATGGGTAATTTCTATCATTTTATCTTAAAGTTTACTCGTTCTGTATTTTATCTTCTCCATTCTGCTGTTGACCCCACCCAGGTTTTGACTTTGGATACTGTATTTTTCATTTGGTTCTTCTTTTTTATTTTTATTTTTTTAAGAGACAGAGTCTCCCTCTGTTGCCCAGGCTGGAGTGCAGTGACACAATCATGACTCACTGCAAGCTCAATCTCCCAAGCTCAAGCAATCCTCCCGCCTCAGCCTCCTGAGTAGCTGGAGCTACAGGCGCAAGTCATCACGCCCAGCTAATTAAAAAATTTTTTTTGTAGAGGTGGGGGTCTCACTATGTTGCCCAGGCAGGTCTCAAACTACCAGGCTCAAGGAATCCTCCCACCTTGGCCTTCCAGAGTGCTGGGATTACAGATGTGAGCCACCGCACCTGGCCTTAGTATCTTCTCTGATTATCTTTTAATATTAATATTTAATAATATCTTTTCTTCTCTTTCTTTGCCAAGATCTATTTTTCAAGTGTTTTACTCTGTTGTGGCTTTTGTAGCTTTGCATTGGTGGCTGTTTGAGGCCCAGGTGCAGGGTCTCTGTCATCTCAGGGTTGATACCAGGCATTGCCTTTTCTCATTCACTGATACCTTCCTGCTTCTTGAATCTAGATCTGACTTCCAGTTTGTCGCAGCTGACCTCCTCTGGTGCATGGTGGCATGGGTGGTGGGTATTCTAATTTGCACAGAGTTTGCAATTGATGATCTGGCATCTACTAATCCCAGGGCCAAGCTAACAAGGCCAAAGCTGTTTCCACCTCCCTGTGTTCCAGCTTTCAAGCACCAACCACAAACCCCAACGTCTGTGTTTCCCTTCCTGCCCAGTCAGACATGTCTCCACCTGCTGCACACAAGGAAGGCAGGCATCGTCCCCCCGAGCTTACTGCTCCCCATGTGTGTGGGGGCTTTGTGGGGCCAAGTGACAGGGAAGCTGTGGGTAACACATTTCTCTCAATGGCACTGACCTCTCCATGTTGTCACTCATTCACATCCATAAGCTAAATCCTAGGCATATTTCACAAGTGGTGGGAGCGCTGCCTCGGAAGAAGTGCAGGCTCCCCACCCAGCCTCCACAGACATCCGCGGGAGCGGTGCTGCTTGCAACCGCTGGGAGCAGGTGCGTGGGAGTTCCAGCTCTCACAGGTGCCTCTCCCAGCAGGAGGGCAGAAGCATCTCAGTACCTGGCTCCCACGGGCACAATGGCAGACATGGCCTTGTTCCTGCTGGGCAGTGGTCAAAGTCCCAACTCCCCGCTGGGTCCCCCAGGCCACCCCAGCGGTGGGGAAGTGTGGCGGACACACTATCAGATGAGAGGAAGCTCAAGCCCCCGACGTGGTCTCCACTGACACTACAGGGGCTGGCCCCGCTCAGCCTTCTCTGACACCATCCCCGCCAGGGCTAGGGTGCCTGCTGTGTCCCAGCAAGGGCAGGATACAGGCTTCCCACATGGCCTTGCCTTGATTCGTAGGAATGACTGGCCCTCAACCTGCTCACCAGAGATGCAGGCATTCCCTTCCTGGAAGAGGCCAACACTGCCCTGAACCTCTTTATCTTCCATAGACAACGCCTGCATCCAGGAAAAACGAAACACTGCAAACAAAATCAAAAGGGAAAGCAAAAGAAAAAGGCCTACGGATCACCCAGTTATTAGAGTAATCAATGTGAACTAGAGTTAGTGCGTTCAAGAAGACAAATGACAAAACGAACAGTTTTACCTGAGAACTGAAATCTTAAATTAAGAGCTCCTAATATGAATAAAAGAGTAATCAGCTGGGCACAGTGGCTCACACCTGTAATCCCAGCACTTTGGGAGGCCAAGGTGGGCAAATCACTTGAGGTCCAGAGTTCGAGGCCAGCCTGGCCAACGTGGTGAAACCCTGTCTCTACCAAAAAATACAAAAAATAGTCGGGCATGGTGGCGGGTGCCTGTAATCCTAGCTACTCCAGAGGCTGAGGCAGCAGAATTGCTTGAACCCAGGAGGTGGAGGTTGTAGTGAGTTGAGATCTCGCACTGCACTCCAGCCTGGGCAACAAGATTGAAACTCCGTCTCTCAAAAAAAAAAAAAAAAGGAGTAATCAGACCCAGAAGGAGGGCAGCGCCCTGAAAGCACAAAAGGGCGTGAAACACAGTCAAGCGCGTGCGATGGACCGGACAGGGCAAAGGGGTAAACGGACCCTCGATGAGGCCCCTCCTCATGGGAGGAGAGAGGCACGGAGGCACCGTCATCAATAAGCAGGACGAACACAAAGACAGACACACCTAAGCAAGTTATTGTAAAACGGATGAAATCCAAACACAGAGAGATCATCCGAGAAGCTGCCAGAGAAAAGACATCCATCTTCAAAGGATCTGCAATCTGCAAGTGGCAAGACTCCTAGTGAGCTTATTTTCCATTGTTCAGCATCTTCCCGAGTCTCTACAATGAGGACACGCTGCTTTTGTCATCAGGAAAAAAAAAAAAGGTAAACGCTATAGCTGTGGCGCAGAGTGTGGCTGGCTTACCTTGTCGTCTGCTTTTATGGAGCGCAGCCGCATGGTGAGCTGGAAGCGCAGGAAGTTGTTGGTGCCAATGGACTGTAGCTCCAGCAGCTTGCACAGGGCCACCAGCTGCGGCCGCGTCAGGTTGTCCAGGGTAAGCTCATCCTCAAATAATTTGGAAAAACGCATGATTTCCTCATTGCTGGGCCTCTCCCCCGTCTCCCGGATCTGTGGAAGTGGTCACAAGGGTCATCCCTGGAGTACGTGCCCACCCAGCTCCCTCCCATGACCAATCACATTCCCAAAAGGTGCTGCCTCTCATCCTCAGAGACTCAAACCACTGACTTCTTTTTTTTTTTTGAGACAGGGTCTCGCTCTGTCGCCCAGGCTGGAATGTAGTGGTGTAATCTCGGTTCACTGTAACCTCCGCCTCCTGGGTTCAAGCGATTCTCCTGCCTTAGCCTCCCGAGTAGCTGGGATTACAGGCTGCGCCACCACGCCCAGCTAATTTTTGTATTTTAGTAGAGACAGGATTTCATCATGTTGGCCAGGCTGGTCTCAAATGATCTGCCCGGCTCAGCCTCAAACCACTGACTTCTGACTCAAGTGCTGGGCTAGCCTGGGGAGAGGTGGTATCTGGCCTCTGGACCAGCCCTGCCTGAGTCAGTAAAGCTGAGGCTGCTGTCTGCTGGGGGAGAGGCCTGGGCCTACCGGCTGCTGCATGCAGGTCCTGTGATCCTCTCTCTGCCACAAAAGTGGCTGGGACCCTGCTGCTCTGGGGCAGGAAGAGGTGCACCCGTATGCACCCACATCTCCCACAGATGACTGCCTGAACCTTGGGGGAGGGGTGTGCCATCTAGCTCTTTAGGGAGAGCTAGATTCCCTTAGCACAGATCACTCAGAGCCCTTTGGGTGACCCTCTGTGGTTCCTCCCACCTGAGGGACAAGCCACCAGCTCAGTCTCTGCCAAGAGCTGGGTTAGGAGGGTCTCTAGCAGAGAGGACAGACGAGGGAGGATGAGCCTGACTTGGTGCCCAGCTCAAATCGTAACATGCAGGATGCCAGCTCCAAGACACGGTTTCAGGTGTGCTCCTGGGGGCCGCCCTACGCAGCACACCAAAATGCGGGTGACCACAAGCACGTCCTTCTTGGCAGCTCGGCAGCCCAGGAAAGGTTGGGACGAGCCCCTCCTCCCGCTCTGCAAGGTGCAACATCCTGGGCGAGGCTCCCAAAGCATGGCTCCCCCTAGAACATCTTGCTGGAACCACCACCCACTCCTTGGGGGCTCAGCAGCCCCATGGCCGTGCCGCCTCCTTCCAAGAGGCTTCTCTGTGGTTAGGCCTTGGCCTGGCAGTCTTTTCTGTCAAGGGTCAGACAGCAAGTATTTCTGGCTTTGCAGCCATGGAAACCACTCGCCTCTGTGTTGCAGTGGGAAAACCCCACAGACAAGGCACACGCATGGCTGGAGTTTCTAGCCCCAGGTTTAAGCTCTTCCTGCACTTCAGACATCCTTCTGACTCCAAAGTGTCCCAAGTCCCTCAAGCCAATGACACTGGCCTCGTCAGCCCCATCTAGTCCTCAGGGATCTTGTCCATGGCACCCACCCTCTCCCCCATCCTCACCTCACTGGCCACATGACCACAGGAAACCTCGAGGGCCGCTCCTCCTCTAGAGCCTCCACTGCTCCCACAGTCCAGGCCTCTGACCAGCCCCTGGGACCTGGGACCTTCTTGACTGAGTCTAGCCAGAGGGCAGTGACCAGCAGAGGAGCCCGGCCAAGCCACCCACACCTCACAACATCAGGGTCTCGGGCCCCTCATGGGTCAGATTCTACTGTGCCTGGAGGACTGCAGGGTGATGAGACACAGACACCCGGGATTCTGAAGGCTGACGAGGAGCAGCCACCACAGCTCAACTCACTGGGAGCTCAGGGAGGCCAGACTCCTGACACTCCACTGGCCCCCAACTGAGCCTCCTGGGTAAACTCTCAAGCGCCAGCCAGCCACCTGGGGGAGCTTCACTCTGCTGAGCACAGCGAAGGGGAAACAGAAAAGCAAGGAAGGCTCCCTGGTGAGGTCACAGGGACTCAGACGCATCACAGCACCTTCTGGAAAAATACAGAGAAGTCTTTGGTGGCGCTGCCCTTGGCTGCCTTGTTCTTCAAGGCCATCTCTTCGATGGTGTCCTGGAGGAACTTGGCCAGCTCCAGCTTGACCCGAAGCTCCTTCTTCAGTCTCTCCTCCTGCAAGGGCAGAGAGGGCACTGCACTTCAGGCCCCGGCCTCTCCTGCCGGCACCTAGACCCTGGGGCCTCCTGGAGGGTGGGCCCAGGAGTGCACTCCAACTGCTCAGACTGTGGTTTGGGCAAGGAAAACATCTCACGTTTGTGCCCAACCCCCACCCCCAGAAACATTTCACAAAACACTGACTCATATAAGTGCAATACATTCTCAAACCCTTTTATTTCATGGTTTTAAAAAAATACCCCTGTGGGCCAGGCACGGTGGCTCATGCCTGTAATCCCAGCACTTTGGAAGGCCAAGGTGGGTGGGTCACCTGAGGTCAGGAGTTCGAGACCAGCCTGGCCAACATGGCGAAACCCCGTCTCTACTAAAAACACAAAAATCAGCCAGGCATGCACACCTGTAATCCCAGCTACTTGGGAGGCTGAGGCACAAGAATCTCTTGAACCCAGGAGGTGGAGGCTACAGTGAGTTAAGACTGCACCACTGCACTCCAGCCTGGGTGACAAAGTGAAACTCCATCTCAAAAAACAAAACAAAAAAACAAACAAACAAACTCGTGTGATCCCCTAAAGCAAAGGTCGGCACACTTACCATTAACAGGCTAGACAGGAAAGCATTTGGCCTTCATGGGCTGTGTGGTCTAAAACAACTGCTTAATTCTGCTGGTGCCTCACAGACAAGACACATGATTGGGCATCGCAGGTTCCCACAGGGGACTGAGAACAGGCAGGGTCTAGATCTGGCCTGTGGGCTGCAGCTGGCTGACCCTGCCCTAGAAGGACCTCACAACTCCCCTACAGCATGAGGAACACTGGTCTAGAAAACCTGTATTTTAAAACACATTGAGCTGGAAGCAGTGGTTCACACCTGTAATAACAACACTTTGGGAGGTCATGGCAAGAGGATTACTTGAGCCCAGGAGTTTGAGACCAGCCTGGGCAACATAGCAGATCTTGTCTATAAAAAACAAACAAAATAAATTAGTCAGGCATGGTGGCTTAGCCTGTAGTCCCAGCTATTTGGGAACTAAGACAAGAGGATCACTTGAGTCCAGGAACTTGAGGCTGCAGTGAGCAGTGACTGCGCCATTGCACTCCCGCCTGGGTGACAGGGCAAGACCTGTGTATGGTGGTACACGCCTATAATCCCAGCTACTTGGGAGGCTGAGGCAGGAGAATCTCTTGAACCCGGCAGGCAGAGGTTGCATGCAGTGAGACAAGATCGCACCACTGCACTCCAGCCTGGGTGACAGAGTGAGACTCTGTCTCAAAAACAAATAAATAAATAGATAAATAAATAAATAAATAAATAAAGAGAAACAAATCCAAAACCCAGCATCCACTGAATAATTATCGCATAGCACAAGGACGATATGAAGATACATAAAGTCTCGAAAATGTCTAGCACTTGAAATAGTCACAAACAAGGAAGCTACCACAATGAATTTCAATCTTGTTCCAAAACAAGCAGTTGGGATGCCGCCCTCACCTTGATGGACTGAGTCTCAAATGTGGATGGCAACATGTTGGGGAAGAGCTTCACAGCAACAGGCAGCAGAAACTCCATGAACGGCACCACCACGAACACGAGGAATGGCACCAGGCGGAAGAGGTCAGCGCAGATCCGGAGAAACTGGAAAGGGGTGGAATCCATCAGAGGGGAGCAGAGCACATGTGGGAACAGCGGCAAGGGGTGTGAGCATTTCTCCTATAACGGTTTACAGGCACAACCTCAGGCAGCGACTCACACGACCCACTGAGGACTCTAAGTTCTAGAACCACTCAGCAGACCACTACCGAAACCCACTTCTTTCTCAGGGTCCAAAGCAAGTACCAGCAGCCTCCAGAAAAGGAAGGTATAGTGCTGACACCAAGGGCCACTGGGTGCTCCCGGCGATTCGGTCCTCCAAGGACACTGGCCAGCAATCCGGGCTCGGGGCCAGCAAGTGAGGGCTGCAGGCTGAGGACTGGGCATGACTAGAGTGGTGAGGGGTCACCAGGATGGGCTGACCCATACCTTCTCCTGGAGGGTGCTCTAGAAGGAGGGCTTCTCTCGTGTTTCCTCAGACTATACTACAAAGCAGTCATTAGGAAAAAACCCAAGTATTTCATTGACATAAACAAACTAGTGCTTGATGCCATTAAAGAAACACCCAATTTGAAACAATCAGAAATCCCCGTGAAGCCTGAACAACTGCTGGAAAACAGCGTGGGTGATGCTGCCCCTCCTCAGTGCTGCTCGCATGGGTCCTTTGGCCAAGGTGTTCCGTGTAGTTCTTACGTTTCCACTGGCAACAAGTGAGCAATCCCAGGGAGACGCCCTGAGAGCAGCAATGTCCTCTTCCTCCTCCCCAGCCTCTCTCTCCCGACCCTGCATTCGTGGAGCCAGCCTCCACTCATGGACACAAAACAGAAGCTCCCTAACTCTCCTATCTGTCATCTGTAGGAGGGGAGAACCCTGCCTTCCTGTACATTCATTTTTCTATTTATTATTGCACTGGACCCATGGACTCCTATATTTTTTTCACTGATTACAATTTATGACTGTCTTTATTCCCAAACGGTGCCGTATTTGGGCAGGACATATCCTTAAAGCTGGTACGTGTTTTTTGATATGCCTCATTAATTTTTTTAGCAGTTCTACTGAGGTGTAATTAATATACCATAACATTCACCTATTTTAAATAAATTTGGTCGGGCGCGGTGGCTCAAGCCTGTAATCCCAGCACTTTGGGAGGCCGAGACGGGTGGATCATGAGGTCAGGAGATCGAGACCATCCTGGCTAACATGGTGAAACCCTATCTCTACTAAAAAAATACAAAAAACTAGCCGGG
>NW_012110696.1:1408633-1418448 GCF_000951045.1 Mandrillus leucophaeus | reverse complement strand
CCAGGATGGTCTCGATCTCCTGACCTCGTGATCCGCCCGTCTCGGCCTCCCAAAGTGCTGGGATTACAGGCTTGAGCCACCGCGCCCGGCTCTTTTTTTTTTTTTTGAGATGGCATCTAGCTCTGTCATCCACGTTGGAGTGCAATGGTGCGATCTCGGATCATTGTATTTTCACTTCCCTGGTTCGAGCGATTCTCCTGCCTCAGCCTCCCAAGTAGCTGGGATTACAGACATGTGCCACCAAGCACAGCTAACTTTTTTATATTTTTGGTAGAGACAGGGTTCACCATGTTGGCCAAGCTGGTCTCAAGCTCCTGACCTCAGGTGATCTGCAGCGCTGGCCTCCCAAAGTGCTGGGTTACAGGCGTGAGCCACTGCACCCAAACAAGAAAATAACTTCTTAAATGTTTTAAACACAAAAGCGGAACTACAAATCTCATCCTCTTAGAGCACATTTAAGTGCACAGGATTATCTTTATTTTTTTTATTTCTATTTTTTGGAGATGGAGTCTCGCTCTGTCTCCAGGATGGAGTGTGGTGGCGCGATCTCAGCTCACTGCAACCTCTGCCTCCCGGGTTCAAGTGATTCTCCTGCCTCAGCCTCCTGAGTAGCTGGGATTACAGGTGCCCGCCACCACGCCCAGCTAATTTTTGTACTTTTAGTAGAGACAGGGTTTCACCATGTTGGCCAGGATGGTGTCGATCTCTTGATCTCCTGATCGGCCCACCTCGGCCTCCCAAAATGCTGGGATTACAGGCGTGAGCCAAGGCGCCTGGCCAGGATTATCTTTAAAAAGGAAGGCTGGTGCCGGGTGCAGTGGCTCATGCCTGTGATCCCAGCACTTTGGGAGGCCGAGGCAGCAGGACTGCTTGAGGTCAGGAGTTTGAGACCACCCTTGGCAACACAGTGAGATCCAGTCTCTACAAAAAATTTAAAAATTAGCCTGGTATGGCAGCAGTATCTGTGGTCCCAGCTACATGGGAGGCTGAGGTGGGAGGATCCCTTATGCTTGGGAGGGCTGAGGCTTTGGTTAGCTTTGAGGGTGCAATTGCACTCCAGCCTGGGTAGGGGAGCGAGACCCTATCTCAAAAATAAAAATAAGTAAATAAATAACTAGAGTCACACAAACGTGATATAAACCCCAAGAGCTAGAAACCATGAGGTGTTCTTGGGAGGAAAGGGTGGAGCGGACAGGAGATGAGGCTGCACCTGGGAGAGTGGACTTGATTCTCACACAGGGCTGCACTCTCTGCGGCCCATGGTGTCCCATGGCTCTCACAGAAGCAAACAATATCTGTGCTGAAGAAAACCAGCTCACCACCTACATCATACAAGGTGTACCCCTCTGAAGTGAGATTCCATCTCTTTTAACTTAAAAAAACTAACTAAAAATAAACTAATCGAGCTTTTAGACTTAAAAACATAGCCACTGAAAATAAAACCTCAGTGGTTGCATTAAATAAGATTACTTCAGCTGAAAAGAAAATGAGTAAAATAGAAAGAAGACATCTAGATTGCAGCCCCGAGACAAAGACAGAAAATGGAGAATCTTTTTAGAACCGTGAAGGACAGCAGGAGCTGGTGCACCAGAGGCCAAACCAGGAGCCCCAAGAGCCTGGCCACTGGTGAGCAAGCAGGTTCTACGACAGATGGCAGATGTGGAACCTTGGGGTCAGGAGCACGGATCCCAACAATAAAAACAAACTCACCCAGAGAGACACACACAGCCCTCCAGACAAACCTGGAAGCAATAAGACAGACAGGGCTTGCACCTGCACCAGAAGTGCAACAGTGCCGACGCAGACTCCTCCCTGGAAATAGCAGCAGGGAAGGGCAATGTCATCGAGAGGGTCAAGGCATCGAGAGTGGGTGGAGGTGTGTGCTGAAAACTGCTGGTGGGAAAGAGTCGAAACATGAGCAGACGGTGTTGCAATTCAATTCAGTGGCTAGGTGAGCCTTTGCATAGGTGTGGTGTTATGACAGGTATTAGTTCCTGGCTCAACTGCCCTTGTTACAGTCTTTTGTGATAATGTTAGGTGTGTCGGGCCTCGGGGGCAGGCCTCTGACCTCCCTACCCTCCTTTCACCTGCCCTCAGGCAGGTCACTAATCTTCCCAACTTCTTGACTATGGGTTTTAAGACCCTCCCTAAAGAGGGTTCCGCCCTATGCCCTGAGGGAAGGAATGCCCAAGAGGACTGGGTTCAAGGAGCTTCCAGAAAGCTGAACACGGTAGAGGTTCACCGGGAGTTGCGACCCGGGAAGCATGGAAGCTCCATGCCCCTTCCCTGTACATACCTTGCCTGACGGTCTCTTCACCTGTATCCTTTGCACTATTCTTTATACTAAACTGATAAGTGTTTCCCTAAGTTCTGTGAGCCACTCCAGCAAATTAATCGAACCCAAAGTGGGGGTGGGGGTGCCATCACACCTCATGTAGCCCATAAATACATGTACCTACTATGTACCCACAAAAATAAAAAATTAAAACAATTTAAAAACAAAGAGGGGGCCAGGCATAGTGGCCCATGCCTATAATCCCAGCACTCTGCGAGGCCAAGGCAGGTGGATCACTTGAGGCCAGGAGTTTGAGGGCAGCCTGGCCAACATGGTGAAACCCCTCTCTACTAAAAATACAAACATTAGCCAGGTGTGATGGTATATGCCTGAAATCCCAGCTACTCAGGTGGCTGGGGCAGGAGAATCACTTGAACCCAGGAGGCAGAGGTTGCAGTGAGCCAAGACTGTGCCACCACACTCAGGCCTGGGCGACAGAGTGAGACTCTGTCTCAAAAAATAAAAATAAAAATGAAGAGGGGTTGGTGGGAACCTAACTTGAAGCCAGTCTGTCAGAAGTTCCAAGAGGCCTGGACTTGAGACTGGTGGGCGGCATCCTGGGGACAGAGTCCTCACCCTGTGGGATCTGATGTTATCTCCAGGTAGATGTTGTCAGAACTGAATCAGAGGACACCCAGCTGGTGTCTGCTGTGTGGTCTTCTATGTGGATGACTGTTGCAGTGGAGGGGAGATGAAATACACGGGTAAACCGAGTTTTTCCTAGGCAATAGGTTTTTTTCTCTACCAAACAGAAAGCAAGCCCTAAAAATAACTTTCAAGCAATCTATAGAGTGAAAAGAATTTGGGCACGGCCCAGCACGGTGGCTCACACCTGTAATCCCGACACTCTAGGAGGCTGAGGTGGGAGGACTGGTTAAGCCCAGGAGTTTGAGACCAGCCTGGGCAACAAAGTGAGACCCTGGATCTATAAAAAACAATTAGCCAGGTGTGGTAGCACAAGCCCGTGGTCCCAGATACTCGGCAGGGTGAGGCGGGAGGATTGCCTATGCCCCGGAAATTGCGCTACTGCACTCCAGCCTGGGTGATACAGCAAGAAAAAAAAGAAAGGACTGGACATGTCCCCATTACCTGCCTGCGCTCCCGGCGGGTCAGGGTGTGGCCGTTGAGGATGCGCCAGAGCATGCGTGCTGCGATCTTGGTGTCGATCCATAGCAGGCGGAAGCCATGGTAGTAGTGCTTCAGCTCGTCCAGCACCCTCTGCCCCAGGGACTTCTTCACCACCACCTCTGCGGGGGGGCTGTACACTGGGCCACCTTCCTCCAGCTTCTTGTTTTTGTCCTTCAAGGACTTGAGGGACTTCTCTACTACCGAGTCATCGCCAACAGGGCGTGAAGAGTGCCAGCTGCGCACAGGAAGGCACCGAGGTCCCATGACCACAAAACCCACAGAGGTAGAGGTCCATGGCGCTCCCAACACCGTGCGAAGGCACTCGGGTCTCAGAGTCCAACAGCCGAGGTGATCACCTCTGAAGGATGGGTACACAGGGTGGATGGAAGTGCAGCAGCCAAATGGAACATTCCTTGAAAAGGGAAGAGTAGAAAACAGTATTAAGAGCCAGCACTAGCCTTTGACAGCTCAGCACCAAACACCAACAGCAGCAAAACCCACATGCCCCGTGCCATGCCATGTCACAACCACACAGTCCCACCTACTTCCTGATGTTTGCACTGCCCCTGGGGAGCCCTTCGGAAGGGAGGCCAGGACAGCGTGCAGCCCCCTCAGCCCCACACCTCGTCGGACAGCAGCATGGGCTTGCTGATCCCCACAGAAGGGCGGGCAGGTCAGACACAAACACAATCAGCAAAGGATGGATCCCTGGGTGGGTCTCCCAGGCCCACTCCCAGAGACTTGGGGAGGTAGGGTGCATCGCTTTGGCACTTTGTGGGGGAATGGAGGGCAGAGTAGAGACTGTTGACTTTGGAGGTCCTCTCCTCCAACAAGTGACTTTCTGGAAAGACCCGTGGCTCTTGAGCAAGACTTGCAGATCAGTAAGGGCGCTCGCTGACCTCAGATCTCTACACTAGCTGCCTGCAGGCACCGGAGCAAAACAGTAAAATCCAAAGAATAAGGCCCAAAGCCCATCTCCTCCTCCTCTACGCACCTGTCCACTCTGGCACCAGCAGGCTCTGAGATCAGAGCCTCACACCTGCCCCCTTGCCTGGACATCCCTAGCTCACGCCCTTGCTTCACTCAGACCTCCCTGACCACTGCACCGCTCTGGCCTCTCATCCACAGTGCTGCCTCCTAGCAGGTGCCCTGCTGACATCTGGCCATCTTAGAGACCAGGTGCACACTGTGTGCACCACACTTGCTTTCTCCCAACCGGAATGTGGGTCTGCGAGGGCCAGAGAGCAGGCTCGAGGCCTCACAGGCGGCAGCAGGAGGCTGGCACTAACCCAGACCCATCTCGGTCCAAGCTGCATCGGCCCCAGCAGCCGCCTGTGCCGTATCCATCACAGAAAGGCCTTGAGGAGGCCACTGCAGCCCGAGCATCTGCAGCATAGACTGTGCCTGGCCCAGAGCCTACGGTTTGTGTGCAACACAGAGACTATCATTTGACTGCAGCGTGGTGCCACAACACCATTTACAGTCTAAAATTCAAACAGCTGACCTGTGCGAGGCCCTTTCAGGCTCACAATCTCCTGCGTGTCTTGCCTGGCACACTAGAAACTCCCCTGCAATTGGGCACAAATCCCCCCTGGGTGGCCCGAGCTCACCTAAAAGGCCATGTATGTCGCATAACTTCACATCAGCTCCTCCTGCTTCCATCAGTTCTCTGTGCCTGGCCTGACACCAGCGGCAAAGCTGGAGTTCCGGAGCAGACTGTTGGAGCTCAAATTCCAGCTCCACTACTTACTGCTGTGTGACCTTGACTGAGTAATTTAACCTCTCTGTGCTTTGGGAGCATTTCTCGTGAATTCGTGTGTTAATAGATACTAAGTACCAGGACAGTAACTGAGACATGGGAACACCCACCAACGATGTGGCGCCTGTGATTACCACCGCCTCACAGCCTCGGAGAAGCCACCGATCAGAGCTGGAAGCCAGGCGGGGGACTCTCCGGACCCGCTGCTTGTCTCTCAGATGGGGATACTGGGGGCCTGCAGACACAGGCCTGCCTCGGCTTGTAGCCCGGAGAGGGCAGTGCGACTGGTGCAGGGCACTGTCAGCCCAGGGCAGCTTAGAGTGAGCACACACCAGGATCAGAAGCCCAGGCAGCGGGGGCTCCTCTCTGCACCAGTAATGGTCTGGGATCTCCCACAAGAACTCTCCCAGGCTCAGAGTCTTCCCTCAATTACAGACAAGCAAACCCAACACTGACCTCATGGAAAGGTTCTCAAGAATACTGGAAACAGACACATGGAAGGTGCCTGGTGGACACCAGTGAGGTCTGGGAGGGGCAGAAAGGGGGACAGGCACCCCCCCTTGGTCACCTCCCCAATCCCTGTGAGGGCAGCTCCAGGCTCTCTCCAGGGTGGCCCAGCCCCACCCACCATGTCTCTAGGTTCTCCCCAGCTCTGGAGTCACCTCTGAGCCAGGAAGAGGCCCCTGAATCCACAGTCCAGAGTCAAGGCATGCCGAGGGCCGAGCCACACAGAATGCAGCAGAGCCCACGCAGCCTCAGACTGCCCCCTGGCCAGGCTGTGTTCCTTCTGTGAGGTGGGCTCACCTCCCAGTGTGGGTGACGACAGTGCCCGTGCATGGGAACACACCTCCTCCCTACATCAAGCTGAATTACACAACTTCCCAACCCTCAGTTAGCAAGGAAGATGGTGGCTTCCACAAGAAGGCATGATGCCAGCAGTCACGGGGTGTTGACAGGCAAAGACGAAGACTCAAAAAAACAAACCAGGCAGAGAAGCACAAGGCGGACTCAGTGAAGGCAGGGAGCCATCCAGAGTTGGACACACCCACAGGGGCCTGGTCCTCACCACAGTAACATCCCCCAGCAAATCCCATCAGCATTCACACTAAGTACAGATTTAGAAACAAAAATAGCCTCACATCAGCTGAGGTCTCCCCACTGAATGAGATTCAGGTTTGCTGGGTCTCACAACTGCTGTCTGACAGTCTGCTTAGCCAAAGTCTGGGCGCTGCTTCTCTGCCTTTGTTTCTATGGGAAAGAACGCTGGAAGCTGATACATAACGTCCATGATGTTCTCTTGGATCAAAAATACTCCGGCAGGGCGCAGTGGCTCACATCTGTAATCCCAGTGCTTTGGGAGGCCAACGTGGGTGGATCACTTGAGGCCAGGAATTCAAGACCAGCCTGGCCAACATAGTGAAACCTTGTCTCTACTAAAACTACAAAAATTAGCAGGGTGTGGTGGCACACACATGTAATCCCAGTTACTTGGAGGGCTGAGGCATGAGAACTGCTTGAAGCTGGGAGGTGGAGGCAGCAGGGAGGCAGAGGCTACAGTGAGCCAAGACCGTGCCACCACACTCCAGCCTAGGTAACAGAGTCAGATTGTCTTAAAAAAAAAAAAAAAAGCTCTATCAGCTGAGCACCATGGCTCACACCTGTAATCCCAGCACTACACGAGGCCAAGGAAGGAGGGCTGCTCAATTCCAGGAGTTCGACCCTAGCCTGGGCAACATAGTGAGACCTTGTCTCTACAGAGAAAAAAAAAAAAAAGGCCAGGCGTGGTGGCTCACGCCTGTAATCCTAGCACTTTGGGAGGCTGTGGCGGGCGGATCACAAGGTCAGGAGTTTGAGACCAGCCTGGCCAATATGGTGAAACCCTGTCTCTACTAAAAATACAAAAATTAGCCGGGCGTGGTAGTGCATGCCTATCATCTCAGCTACTTGGGAGGCCGAGGCAGGAGAATCACTTGAACCTGGGAGGTGGAGGTTGCAGTGAGCCAAGACTGTGCCATTACACCCCAGCCTAGGCGATAGAGTGAGACTCCGTCCCCCGCCGCCCAAAAAAAATGATCCACCTACTCACCCTCAGAGATCTGGGCCATTTCAACTGAGGATTACCTGCATCTGTAAAATAACTGTTTAAAAAAACTAATGTAAATGGTTACGATTTATAGCTACTTGTCTGGTGACTCCAGGTGTTTATACTGTGTGACCAAAATAAAAAGTAAAAGTTTTTGGCTGCTGAAACATTACCACCATCCACAATTCTTTTTTTTTTGAGACACAGTTTTGTTCTGTCACCCAGGCTGGAGTATAGTGGCACAATCTGGGCTTACTGCAAGCTCTACCTTCCAGGTTCACAAAGTTTTCCTGCCTCAGCCACCGAGTAGCTGGGATTACAGGCATGTGCCACTACACCCAACTAATTTTTGTATTTTTAGTAAAGATGAAGTTTCACCATGTTGGCCAGACTGGTCTCAAACTCCTAACCTCAAGTGATCTGCCTGCCTCAGCCTCCCAAAGTGCTGAGATTACAGGCATGAGCCACTGCACCTGGCCTCATCCATAATTATTATACATATATTTTTGAGACAGACTGTCCCTCAGTTGCCCAGCCTGGAGTGCAGTGGTGTGATCCTGGCTCACTGCAACCTCCACCTCTTGGGTTCAAGTGATTCTCCTGCCTCAGCCTCCCAAGTACCTGGGATTACAGGTGTGCAGCATCACACCCAGTTATTTTTGTATTTTTAGTAGAGACGGGGTTTCACCATGTTGGCCAGGCTGGTCTTGAACTTCTAGCCTCAAGAGATCTGCCCACCTCAACTTCCCAAAGTGCTGGGATTACAGACGTGAGCTACTGTGCCTGGCCTCATCCATAATTCTTGATAAGTAAACAAGTCCATCAAAACAGCTGTATAGTCCTCATTGTTTAAATTTTCAAGTAGACGTTCAAAACTGGGAACTTTAAAAAAAGTTACGTGACTAAAGTACAGTTTTTATGTTTTGTTGCTGTTGTTGAGGCGAGTCTCGCTCTGTAGCCCAGGCTGGAGTGCAGTGGCGCCATCTCGGCTCACTGCAAGCTCCGCCTCCCGGGTCCCAGTTCAAGCAATTCTCCTGCCTCAGCCTCCCAAGTAGCTGGGATTACAGGAACATTCCACCATGCCCAGCTGATTTTTAAATTTTTATTAGAGATGGGATTTCACCATGTTGGCCAGGCTGGTCTTGAACTCTGACCTCGTGATCTGCCCACCTCAGTCTCCGAAAGTGTTGGGATTACAGGTGTGAGCCACCGTGCCCGGCCAGCTTTTGTTTTAGTATGAAATTTAAATGCTAAAAAGTTGCTGGACAAATTCAACATCCATTCCTAATAAAAAGAGTAACAGACAGAACAAAGATTACTTAAACCCAAAAGCTAACACCATATGTCACAAACACTAGATTCTGTATTTTCTGCTATTGTGATACTGCATGACTGACTACAGCTGCTCTGACACAGATCTGGCTACTGAGCTAAGAACTGAAACCACCCCAGAAGCAGAAGCCCTGGGAAAGAAAAGGCAGATGATTACTGTGTACTAAAATCACAGCCATAAACTAAACCTGGGCTGCTACAAGAGCTGAACAAATAACAGGAAAGGGGTCAGATACAAGAAAATTGTACAACTTAGCAACTTACGGGACAGCAATAATCACTTAGAAAAGACAATGAAAAGAAATAGAAAATAATAAACATCTGGAAATTATCTAAAATGCAATGCATGTGACCTATACAAAGAAAATAGGCCGGGTGCAGTGGCTCATGCCTGTAATCCCAGCACTTTGGGAGGCCAAAGTCAGGAGGATTGCTTAAGTCCAGGAGTTTGAGACCAGCCTGGACAACACAGTGAGATCCTGTCTACAAAAAATACCGAGAAGAAAAAAATTTAGCAAGGCGTGGTGGTACATGCCTGAAGTCCCAGCTACTCAGGAGGCTAAGGTGGGAGAATGGCTTGAGCCTGGGAGATCAAAGCTGCAGTGAGCCATGATTGCACCACTGCACTCTAGCCTGGGCAATGAACAGAATGAGACCCTGTCTCAAACAAACAAACAAACAAAAAAAGTAATATTCCTTCCCAACTGCTTTGATGGGTTTAATGACACTTCAGTTACGATCCTAAAAAGACTGCTTTAGAAGTGAAATGGTTCAGCTCATCTAGAAGGACAGACAAACACTCAAAGGAAAGTCCAAAGAGACGAGGTTTGGGGGAACTGGTCCCCAGGGAGGAACACCTGCTGGAGAACTCACTAAAGAAAATAACGGGAGCAGCTAGGTGTGGTGGCTCATGCCTGTAATCCCAGCACTTTGGGAGGTTGAGGTAGTTGGATCACCTGAGGTCAGGAGTTCAAGAAGAGCCTGGCCGATGTGGTGAAAATTCTGTATTTTCGTACTAAAAATGCAAAAATTAGCTGGGTGTGGTGGCGGTGCCTCTAATCCCAGCTACCAGAGAGGCTAAGGCAGGAGAATCACTTGAACCCAGGAGGCAGAGGTTGCAGTGAGCTGAGATCACGCCACTGCACTCCAGCCTGGCGACAGAGCGAGACTGTCTCAAA
>NW_012110696.1:1406046-1406748 GCF_000951045.1 Mandrillus leucophaeus | reverse complement strand
TCAGGAGAATCGCTTGAACCCAGGAGGCAAAGGTTGCAGTGGGCTGGATTGTACCACTGCACTCCAGCCTGGGTAACAAGAGTGAAACTCCGTCTCAAAAATAAAAAAAAAAGGTCTGAAAGAGTACAGATCTCTTTTGTAGAAACCTGTGTGTGTAAGTTTCTGGAACCCAGTTCTGAGTGTTGGAAGGTTTCAGAACATTGCTAAGTGAAGGGTCTGCCCCAGTTAGGAAAACAGTATCTCAAAGTAGTCCTAAAAAAAGATGGGGAGCCTCAAGTAGACCCTGGCTCCAGACACCCCAAGAGGGAAGCCAAGCAGGCCAGCCCTAGGGAGGGAGCACTCCTACCAGTTGGCACCATCCCCACTCACTTCAGCTGGCTCTGGGAGAAACATGATCTCTATGCAGACAGCCCTACAGAGCAAGCAATGACCCCAAGGGGCAAGAGCTGTAAGAATTACTACAACCACAGGCCGGGCGCAGTGGCTCATGCCTGTAATCCCAGCGCTTTGGGAGGCCGAGGCAGGTGGATCACCTGAGGTCGGGAGTTCAAGACCAGCCTGGCCCACATGGTGAAACTCCATCTCCACAAAAAAAAAAAAAAAAAAATTAGCCAGGCATGATGGCAGGTGCATGTAATGCCAGCTACTCGGGAGGCTGAGGCAGGATAATCACTTGAACCTGGGAGGCAGAGGTTGCAGTCA
>NW_012110696.1:1396013-1400906 GCF_000951045.1 Mandrillus leucophaeus | reverse complement strand
AAAAATTAGCCAGGTGCAGTGGAGCATGCCTGTAATCACAGCTACTTGGGAGACTGAGGCAGGAGAATCACTTGAACCTGGGAGGCAGAGGTTGCAGTCAGTAAGCATGTGCCACTGCACTCCAGCCTGGGTGACAGAGCAAGACTGTCTCAAAAAAAAAAAAGTTGCAGTTTCAAAGAACCAAGAGACATTAAATGAGACTTGCTGTACACCAAAATACTGACACTGGACACTTTGAAGGTGCAGTGGCCAGTGCCCACTCCAACTGGGAGTCCAAAAATAAAATTCCATTTAATTCCTGTTAGGGGACAGGAAGGCTTCTGTCCCCAGCCCTCCAAGTGCACCTGGGCACTGAGGTTAGGAATGCTTCTATACTTCCTAAAGATTAACTGAGGCATGGACAATCATTTTCAAAATGGAAAGAAAAAGGTTTAAAAGAAACAGAGAACAGGAAAGTAGGATACACTGTTTCCCTCAAAAGTCAAGAGTCACTGGTGACTCTCCACCATTTTCAAACCCTGTTTTCAAATAGACAGGTGCAGAGTGATACTGATTTACTCACAGGCAGCTCCTCAACCCCAGGGTGTTGGCACAGCTGAGATGAGCAGGATCCCCCGGACTACCTATAACAGGAACAGGGGAAAATAAATAAGTAGTAAATCAGGGATTTATACTGATACCTTTTTTTGTTGTTGGTTTTTGGAGTTTCGCTCCTGCGTCCAGGCTAGAGTGCCAATGGCGTGATCTTGGCTTACTGCAATCTCCGCCTCTTGGGTTTAATCGATTCTCCTGCCTCAGCCTCCTGAGTAGCTGGAATTACAGGTGCCCACCACAATGCCCAGCTAATTTCTGTGTGTATGTGTGTTTTTTTGTTTTTTGTTTTTTTTAGTAGAGATGGGGTTTTACCACGTTGGCCAAGCTGGTCTCAAACTGCTGACCTCAGGTGATCTGCCTGCCTTGGCCTCCCAAAGTGCTGGGATTGCAGGCATGAGCCACTGTGCCCAGCCTTTTGTTCATTTTTATTTATTTATTTGACTTTGCCCAGGCTGGAATGCAGTGGTACAATCACGGCTCACTGCTGCCTTGAACTCCTGGGCTCAAGGGATCCTTTTGCCTCAGCCTCCCAAGCAGCTGGGACTACAGGCATGCACCATCATGCCCGGCTAATTTTTGTAAAGATGGGGTTTCATTTTGTTGCCTATTTGCCTAGGCTGGTCTCCAACTTTTGGCATCAAGCGACCCTCCTGCATTGGTCTCCCAAAGTGTTGGGATTACAGGCATGAGCCACCACGCCCAGCCTGATATCTTCTAAGTCTGAAAGAAGGCGGGGTGCCATGGCTCACGCCTATAATCCCAGCACTTTGGGAGGCAAAGGCGGGTGGATCACCTGAGGCCAGGAGTTCAAGACCAGCTTGACCTACGGTGAAACCTCGTCCCTACTAAAAATACAAAATTAGCCGGGCATGGTGGCGCATGCTTGTAATCCCAGCTACTTGGGAGGCTGAATCAGGAGAATCGCTTGAACCCAGGAGGCAAAGGTTGCAGTGGGCTGGATTGTACCACTGCACTCCAGCCTGGGTAACAAGAGTGAAACTCCGTCTCAAAAATAAAAAAAAAAGGTCTGAAAGAGTACAGATCTCTTTTGTAGAAACCTGTGTGTGTAAGTTTCTGGAACCCAGTTCTGAGTGTTGGAAGGTTTCAGAACATTGCTAAGTGAAGGGTCTGCCCCAGTTAGGAAAACAGTATCTCAAAGTAGTCCTAAAAAAAGATGGGGAGCCTCAAGTAGACCCTGGCTCCAGACACCCCAAGAGGGAAGCCAAGCAGGCCAGCCCTAGGGAGGGAGCACTCCTACCAGTTGGCACCATCCCCACTCACTTCAGCTGGCTCTGGGAGAAACATGATCTCTATGCAGACAGCCCTACAGAGCAAGCAATGACCCCAAGGGGCAAGAGCTGTAAGAATTACTACAACCACAGGCCGGGCGCAGTGGCTCATGCCTGTAATCCCAGCGCTTTGGGAGGCCGAGGCAGGTGGATCACCTGAGGTCGGGAGTTCAAGACCAGCCTGGCCCACATGGTGAAACTCCATCTCCACAAAAAAAAAAAAAAAAGAATTACTAGAACCACAAACACCAAGAGTAAGCCATTTCTTGTATAAACAACAGTGATAAGTGTACAGCACATTTCTAGGATTTTAACAAGTTTTTGATGCTTTCCCTAACTTGCTGTAGTTCCTACAAGCATAAAGTCGGAGTTAATTCATACTACCGACATTCAGAGCCCACTGTGGTCAAACTTCATGCTGGGAACAAGACAGGAATAGGAGCAGCAGGGCCAGAGGCACCAGCCCATGGAGGTGTCAGGCCAGGCTGTGCAGAGGCTAGGTGGTGCCAGGAGCCAGCAGGTGGCACCTTGAGATGCCCAGTGGCCTTGAACCTCTAGGCAGTGGGGTTGCAATGAGTCCTCAGCCAGGGAGCAGAAAGTGCAGGTTTAAGATGGAGGAGCTCACTCCAGCCAGCCACGAGAGCCACCATGAGAGGAGGGACAAGATGGGGAGGGCAGGCACTGATCCTGCTCCCAGTGGACCCACTTGTCACTTCACCTCATTTAACAGGAGGCAACCCTCATGCTTCTGTGGGGAAGGAAATTCCTAGCACGTGCCACATTTAGGGCTTGTAACAGTCTGGTCTGTAAATTGGGAGCTGGGTTAAGGGAAAAATGTTAGCTATGTTCTCATACACATCAAGTTACATTTTAAATTAAAATTTAAAAGTACAGTGCAAGTGAACACACCAAGACCCTTCTCACTCCAGCTGAGACCAGCTTTGGTCCCTCATCTTTCTCCACATGAAGGGGGCCCAGCACATTCTCCACTATCCTCCCCACACCATGGCACCTTCGGCCCCTCCACCTCTGCCCTGGCCAGTTCCTGCACCTCAAGGGCTCAGCCCAGCAAGCAGGAAGGCTGGCAGGTCCCCAGAGCTCCCTGATCTGCCCCCCACAGTGATCCTACCTTCTCTCTAACACTTGCTGTCCCACTGGCTTCCTTACTAGGCTCTCCCCAAAACCTGTTCTGATGGCTTCTGTCCCCAGCTCTCCAAGGAACCCCCAGTCAAGGCCATCCAGGGCGATGGGGATCACTGCTCCATGTCCCTCATGAGCACAGATGTCATCTGCGGCCAGGCCCTGCTGGGAGCCCTTCTGTTCTTTTTTCCAACATCAACGAATTCTCCAACTGGGAGTCCAACAATTTAATTCCATAGTGACACTACCCAGAGTTAGCCCACAGGGTAAGGGCTCAGTCCCACAAGACTGCCCCCACTCCATATGCCCAGGCTACCCACATTTCAGCTGACTACAAATTTGAGGGTTCCCATGACTGCCTTGGTTTTGATAATTCACAAGAATGACTCAGATGCCAGCAACGGGCTCTACTTACTATCACAGTTTATTATAAAGGGTGCCTAGGAACAACCAGATAGAGAGGCCAAGACGCCAAGGCCAGAGAGGTCCTGAGCACAGGATCCTTTGTCCTGTGGAGCAGGGTGAACACCAGTGGGAAGCCTCACCAGCCTCCTCACCCGGAAGTTCTCATCAAGGCTTCATGATTGATTACAGTATTGGCCTACTGGCCATGGGGACTGAACTAAATCTCCAAACCCTCTCCCTTCCTGGAAGGGGCAGGAAGTTCCCACCCTCTAATCACATCACGGCCAGCGCCTCAATCTATCTAAGGGCTTGCCTAGAGTCACCTCACTGGCATAAACTCAGGTGCTGTGATAATGAATAATAGAAGACACTCCCAATCTCACGCCTGTAATCCTAGCACTCTGGGAGGCCAAGGTGGGTGAATTGCTGTTGAGCTCAGGAGTTAAGCCTGGGCAACACAGAGAGACCCTGTCTCTACAAAAAATAAAAAAAATCAGCTGGCAGGAGGATCGCTTAGAGGCTGCAGTGAGCCATGATCAAGCTTCTGCACTCCAGCCTGGGTGACAGAGCAAGACCCTGTCTCAAAATACAAATAAACGAAAAAAGACACTCCCATCATTCAGGAAACTTCCAGGGTTTTCAGCCCTCAGTGCTGGTGCCAGGATCGGGTCAAAGAACAAATATATTTCTTATCATAACACACCTTTCTTCACCTGGCTTCCAGGAGACAATGATCCTCTTGCCACTGCTGGGAGATCCTCCCTACCTGACCTCCACCTCCTCCCCAGGTAATCTCTTCCCTGACTTGAATACACATCCCCCACAGGTCTGATGAGCACCGCACAGTCCACACCTCCAAGAACTCTCAACTCACCCCCTGCCTTGTGCTCCTCCCCAAGTCCTCCCCAGTTTCAACAAATGGCACTGTTGTCCCCAGGCAGCTCAGGCCAGAGGTCACCTCTCCTACACAGCCCTTAGGGTCAACCCCGCTTCTACTCATAAAGCGATTTCCTCCCAAAGAGGACAATATGGAGAGGCAGGAGAAGAGTAACTGCGCAGTGAAAACCTGACAAACACCACTTCAGCCTACCAATCAAGGTCAACATCAACAGTGACAAATCATTTGGATAGCATGGAGCCTAGACATGATGTGATGAGGATGCTTCACCTCTGTGGTCTTCCTCCAGAAAAACCATCTTTCCCAGCTTGATTATGAGGAAACATCAAGAAATACCAGTAGAGCAGCAAGCACCCTACATTCCACCTGAGCACTACTCCTCAAAGATGTCAAGGTCACTGCAGACAAGGAAAGCCTGAGAAGTAATCAAGATGGGTAGTGCAGATGGGTCCTGGGACAGAAAAAAGACCTTAGAGTGAAGAACAGGAGAGTAAAGAAAATCTGAACTTTGGGAGGCCGAGACGGGCGGATCGCCAGGTCAGGAGATCGAGACCATCCTGGCTAACA
>NW_012110696.1:1393633-1394650 GCF_000951045.1 Mandrillus leucophaeus | reverse complement strand
AGCAACTCAGGAGGCTGAGGCAGGAGAATCACTTGAACCCAGGAGGTGGGGGTTGCTGTAAGCCAAGATCACACCACTGCACTTTAGCCTGAGCAACAGATCGAGACACTGTCTCCAAAAACAAAACAAACAAACAAACAAAAAACAAAAAAAAAACAAGAATTGGGAGGATACATTCAGGGCAACTTCAATCTATCTCTCTGGGGGTGGGGAACAGAGACAAGAATTGAAGCTGGGTGTCTGGGCATGGTGGCTCCTGTAATCCCAGCACTTCGGGAGGCCAAAGCAGGAGGATCACTTGAGCCTTGGAGTTCAAGACCAGGCTGGGTAACATATCGAGACCTGTCTCTACAAAAAAATTACAAAAAAAAAAAATTAGCTGGGTGTTGTATGGCACAATTAACAACTTGGGAGGCTGAGGCAGAAGGACAGCTTGAGCCCAGGAGTTGGAGGTACAATGAGTATGATCGCACCACTGCACTAATTACTTTGAGTCCCCCTTAGCAAGTTTTATGTTTGTTCCAATTTTACAAATAAGGACATAAACTCAGATAAGTTGGTTAATGAGACAGGAGGAGGAGGTGGGCACACCCTGGAAGAGCATTCACTCCAGGCAGCACCTTAGGTTAGGGTGGCTAAGGCCACGCACCCTGAGGACCCTCAGGGCTCCGGAGTCCGCGTGTCCCCGGGTGCAGGTCGTGGCCTAATCACACCACAGGGGTCTGTGGGTGCTGGCATCACCTCACGGGTGACGGACCAGGAAGGCTCCCGCGGCCCAGCAGGTCCTGCTCGCCGGTGTCTGCCCGGCCCATCCAGTCTCGTCTCCGGGACCCCAAACGTGACTTAAGGGCACGGCCGACCTCGTGCGTGGACGACACGTTCCACGGAGCTTACTCGCGCAGGACGCGCCAGGGCTGCCCAGCCCTTCAGAACTTTCCCAAGCCTGTCTCGGCGGCAGTGACCCGCGGGGACCCGGCCGCTTAAGGTCACAGCATCAGGCAGAGGCCCAGCGGCTCC
>NW_012110696.1:1386434-1388363 GCF_000951045.1 Mandrillus leucophaeus | reverse complement strand
TGGAGGCGAGGGCACTAGGCTGGGCGGCGGCGCAGCCAGTACACCACCGCCAACCCCGGCACACCGCGTCCTCCCGTCTGAGCGGGAGGGATGGACGTGGGTCCTGCGTGGGCGCGGGGGGACCCCTCGTTTCGCTCTGGGCTAAGCAGCCCCTGGGGTCCCGGGCGCCGGAAGGGCGCCAGGTTTCCTAACCTGGGCCAAACCCCGTCCGCTCCACCTCCCAGTCCAAGAAGGAACAGCCAAAGGCCAGGACACCAAGGACCTGGCTCGGAGTCTCCAGAATTCCCGCCAGAGCTGGGCTGGGCTCGCGGACCGCTTCTGTCTCCCAAGAGCCTCCCCGCAGCCCATTTTAATAGCCAACCTGACTAGTCCAGGGAAGAGAGACCGTGCAGCCTCCTAGCAGACCGTGACCTCTGAGCCCCACCTTCCCCTTCCTTCCCTAAGATGAGGATCCCTGAGTTGGGGCAGAGAAAGCAGACAGTGAGAAATATGGGGACCTGCGGCGCTGGGGTCCCAGCTGGTCGAGATCTCCAGCTAGGAGATCCCCAGCACGGCATTTGCCCTGCCCTCTGTCTTGTTCAGGGATGTAACCTGCCTCCTTCTGCTTCTCCGCGGCACCTCAGGACACTGCCTGGGGAGGGTTTTGTAGTGCACACTCAGCATCTCTGTTCCCTGGAGCACATGGGGTGTGAAACGCCAGATGCCAGCCAGCTCCCCAGTCTTGAGAGGCTCCCTCCCCAGGGTCCCCTCCGCCCCTGCTGTCCGTGCAGTCGGTCCTCACCTATCAGGAAAACTTGGGTTTAGCCTGCTTGCCTGGGTGGTTTTCCCAAACAAGAACTGCCAGGTACTGGGCCTGGAGGCGCTTGGATTCCCCATCTCAGGTGGGAGAAGGGGACATTGTTTAGTGCAGGGCACTCTGAAGCCGTTTGTAAGTCCCTGTGTCCACACTGGTCAGTGGGCACTGCAGACATCAAATGCAGGCTGAGTTTAAGCACAACTAGGCCTGAACCTAGGCCTGTGCTGCCAACAGACATGAAGGGGCCCCGTTTCCACACATCCCTCAGGAGACAAAAGGGGGATACAGAAGGATAGTCCTTGTCTCCCCACCCAGGGTCGGGCCTGAGCTGGAGTGGACAGTTGGTCAGGCTCAGAAAGAACTGGACTTTTTATGGCTCAGCTGTAGGACACTGTCCTAGTCCTGGTCGGGACATTGGTCCTGAGCACCAGATGACCCTGCCCGATGCTAGCTAGGGAGGGATACCCCAGGGAGGGGAGAAACAGGGCTCCTCCTGTTGATGCCGTGGGGTCCCAGGTGTCCTGACAAGGCCAAGCAGGAGGTGGTGACTGCCCCATCTGTGCTAGTGTCTGTTTACAGGACTTTGAAGGACACTGGACGAGGGGGGAAGCCCTCCCCGCAGCCTCCACCCTGCCCGAAGTGCCAGGTGTGAGGAAATGTGGAACACACCCTTGCCTGCAGTTGGGATGAACCACTATCCCTGGACCAGGACAAGGAAAGCCTGGCAGTGGAGAGACAATAGCAGGACTGACACAGGCAGGTGCTGTCTGCCATGCTTGTGCAGCCCAGGCAGGGTGGGATCTTAGATAAATTAATTTTCAACAATTAAAATAGCCGTGGTCAGGCGCAGTGACTCACACCTGTAATCCCAGCACTTTGGGAGGCCGAGGCAGGCTGATCACGTGATCAGGAGATCGCGCCCATCCTGGCCAACATGGTGAAACCCTGTCTCTACTAAACATACAAAAATTAGCTGGGGATTATTAGGGTGCATCCCTGTAATCCCAGCTACTCGGGAGGCTGAGGCAGGAGAATTGCTTTAACCAGGGAGTCGGAGGTTACAGTGAGCCGAGATTGCGTCACTGCACTTCAGCCTGGTGACAGAGTGAGATTCTGTCTCAAAAAAAAAAAAA
>NW_012110696.1:1374303-1386384 GCF_000951045.1 Mandrillus leucophaeus | reverse complement strand
AAAAAAAAAAAAAAAAAAAAAAAAAAAAAAAAACTAGGTCAAAAGAAATAAGTAGAAATCTGGCATCCAGCCAGCTGACTGTGTACTCTTAAGGCTGGAATGAGGCCTTCCAGTCCCGCATCTCCATATGCAGCAGAGCACGGTCACAGAACCATGGCGCAGGGTGTAATAGCAAGCACTGTTTTTAGCCTTTCTCTCGCGCTGTCTCTTTTTTTTTTTGGTTTGGGAAACTTCCTTTTCCTTCTCCCTATGTGCCTCACAAATCACACATAACCTTCCATAGTCACTCGTGTGTATACAAGTGACAGAGTAGAGAAACAGGGCAGGAAGTCCAGGTAGCACACGGCCGCATTAGGGAGGTTACGGATGTAGTTAGGGAGGGGGTTAGGGACCCAGTCAGGGAGGGGGTTAGGGATCTTGTTAGCCAGGGGGTTAGGGATCCAGTTAAGGAGGGGGTTAGGGACTAGTCAGGGAGGTTAGGGATCTAGTTGGGATTGGGACCTAGTTGGGTTTAGGGATCTAGTTAGGGAAGGGGGCTAGGGATCTAGTTAGGGAGGAAGTTAGGGATCTAGTCAGGGAGGTTAGGGAACCAGTTAGTGAACTAGAGAAAGACTTAGAAGGGCTGTGTGCTGTACTTGACCCATGCTCTGGTGCAAAGCAGCCAGAGTTGCATTTGCCCAGATTGGGGGTTTGCTGGGAAGTATGATGAAAGAAGAGAGTCAAGGATGTTTGCAAGAGACTATGAGGCTTGTCCCAGGAATGTAAACTGAGGAGAGGGAAAGGGAAAAACAGGAGGGGGCAGTGGGAGACAGCAGAAGATAGCAGGATCACTGGCCTGCGGGCTGAGAGGGGTTTGGAGCCAGGTACCAGAGCAAGTAAGCTGACGAGAGTGGGATGCTCCACACACCAAGGGTGCTTGCACTTACTGGTGATGGCAGGGGCAAGGGTGACAGCACGGGAGAAAAACCTTGGATACCAGGTCACCTTCCTGCAGCTGGGAGAAACTTTCGCCAGGTACATGCAGCAGAAGCGGAGGTCAGCCTCCAGCCTCCAGCTTCCTCTCACCCCACTGAGGAACCACCTGCACATAAAAGTGGTGACTTTGGGCCAAGCACGGTGGCTCATACCTGTAATCCCAGCACTTTGGGAGGCTGAGGTGGGCCGATCACGAGATCAGGAGATTGAGACCATCCTGGCCAACATGGTGAAACCCCGTCTCTACTAAAAATACAAAAAAATAGCTGGGCGGGGTGGTGCGTGCCTGTAATCCCAGCTGCTTGGGAGGCTGAGGCAGGAGAATTGCTTGAACCTGGGAGATGGAGGTTGCAGTGAGATCGTGCCAGTACACTCCAGTGTACATGTACGCTATACTACATTACACTTTTTGAGACATAGCTAGACTCCATCTCAAAAAAAAAAAAAAAAAAAGTGGTGGCTTTGGGTTGGGACCTGGGAGGGCTGTGCATTTGTATATATTTTTTTTTTTTTGAAACAGGGCCTTACTCTGTTGCCCAGTCTGGGGTGCAGTGGTATGATCACGGCTCACCACAGCCTTGACCTCTGGGCTCAAGCAATCTTCCTGCCTCAGCCTCCTTGAGTAGCTGGGACAACAAGCATGTGCCACCATGCCTGGCTAGTTATTTAACTTTTTGTAGAGACAGGGTCTTACTATGTTGCCCAGGGTGGTCTTTAATTCCTGGCCTCAAGTGAGCCTCCTGCCTCAGCTTCCCAAAGAAATGCTGGGATTAGGCAAGAGGCACCATGTTGACCTAAATTTGTTTTTTTTTTTTTTTTTAATTTTTTTATTAGAATCAATGGAACCCACTTTTTTTTAAGATAGGGTCTCGCTCGGTTGCCCAGGCTGGAGTGCAGTGGTGCAAAATCGCAGTTCACTGCAGCCTCCACCTCCCGGGCTCAAGGGATCCTCCCACCTTAGCCTCTAGAGTACCTAGGACTATAGGCACATGGCCACCATGCCTGCTTAATTTATGTATTTTTTGTAGAGATGGGGTCTCGCCACATTGCCCAGGCTGGTCTTGAACTCTAGGGCTCAAGCAATTCACCTACCTCGGCCTCCCAAAATGCTGGGATTACAGGCTCCCTGGTCCCTTTTGGATTTCCACTCTGGGAACAGCCAGCTGCCAGGTCACGAGGACACTCAGAGAGGCACACATGGGGAAGAACTGAGGATAATCCATTTTCAGCAATAGATAACCAAGACAGGATGTGCCTAGAGAATTTGCTCTAGGACACCATCCCAGTTCCCAGGGCATGGGTCCTGGTGTCTCAGCTGCATACCAAGCCTGTGGGCTGAGACGGGTTTGGAGCCAGGTACCAAAGCATTCATGAGGGACATCAGTGAGGTTAGAATGAGGTCTCTCCATGCAGGCTGGGCCAGAGTTTCTATGGCAGCTTGCTTCCTGTTAAGTCCAGGTGGCCTCATCCTGAGCAGGTGCAGCCCCACTCCTCAGCCAAGGACAGTGGGATATCTCAGGCTTCCCTGCAAACACTTTCCTCTCCAGGGCCTTCCCCACAGATTCCAGCTGTGCTACTGCCCCCAGTTCAGTGGGGTGCTGCACACTAGCGCTCTGGCTGGGCTCCATCTTCTGCATATTGATTTTCTTTTTTTTTTTTCTTTAGTTTTATTGTACTTTAAGTTCCAGGATGCATGTGCAGAACATGCAAGTTTGTTACGTAGGTAAACATGCGCCATGGTGGTTTGCTGCACCTAGATTAGCTTTTTATTTTTTATTTTTTGAGACAGAGTCTCTGTCACCCAGGCTGGAGTGCAGTGGTGTGATCATAGCTCACTGCAGCCTTGAACTTCCAGGCTCAAGCAATCCTCCAGCCTCGGCCTCTGGAGTAGCTAGGACTACAGGCATATGCCACCATGCTCGGCTAATTTTAAAATTTTTGTAGAGATGAGGTCTCCCTATGTTGCCCAGGTTGGTCTTCAACTTGGGTTCAAGCCGTCTACCTGCCTGGGTCTCCCAGAGTGCTGGGATTACAGCAGTGGGAGCTACTGTGCCCAGCCACATTTGCTTTTTAGATCCTTCTACATTTGTGGGAAAACTGGTGAACTCTGAATAAACCCTGGTGATCAGTTAATAGTAAGGGACCAGTGTTGGTTTCCACAAAGCTACCCTGGAAATGTAAGATGTTACCATTCGGGGAAACCAGGTTGGGGGGCTGTCTATGATCCTCGAAGCTTGTCAGTAAATCTAAAATTATTCCAATAAAAAATAGTACAACATCTGACTGGCTGGCAGAAGGGGAGGCAGCCTCCATCCTGTGTGGCTGTCCCAGACTGGCTGGGGTGGCACTCTGGCTGTCCCTGGTCAGTCCCTAACTCAGGCTGCCAAAGACGGTCACCATTCCAGGGAAGAAGTGGCCCAACGCGCTCCCCAAAGTCGTCGCTGCAGGCACAGGGTCTAGGAAGAACTTTTACTTTCTTCCTTCTGCTGCTGTGGGTTTTAATTTCCTGCCATTTTCATAATTAAAAAAAGAAGTGCTATTTTAGCACGAAACTGTTTCTTTAGCCAAAGCCGGAGTGAGTGGGCAGCAATGGCTGCGCGCCCTGCTCTGGGTGGTCCCGACCCCGGGGAAGTCCCTGTGCAGAACGGGGGCTGCGGGGGCGGCAGGAGGAAGTGGGGGGCGCAGCACCCAGGCCTCGCTTTCTTCCCTCCGAGGGACCTCGAGCTGCAAAATCTGAAGAGCCTGGCTGGGGCGAGGTCGCGGGGTGCGCGGGAACCGGGGCCTGGGACGCGGGGGGGCCTAGCCAGGGCCTCTACGGAAGTGAGGCCAGGACTGGGCCGTGGAGGGGGAGTCGTGGCTGAGCGGGCGCCCTGTGGGCGGTCGAGGAGCCCGGGGACCTCTTCTCCTGCCTGGACACTGCGCTTGCCTGGCTGTCACCAGTCCCAGCCCTGCCGCCCTGCACGCCCTGGTGTGCAGGTGAGTTCCACGCCCTGGGGCTGGCTCTGACCTGACACAAGGTCCCAACTGTAGTTGCCAAAGTCCTGCAACTAGTCAGAGAGGTGTTGTAGAGCCAGGTGCTCATGGTTGTAATCCCGTTGTTTTGGGAGGTGGAGGCAGGACGATTGCTTGACCTTAGGAGTTTGAGACCTGTCTAGGCAACTAGGGAGACCCCCCGCTCTGGAAAAAAAAAAAACAAAACCAAAAACCAAAAACGAAATCGGTCGTGGTCTTATGGGCCTGTAGTCCCAGGTACTCAGGAAGCAGAGGCGGGAGGATCGCTTGGAGCCCAGGAGGTCAAGACTGCAGTGAGTCGTGATCACGCCATTGCACTCCAGTGTGGGCGACAGAGCTGAGATCTTGTTTCAAGAGAGATTTTTGGGCCCTAACCCAGTATCTATAAGTGCGAACTCATTTGGAAATAGAGTCTTTGCCGATGTAATCAAGGTAAGATAAGGTTATTAGGAAGGGCCCTACTCCAATAGATCTCCGGTCGTCATAAGAGAAAACAGACTCGGGCAAGGCGGAGGCCACGTGACCACGGAGCCAGGGTTCAGAGGTTGCCACCAAAGGATTGAGGCAAGCACCGGAAGCTGAGGAGATACCAGGGAGGACCCTCCCCAGAGCCTCCCACCTTGCTGGCACCTTGTTTTCAGGTTCCTAGCCTGCAGAACGATGAGGGTAACTTTCTGGCATTTTGTGGCCCTAAGAAACCGGTAGGAGGGAGAACCAGGCCTCGGAGCCCCTAGTCCAGTCCAGAGGTAGTGTTCACGGGGCTATGGGGGATGAAAGAGGGCTCTGGAGGAAGTCGTCCCTCAGCTAAGAGCTGGCACAGCGAGAGGGGTAAAGTTCAGATTGGTGCTTGCCAAAGGTGGGTATCTGTGGCTATCCAAGGGGTGACACCAGTGGGGGTCACCTTTCAGGCCTGGGGCTCTGCTTGCTTGGGTGGCCTCTCCAGGAAGCATCTTTGTGGGGAGATGGATTTCCAGTTGCCCCCAGGACTGAAGCCTGGTCCTGATATGTGGTTTATTCCTGGAGGTGACCACTGGGACTCAGCCAGGACATGGGGAGGGTCTCCTTAGCTGGATTTCAGCCCCCATGTCCATCACCCCTACTCGATGGGGACCCCAACTCAGTGGAAGCTCTGTTCACATGGCCCCAAGAGGCTTTGCAGTGCTGCTCGTGGGCTTCCAGTGGCTGCAGCTGTCACTCCCATGGGCCATCCCAGGGGACCAATGTGGCCTTCAGGCTGAGTGGGAGCTGGGACAGAGCCAGATCTTGGGAAAGGTGAAGTTCCAGCCCGGAGACCAGAGTGGTTAGGGCTGGGAAAGGGTTGTTGGGAGGCCCTTCTGGCCGTGGCTGCAGCTCTGCTTTGGCTCTGGACCTGCTGGGCCCTGAGTTGAGGGGATGGGGCCTCCTTCCCTCCCCTCCTTGGAGGCAGGAGCCACCTGGGGCCTGGGAGGCGGGGCAGCTTGAGACTGCTGGTTTCCACTTGGAAGCCCTCTTTATCCGGCCTGGGATGGAGAAAGGCTGGGGTCAGAGTGCACACATCTCCATGGAAACGGCAATGAGCCTGGCCCCTGGGGGACCCCAGCCCTGGTGGGGGTTGGGGAGGCCAAGCCGGGGCTCGGGCTCCTTTGGCAGCAGCCTTTATAGGGAGGTGCGGGCCAGGAGGTGCCAGACATGCAGCCATGAAGAACCACATGGAGGGAAAGAGGACTCTCCCGCCTAGGGCTGCAGGCCCCAAGTAGGCGGTGACTCTACAGCTGACAGCCAGATACGGAGCTTTTCTTTAGAGAAAAGAGGAGAGTCATAAAGAGATCAAAACAAGGCTCCGCCTGGCTGCTGCTGTCCTTAAGCACCTGCTCAGTGTCACTCTGGGCCCACCCAGGACCCAGGCCCCCCTCCAGTGGCCCCTACCAACCTGCCTGAGGCCTGCTCTCCAAGAACAACTTCTCTCAGCCTCCAGGGATGGGGAAGCAGCCCTGGCTGTCAGAACATCCCAGCAGTCTGTGTACCCAAAGCATTGCCCTGCGGGACTGAAACATCAACAGCCCATCCTGGAGCCTCTCAGATGAGCTTGGACGACACACCTGCAAATGGCGAGCACCTCAGACCAGGGCCTCCTTTCCCCAGGAACCCACCAGAGGTGTCTGGTGTGGACCTCTTCCTTCTTTTTTTTTTTTTTTTTTTTTTCTTGAGACAGAGTTTCTTACTCTTGTTGCCCAGGCTGGAGTGCAATGGCACAGTCTCGGTTCACTGAACCTCTGCCTCCCAGGTTTAAGTGATTATCATGCCTCAGCCTCCCAGGTAGCTGGGACTGCAGGCATGCGCCACCACACCCAGCTAATTTTTGTATTTTTAGTAGAGATAGGGTTTCACCATATTGGCCAGGCTGGTCTCAAACTCCTGACCTCAGGCATTCCACCCGCCTCGGCCTCCAAAGTGCTGGGATTATAGGCATGAGCCACCACCCTGGCCCCTTCATGCTCTTGAGAGCAACAACACGCATCACCTTTGGGGAGAGGCCCTTGGTGTGTATGGGTGGGGATTGGGGTACAGAGCTGGCCAGACTCACTGCAAGGGGCTCAGGATCACCCGAGAGAGCTTGTCTGGGCTGAGGGAGGCTTGTGCTGGGCGGGAAAAGACCAGCCAGCCCCAGATAACTTTCTTCCAGGAAATCCAAACACACACTTGCATGTTTTGAATACATTTACATGTTGATTGTACTATTCAAAATGCAGGTTTTTTGGGAAAAGGAGCCCTAATTCCAAATCCGTAGAATGAAATGAGACGTAGTGGTATTCCTCTTACGCTGCGGAGATTTAAATGGTGTGGGGAGGCAGGCGGTTTCCAGGCCTGTGCCCTAGAGGGATCCAGGGCTTGGAGAGGCACCTGTCCTCCCCATAGCCAGAGGCTTTTGGCCACTGCCCAGATAGACACTTTCTAGGGGCCTCTGGCGGCCTGAGGTGAGCTCTGGCAGTGACGGCTGTGGGGCATCTCCTGGCAGCTGCCCAAGCCTACACTCTGCACAGGACCCAGCAGGGCCTCATCATTTAGGGTTTGGAGAAAGAATAAATAATTTGGTAACCCCTTCTAGTGGGGACCCTGGGGAGGGCTTCCTTGGGCCCCAGTGTACTCCGGGGCCAGTCCCTTCTCTAGTGGGAAGCAGAGGTCGCCTGTGGCTGATCACCAAGGGGTCTTTTCGAGCAGGCTTTGTTCTGTCCGCCTGCCCTTGAGGCTCTTCCTGGACCTAAAACCTCAGGCTCCCCACTCTCATCCTGCTTGCTTTTAATGGACCCTGCCTGGCCTTAAGGACCTTTTTCTCATCCCTTTCAGACCAGGAGAAGGAGTACTGGACTTAGCACTCCTGAGTGGCTGGAGAGACCTGGCGGATTTAGGAGTAGGCTGGGCCAGGGTTGGAGCCTTGGGTCACAGCACCTGGTCTCAACAGCAGGGCACAGCTGGGTACTTGTTTCTATCTGCAGGTGACCTGGCTGTAAAGTCTGGAGGCTGCACCAGCTGATGTCTTATTCTGCAGTCTAAGGTGTCTGAGGCCCAGGAACCAGGACTGTGGGTACACAGCCGTGTCCAGAAAGCTCACATCTCAGCTCCTGGCACCCCTTCTAGTACCCACACCAGCACCTGGAGTTGGGGCCTGGGCAGGAACCCAGTCTACTAGAAAAGAAATGAGCGCAGGCTGAGCACCATGTGGGAGGCTCCCAGGCTGGCTCCTGCCATGTGCTTCCCATTGTACAGACAGCCTCCAAGGGGTGGAGGGGCTTGCCTGGCTCCCACAGCTCCAGTGCCAAAGGCTGTGCCTCTGCTGTGGGGACAGTGCTCAGGATCCTGGGAAGTAAAAAAGCCACTGCTCACCTCCCTCTGCCCCTCATACCTGCCCCAGCCCCAAGTCTTCGTAAATGTCTCTGTCTCCACTGCCCGAGTCCAAGCCCGCCGTCCTTGCCACCTCACCCCCATGTCCCCGACTCTAATCCAGCCACTTCAGCTGCCATAGGTCAGGTTCTCCAGAAGCCTTATTAGGGACAGTATCAATCTGCTCGGGTTACTGTAGCAAACACCACAGACTGGGTAGCTTAAACAGTTTAAGAAGCCAGACACGAGAGATCAAAGTTATTTCCAAAGTTGGTTCCTTCTTAGGTTGCCAGGGAGAATGGGTCCCATCCTCCTGCCAGCAGTCATTGGCGTTAGGAAGCATCACCCTGACCTCTACTTTCATCTTCACATGGCTTCTCCTTGGTGTGCCTGTCTCTAAGTTTTCCCTTTTTATAAGAATACAGTCATACTGGATTAGGGCCCACCCTAATGACCACATTTTAACTTGATTACTTCTAGAAAGACCCTCATCTCCAAATGAGACCACATTCTGAGGTATTGGGAGTTAAGACTTCAATGTATCTTTTTTCTTAACTAATAAAGTTTAATTTTTATATATTTATTTCTTCAGACAGAGTCTTGTTCTGTTGCCCAGGCTGCAGTACAATGGCATGATCTCGGCTCACTGCAACCACCACCTCCTGGGTTCAAGCAATTCTCCTGCCTCAGCCTCCAGAGTCGCTGGGATTACAAGCACGTGCCACTATGCCCAGTCCAATATTTGCATTTTTAGTAGAGACTGGGTTTCACCACGTTGGCCAGGCTGGTCTTGAACTCCTGACGTCAGGTGATCTGCCTGCCTTGGCCTCCCAAAGTGTTGGGATTACAGGCGTGAGCCACCACACCCGGCCTTTTTTTTCTTTTATGAGACAAGGTCTCACTCTGTCACCCACTCAATTTTTGTGGGGTTTTTCTTTTTCTTTTTGAGACGGAGTCTCGCTCTGTTGTCCAGGCTGGAGTGCAATGGTGCAATCTTGGCTCACTGCAACCTCCACCTCCCAGATTCAAGTGATTATCCTGCCTCAGCCTCCCGAGGAGCGGGGATTACAAGTGGCTGCCACCACACCTGGCTAATTTTTGTATTTCTAGTAGAGACGGGGTTTTGCCACGTTAGTCAGGCTAGTCTCGAACTCCTGACCTCAGGTGATCCATCCGCCTCAGCTTCCCATGCTGGGATTAACAGGGGTGAGCCACTGTGCCCAGCCTAAAGTTTAGTTTTTAGAGCAGTTTTAGTTATACAGCAAAATTGAGCAGAAAGTGCACCCAGGTCCCATATAGTCCCTTCTCACCCACACACCCAGCCTCCCCCATCATCAGCATTCCCCATTAGAGTAGTACATTTCTTATAATCAATGATCCCACATTGTCACATCATTATCACTGAAAACCCAGTTTTAGGTTCACTCTTGGTGCTGTACATTCTTGTATCCACTGTTACAGTGTCATACAGAGTATTTTCACTGTCCTAAACATCATCTGTGCTCTGCGTATTCATCCCTCCCTGCCCTAACCCCTGGCTAATTTTTTGTCTCCATAGTTTTGCCTTTTCCAGAATGTCATGGAGTTGGAATCATACAAGTTTGTAGCCCTTTCAGATTGGCTTCTTAGTTTTCTGTTGCTTATAGCAGACTACCTGAAACTGGATGATTCAAAAAAGAAAATGAATTTATTTACTTACTTATTTTTGAGACAGGGTCTCACTCTGTTGCCCAGGCTGGAGTGCGGTGGCAGTGGCACAATCATGGCTCACTCAGCCTCAACCTCCTGAGCTCAAGTGATCCTCCCACCCAGTCTCCTGAATAGCTGGGACTATAGGCATGTACCACCACACCCAGTTGATTTTGCAGTTTTTTTTTTTTTTTAATAGAGATGGAGTTTTGCCATGTTGCTCAGGGTGGTCTCAAACTCCTGAGCTCAAGGAGTCCCCCATCTCAGCTTCCAAAAGTGCTGGGATTACAGGCATGAGTCACTGCACCTGGCCGGAATTTATTTCTTACGGTTATGGAGGTTGGTAAGTTCAAGGTCCAAGGGGTGTGTCTGATGAGAGCGTTCTTGCTGGTGAGGACTCTGTGAAGCGTCCCATGCGTCCCATGACAAGGGGGCTGAGCATACTAACTGCTAGCCCAGGTCTCTCTTCCTCTTGTTTTTTCTGAGAGATGGGGTCTTGCTGTATTCAAACTCCTGGGCTCAAGCAGTCATCCCACCTCAGCCTCCTGAGTAGTTGAGATTACACCCTGACAGTGAGGATCTTCTTTTCACGTGCATCCTTGCCATCCGGATATCTACTTTAGGGAGGAGGCATCTGTGGAGGTCTTTTGTCCACTTTACTATAGACAGGATCACATTCTGTTGCCCAGATTGGAATGCAGTGGTGCAATCACAGCTCGCTGTAGCCTCATGTAACTCTTGGGCTCAAGAGATCCCTCTGCTTCAGCCTCCTGGGTAGATGAGACTACAGGCATGCACCACCATGCCTGGCTGTTTTATTTTTTGTAGAGACAGGATTTCACTATGTTGATCAGGCTGATTTCAAACTCCTAGCCTTAAGGGATCCTCCTGCCTTGGCCTCCCAAAATGCTCGGATTACAGGTGTGAGCCACTGCCTTTTTGTCCACTTTTTAAGACAAGGAAGGTCTTGCTATGTTGTACTGGCTGGAGCGCAGTGGCTATTCACAGGTGCAATCCCACTACTGATCAGCATGGGAGTTTTGACCTGCTCTGTTTCTGACCTGGGCTGGCTCCCCTCTCCTTAGGCAACCTGGTGGTTCCCAGCTCCTGGGAAGTCACCATACTGATGGCAAACTTAGTGCAGACATCTGATTGGCATAGCCCAGAGCTCCCGGATTCAAATGATCCACCTGCCTCGGATTTCCAAATAACTACAACTATAGGTGTGAGCCACTGTGCCTGGCTTGTCCACTTTTTTTTTATTTTTATTTTTGAGACAGTCTTGTTCTGTCACCTAGGCTAGAGTGCAGTGGCATGATCTCGGCTCACTGCAACCTCCACCTCCTAGGTTCAAGTGATTCTCCTGCCTCAGCCTCCTGAGTAGCTAGGATTACAGGTGCCCGCCACTATGCATGGCTAATTTTTGTATTTTTTTTTTTTTTTAGTAGAGATGGCATTTCACCATGTTGGCTAGGCTGGTCTGGAACTCCTGACCTCAGGCGATCCACCTGTCTCGGCCTTCCAAAGTGCTTGTATTAAAGGTGTGAGCCACCGTGCCCAGCCCTGGCCGTCATTTTAAAAATTCATTTATTTGTTTGGTGATAGAGACGAGGTCTTGCTATGTTGCCCAGTCTGGTCTCCAACTCCTGGGCTCAAGCAATCCTTCCACTTTGGCCTCCCACAGTGCTGGCTCACACTTCTCACAGGTGTGAGCCACTGGCCTTGGCTCCATTTTGAATTAATTTTTGTTTAGGGTGTAAATTCTGTGTCTAGCCTGATTTTTTTTGCATGTGGACATCCAGTTGTTCCAGCACCATTTGTTGAAATGTCTTTTCTCCATTTCCTAAAGTCAAGCTCAGTTGACTCCATTATGTGGTCTATATCCGGGTTCTCTATTTTGTTTATGGATCTATTTGTGTATTTTTCCACCAGTACCACAATATCTCAATTACTATAGCCTTACAGTAAGTCTTGCAGCAACACTTGTTTTTTTGGGCGGGGCACAACTCAACCCATACAGGGCCCAGCACCTGTGAAGGGACAGCAGTGGAGGCAGCGCGGGAGAGGAAGAGGGGAGGTGAACTGTGGCCACTCCTTGGCGGCTGGAGCTGGGTCCGGGGAGGCAGGACCTGGGCTGAGGTGGCGTTCTATAGCCGAGGCCGGGTAGCAAGACCCTTCTTGAGGGGAACTCGGGTGGCGCACTTTAACAAAGCTCTCCTTGACCAAACTCTCGCCAGGCTCCCCTGGGCCCTCTTCTCAACGAGGCCTCAAGCTGGGCCTGTAAAGCTCGAGCAGACACTAAAGCTCAAGGCCGAAGGTGTCCCCGGCTCCCCGAACCTGCTTGACGGAAAACCCAAGGCCGCCGGCTCGGGCAGCACCTGGAGGCAGGAGCCGAACTTCCATGAGCGGCAGGCAGCAAATCACATCGGCTTCAGCGGCCCGGCCCTCTCGCTTTTTGCAGCGTCTGACTTCCCCGCTCGCCTGCGCCGCTTCCTCCTCCTCCCAGAGCCGCACGCCCGCGCCACCCCGCTAAGCCCGGCGCTACCG
>NW_012110696.1:1354900-1372713 GCF_000951045.1 Mandrillus leucophaeus | reverse complement strand
CGTGGGTACCCTGCTGGGGGGCTGCGCGCCCTCGGCCTCCGGGCCTCCCACCTGGGATGTTCCCCTTGCACCAGGATAGAGATTGATAGTCCTTGAAGCCTCAGGACATGAGATGGGACCTGGCGACTGAATGGCTGGTTTTGCTCCACTCACAGGAACCGTGGTTTAAAATCTCGGCGTTTAAAAAATGCTGGTCTTGACTTTCGGTAGAAATAAAATGGATGAGGATATTATGGACCCATTGCAGCACCAATCTTTCTGTGCCCACGATGGGCTTTGACATTCAAGTTGAAACATAGTATCAAAACTGATGTGGTGACGTTAGTCATTTTTAGGTAGATAACGTGTATTGTGTGTGTGTGTGTGAACAGACCCTGTGAGGACAAGACTAACTTGATAAAGTTCAGACCTGGCTTAGGAGGAGCTCTTCAGTACTACCCACCTACTTCACAGACTTTCAAGCCTTGATTTTTAAATGAGTTAAATGCCAACATCACGCATTGATTATATTGACTCTATTTTGTGTATTTTAAATATTATCAGCATGGAAAATAACTTAGGAGCCATCCCATTTATGAACTTGGGACTTAAACTTTTTAATTTTCCCAAAATGTTTTAAGTGCCCTAGTTACATATTTAAATGTGATGAGAGCAACAATATTTTAAAAAGCAGAACGCCAGCAACATAAAGCAAACAAGTTCTGTGAGCACAACCTTTCCTTGTGTACTTGATGTGTGCTCTCATTCCGCACAACTGATGATAGTTCAAATCTAAACTGCCAAATGGAGATGAAGAGGACTCATGCTGTAAGCACGATTACTTTGAGTCATTTCCTTTTCTTTCCTTCCATTTTCTCAGCCACCCAAACCCAGCAACCTTCAGTTTTGGGCTGATGGTTGGTAGAGTGAGGACTTACTGCACAATTTTGAGTTTCTGTAAGCTTTTGTGAACAGCTCTGATCTATTCAGTGCAAAAATCGTCCTCTCCTGACTGCTTTACTATCAAAGAGTCTGGCCTCTGATTCTAACAGTAAACATTTTATTTTAAGAGTATGAGGTAATTGTCAATTTCAAACAATGATGGACAATTTATCTTACATATTCTTGTGTAACATGTAAACTAATATAACTTGTGGAGACATACAGAACAAAATGATAAGGTCAACAGACTGTAGGTGTGACTTGGTTTGTTTTTATGCAATCAGCTTATCCAGGGCTTTTAAACCAGTACCTGCTGAAATGTGGGGACCCAAACGAAGCGTTAATCAGAATCCTGTAATGAGTCAGGAAGATAATCTGAATAGGTAGACTACCCACTCTTCCTAATCCTGTGGGAGTTACATGGGTACAGCCTTCTGCCTATTCAGATTATCTTCTCCTAAAAGGAATCAAATCTTACAAAGTTTACTCACATAGCAGAATGTGAACTTTTTTTTACAGTTTGAAGATTCAATGTAAAACATGCAAAAGTAGCTGGAATTAGTCTTGCTGAGCTGCAGGATTCTCTTTACTAAGTAAGAACTTGTATGAAAGGATGTGCTAAGGTGCTGAAGTTCATAATCCAAACATATTTTGTCCTGTGCTATTTATTTATTTTTAGAGACAGAGTCTCTCTATGTGGCCCAGGCTTGAGTGTGGTGGCTATTTCAGAGGAGAGCGATCATGGTGCACTTCAGTCCCAAAGTTTTGGGCTCAAGTGATTCTCCCACCTCAGCCTCCTGAATAGTGGGGACTACAGGCACACTCAGCCTTCCTGGCTCTGCCTTGTTCTTTTTAGCGGGGCAAGTGGGCAAATAACCTTTCTAAGTAAATAATTAATCAGCAGGAACAGAAGCCATAAGGCTTTGTACTCATATATTCTGATCCAGGTGCTTGGTTTTGCCTTTTTTTTTTTTTTTTTTTTTTGGTGGGCTGCTCATGGGCATAGAATGCATACAACTTTGGATAAGCATTTTAGTCTTCTGAACCTCAGTCTCTTGTTTTGCTTGATTGTGGTAAATGTGACCTTGTTCTCCGAATATGTGGTACCATGTCCTGACTCCAGGCCTTTGTGTGTGCTGTTCTTGGGTGTGGACTGCCTGCCACCTGTCCTTCCTCTTTGAGCATAATTCATGGCTTTTTAATGGCCACTTGTGACCTTTCTCCCCTGTTGGGTTAACTCTTAGAGGTAGGACTCTGTCATTGCCTTGGGCAGCATTGCCTCTGCTGGTGCCTTCTCATGGCAGACACTCAGTAAATGCTGAATACATGGGTATATGGCTTAGAGTAAACAAACTGCCCATTTTAATGCCAGTATCTGGCCTGTTTGCCTCTCTGTTTTGTAAGTAATGGAGCATCTGGGAGAAGAAGCTGAGTCTAGAAAGGAAATGGCTTGGCTAAGGTCACTCTGAAACATTGCAAGTATATAAGTACAACAAGTAATAGGACAGATCTGTACTACCACCAAGATGGAACAAGAAATCTACCTCGTCGATTTCTCTATCCTTGGTCAAGACCAAAAAAAAAAAAAGTACACAGAATACAATAGAAGAGATGACACAGGGGCTTTAGAGGATTAGGCTTGTATTTATAAACTGTATGATTTGCTAATTCTTTTTTAATGAATGGTTATTTGCAGTGAGTACTTTGGGGGAGAAAAAGACTTATGTTGGTTACCCAGGGACTCTAGCATTTTATATTTGTCTGTTGGTTGCAACATTGCTCTTTTCTTTTGAGACAGGGTCTCACCTGTTACCTGGTGTGGAATGCAGTGGTGTAATCATAGCTCACTGTAACCTGGCACTCCTGGGCTCAAGCTCTCCTTCCAACTCAGTCTCCTAAGTAGTTAGGACTACAGGCAGTTGCCGCCATGCTTGGCTAATTTTAAATTTTTTTATGGAGATAGTCTTGCCATGTTTGGGCTGGTCCCTGTAACTCCTGGCCTCAAGGGATCTTCCTGCCTTGGCCTCCCAAAGTGTTGGGATTACAAGTGTGAGCCACTGTGCCTGGCCAAGTTGCAGTATAGCTTTTTCCTTTTTTTTTTTTTTAAAGACAGGGTTTTGCTCTGTTACCCAGGTTAGAGTGGAGTCATATGATCACAGCTCACTGCAGCCTTGACTACCTGGGCTCAATCGATCTTCCTACCTCAGCCTTGTGAGTAGCTGGGACAACAGGCGTGTGCCACCATGTCTGGCTAATTTTTGTAGAGTCAGGGTTTCACCATGTTGCCCAGGCTGGTCATGAACTCCTGGGCTCAGGTGATCCTCCCACTTCGGCCTCGTGCCTGGCCTGCAGTATAGCTTTTGAAGGAATTGATTGATTTGATGAAATTTGGTTTGCTAGTTAAAAAATCAAGACAGATTGGCCAGGTGCGGTGGCTCGTGCCTGTAATCCCAGCACTTTGGGAGGCCCAGGTGGGCAGATCACGAGGTCAGGAGGTTGAAATCATCCTGGCTAATATGGTAAAACCCCATGTCTACTAAAAAAAAAAAAAAAAAAAAAAAAAATTAGCCAGGCGTGGTGGCGGACGCCTGCAGTCCCAGCTACTCAGGAGACTGACAAAGGAGAATGGCGTTAACTCGGGAGGCGGAGCTTGCAGTGAGCCAAGATCGTGCCAGGGCACTGCAGCCTGGGAGACAGCGAGACTCCGTCTCAAAAAAAAAAAAATCAAGACAGGTTTTAGCCGGGCACAGTGACTCAAGCCTGTAATCCCAGCACTTTGGGAGGCCGAGGTGGGTGGATCACAAGGTCAGGAGATTGAGACCATCCAGGCTAACACGGTGAAACCCTGTCTCTACTAAAAATATAAAAAATTAGCTGGGCATGGTGGTGGGTGCCTGTAGTCCCAGCTACTTGGGAGGGTGAGGCAGGAGAATGGCATGAACCTGGGAGGCGGAGCTTGCAGTGGGATGAGATTGCGCCACTGCACTCCAGCCTGGGCGACAGTGAGACCCCGGTCTCAAAAAAAAAAAAAAAAAAAAAAAGATTTCAAATTAGGTTTGTATTAGCATCTGCCTTCCTAAAACCACCTGGCCCCAGATGAGTTTTCAAAGCATCTTACTTTCTGTAATACTTAATGGTTTCAACAAAATATACAAGGATAGAAATTGCAGTGTTGGTTAGCTGAGTGATGGCCTCAGCTCAAAAACTCCAGTAGTGGATAGACACAGTGGCTCATGCCTGTAATTGCAGCACTTTGGGAGGCTGAGGTGGGAGGATCGCTTGAGGCTAGGAGTTTGACACCAGCTTGGGCAACATAGGGAGACCCCATCTTTACAAAAATTTTAAAAAATTAACTGGGCATGGTGGTGTGTGCCTATAGTCCCAGATACTTGGGAGGCTGAAGTGGGAGGTCACCTGAGCCCAGTACTTTGAGGCTGCAGTGAGCTATGATCATACCACCACACTCCAGCCTGGGAGATAGCACAACCCTCTCTCAAAAAAAAAAATCAAACCTAAACACAAAACCCCAGTAGTGAGACTACCCTAGTGGGTATGTAGAAAAAATTCTGTTTTTTTCTGGAAGGAATTGGAACCTCAGTTTTTAAGTTGACTTGGTTGGCATTGAGACAGCTGATGATGTGAATTAAATGTGTTAGGCCGTTGGCTGGTGCGGTGGCTCACTCCTGTAATCCCAGCACTTTGGGAGGCCAAGGCAGGCAGATCACCTGAGGTCAGGAGTTCGAGACCAGCCTGGGAAATGTGGTGAAATGCCGTCTCTACCAAAAATACAAAAATTAGCCGGGCGTGGTGGCGGGTGCCTGTAATTCCAGCTACTCGGGAGGCTGAAGCAGGAGACTTGCCAGAGCCTGGGAGGCAGAGGTTGAAATGAGCCTAAATCACGCCACTGCACTCCAGCCTGGGTAACACGAGACTCTGTCTCAAGGAAAAAAAAAATTGTTACGCTTTTAGAGCATCTGTGCATGTTAATAATGTTCTTATATTTTGATGGTTTTCATATATTTTTGCTGCTATATTATGGAGGCTAATGATCAGAAAGCATTTTTCCAACTCTAGTTTTACTGTCTTCAGGTAGTTCTCTACACACTGCCTTGTCTTTTTAAAATACAGATGTCCTGTGTGTCCCCACTCTTCGGGGGTGACTCTTACTGCCCATTGGGGTCCAAGACCAGTCTCTCACTGGGCTTTCTGACTCTCACTGCACTATGCGTTTTGCCTTCATCTCAGTTATTCAGCTTATCTCTTTCTGCCGTGATTTTCCTCTGGGCCTTTGCATGGTCAGTTTTTGTTCCTTTCTTCTGCCCCGTGCCCCCTTACCCCATGTGTGTGGGGGCTAGGCGTGCTTTCCCTCTTCCTTCCCTCTGCCAGGTCTCAGCTTGGGCCCCACACTGAATGCCATCCCTGACTCCCTGCCTGTTTTGGGAGACCCTTGTCTTTTCCATCTTCACCCAGTCCCATTCTCATTCTGTTACAGCCACACGGGCCTCTTGCCTGCTCTGAAGCCCTGCAGCTCCGCTGCCTCCGACTATTGCCCTTGCTCCTCCTTTGACATGGAATGCTGCATCTGTGTGGCTTGTCCCTCACCCTCCTTCAGGTCTTTACTTATACTTCTCCCTCTCAGGCACCTTCTCTGACCACAGATTTAAAGTACTCTGTTGTGACCGGGTACTATTACAGTTTATCTGTGATCCTGGTGCTTTATGAAGTCAAAATGGGAGGATCACTCCAGCCCAGGAGTTTGAGGTTGCAGGGAACCATGATTATGCCACTGCATTCCAGACTGGGTGACAGTAAGACTCTGTCCCAAAAGAAAAATGAAATTAAAAAATTATTATATATGTACACACACACTTCTGAGATGGAGTCTCACTCTGTCACCCAGACTGGGAGTGCAGTGGCACAATCTAGGCTCACCACAACCTCCGCCTCCTGGGTTCAAGCGATACTCCTGCCTCAGCCTCCCAAGTAGCTGGGATTACAGGTGTGTGCCACCATACCCGGCTAATTTTTTTTTGTATTTTTAATAGAGACTAGGCCATGTTGGCCAGGCTGGTCTCGAACTCCTGACCTCAAGTGATCTGCCTGCCTTGGCCTCCCAAAGTGTTGGGATTACAGGCGTGAGCCACCATGCCTGGCCAAAACAATTTTAAAAATTACTCTGTTGCTATCTGACACTCCCCATCTGCCTTAGATTTTCTCCATAGCACATACCTCCAACATTCCATGTGTCTTTCTGACTGCATTGGGTCATCTGCGAAGGCAGGGACTTTTCTCCTTTCGCTTGGCTTGCTGTCATATCCTCAGCACCTGGAATGGTACCTGAGTGACTGTCAGGCATTCAGTGACTATTTGAATACATACACAGCCCTCAGTACTTTGTATGCTTTAGGGGGCATAATATGTCCCAGCAATGGTGTGAATGAAGGGGAGTGGTGTGAGCATGTTTGCCTTGGTGTGGAGTTGGAAAGGTGGAGGGCCATGGACTGGTGGCAGAGGTCACAGAAGAGCCTTATGCATCACTAGCAGGGGTGGAGAACCGTGACTTTACTAATGCACAGGAGGCGAGGCTGGGGAAGTGTGGACAGGTGGGAGAGAATGAGCAGAGGCAGCATTGCCGGGGCTGGACCACAGCGTGAGAGTGGTGCAGGAGCGGGGTCCCTGTCCAGACCTTACAGATGGAAAGATTGGGTAGTTGCTGGTACCACTGTTACCTCTCTGTGAACCAGGGGAAGGGAAAGTGGGCCTTGCTTCTGACCTACCTCATTTCCTTCCAGAAGGAAGCTCTGATCTCACCTACCTGCCTAAAAATGTGTTACTGGAACTTCACTGTTTGCTTAGAAGAGAAAGCCCTGGATCTTGAGGATGGCGTGTGGTTCCTGCCTGTCTTTCCTTCATATATCTCTGTGTGTGTGTGTGTGTGTGTGTATACACACCCCATTTTTTTTTTTTTTTAATGTGTATTTTTTCTTTCCTCTGTGACTCTGGCCAGTGATCCTGCCTGTCTTTCTAGCGTCTTGGCTGGCCAGTCCTTTGTGGTTGCTGTGAGATCACATCATGCTGCCTGTAGCTCTTGTGATGAGCCGCGCCCTGTCCCATGGATCTTTGCATGTGCTGTTGCTTCTTCCTGAGTTGCCTAATTTTGTGTTGCTGTGGTGGTTTTATGGCTCACCCCTCATCTCTGTGAAGCCTTTCACTATTTCTACCAGAACCAGGTGTTGCAGACCCTGGGCCCATGGCACTTGATATGTGTGTGTGTGTGTGTTTTCTCCCAAGTTTGTCATGCCTTCGTGAGTACTGGGCCCTCTTATGACAGTTAGCCTGTTGCACAGGCTCTTGTCTCATTCTCTTTTCCATGTGAATTTTTCAAGTTGAGGGCCCTTTGATTTGTCTTCAGTGCCTAGATGTGGAAAGCACTTAGTTAACAAGTGGAGATAGTTTTTGGGTATTATTCTGTTTTCCTAATGATTTTTATTTCATAAATACGTGAATTTCTAGATTTTTGGTTAAAATATGTGTTAGAGGCTGGGCGTGGTGGCTCATGCCTGTAATCCCAGCACTTTGGGAGGCCAGGGCGGGCAGATCATAAGGTCAGGAGATCGAGACCATCCTGGCTAACACGGTGAAACCCCGTGTCTACTAAAAATACCAAAAATTAGCCGGGCATGGTGGTGGGTGCCTGTAGTCCCAGCCGCTGGGAGGCTGAGGCAGGGGAATGGCGTGAACCTGGGAGTCGGAGCTTGCAGAGAGCTGAGATCATGCCACTGCACTCCATATCCTGGGTGACAGAGCAAGACTCCCTCTCAAAAAAAAAAAAAAAAAAGTTAGAAATAGGAGACTTCTGTGTTCTTTCCCCTCCAAAATTTGGAGTTGGTGTAATCTTTGTACAGCCTTGCTACATGAATCTTTGAGCAGCAAAGCATCTTCTCATTGAATCCTCACAGCAGGAAATTGAATCCCAAAGATGTCAAGTAACTGATCCAAAGTCACAAGGCTGTATGTGATGGAGTTAGAACTCCTACAGGGCCTGACCTCTGATTCTGCGCCCTGGGAACGAACTTGTTTTGCCTCTCAGGGAAAACTTTAACATATAGCTGTCTATATGTGGATGGAAGACTGAGCCGTTATATTTCTGCCAGTCAGTATGGCAGTGTACTTCTGTCTGATATTTCTTCATTCATTGAGTATCAGCTGTGTGCCAGTGATGAGCCAAGACCTATGTCCTTGTTCCCATGGGTTTTATAGGCCTGAAACGGGATGAAATGGGGCGGGACAGTGAGCAAAGGTCATATCTTTGAAAAGCCTGTGAAATACTTCTGTCAAAAAGAAAAAAAAATCAAACCTGAGTCCAGTCAAGCTCCTATGTTTAACGACCAATCTGCAGGAAATACAGGGGTGAGAGAAACATGCTGAACTATACTACAGAGTTGCCATTGGCAACACTGAGAATGTGGGAAACTCTAAGACCAGTAACCCATACTCATCAACAGGGAAAAATGTAGGGGACTGATGACAAGAGACTGGAGGTACATGGACTAATTTTTATCGTAGGGTTTATCTGTGTTAGTGTCAGGCCAGTCTGTTAGAGAAACAACTGAACATCATTTATGATATTTAAGACAATTAGAATTTGGAACATTGATTATATTTATTATTGAGGAATTATTTTTATTTTTATCTGTGGTAGTGGTTTTGTTGTGTTTAAAGTAATTCCTACCTTTTAGAGGTGCATACAGACATTTACCAATGAAATGGTACATCATCTGGGATTTGTGTCATGATCCTATGGGAGCGAGGGAGCCGGTTATTTGTGGTTACATCAGGACTTCAGGACTGGTCTAGGTTGAAAGTGGTACGGGCACATGGGTTCTAACTTTTTTTTTTTGAGATAAGGTCCCTCCTGGGCTCAAATGATCCTCCTACCTCAGCCTCCTGAGTAGCTGGGACACAGGCGTGTGCCACCACACCTGGCTAATTTTTTAATGTGTGTTTTTTTTTTTTTTTTTTGAGATGGAATCTTGCTCTCTGTTACCCAGGCTGGAGTGCAGTGGCGTGATCTCGGCTCACTGCAAGCTCCAGCTCCCGGGTTCACGCCATTCTCCTGCCTCAGCCTCCCCAGCAGTTGGGACTACAGGCGCGTGCTGCCACGCTTGGTTAATCTTTTTGTATTTTTAGTAGAGACGGGGTTTCACCATGTTGGCCAGGATGGTCTCGATCTCTTGACCTCATGATCTGCCCACCTCGGCCTCCCAAAGTGCTGGGATTACAGGCGTGAGCCACCGCGCCCGGCCTGTTTCTGTTTTTAAATAGAAGGTTTTGCCGTTTCGCCATGTTGCCCAAGCTGGTCTTGAACTCCTGGACTCAAGCAGTCCTTGGAACGAACTTGTTTTGCCTCTCAGGGAAAACTTTAACATATAGCTGTCTATATGTGGATGGAAGACTGAGCCGTTATATTTCTGCCAGTCAGTATGGCAGTGTACTTCTGTCTGATATTTCTTCATTCATTGAGTATCAGCTGTGTGCCAGTGATGAGCCAAGACCTATGTCCTTGTTCCCATGGGTTTTATAGGCCTGAAACGGGATGAAATGGGGCGGGACAGTGAGCAAAGGTCATATCTTTGAAAAGCCTGTGAAATACTTCTGTCAAAAAGAAAAAAAAATCAAACCTGAGTCCAGTCAAGCTCCTATGTTTAACGACCAATCTGCAGGAAATACAGGGGTGAGAGAAACATGCTGAACTATACTACAGAGTTGCCATTGGCAACACTGAGAATGTGGGAAACTCTAAGACCAGTAACCCATACTCATCAACAGGGAAAAATGTAGGGGACTGATGACAAGAGACTGGAGGTACATGGACTAATTTTTATCGTAGGGTTTATCTGTGTTAGTGTCAGGCCAGTCTGTTAGAGAAACAACTGAACATCATTTATGATATTTAAGACAATTAGAATTTGGAACATTGATTATATTTATTATTGAGGAATTATTTTTATTTTTATCTGTGGTAGTGGTTTTGTTGTGTTTAAAGTAATTCCTACCTTTTAGAGGTGCATACAGACATTTACCAATGAAATGGTACATCATCTGGGATTTGTGTCATGATCCTATGGGAGCGAGGGAGCCGGTTATTTGTGGTTACATCAGGACTTCAGGACTGGTCTAGGTTGAAAGTGGTACGGGCACATGGGTTCTAACTTTTTTTTTTGAGATAAGGTCCCTCCTGGGCTCAAATGATCCTCCTACCTCAGCCTCCTGAGTAGCTGGGACACAGGCGTGTGCCACCACACCTGGCTAATTTTTTAATGTGTGTTTTTTTTTTTTTTTTTTGAGATGGAATCTTGCTCTCTGTTACCCAGGCTGGAGTGCAGTGGCGTGATCTCGGCTCACTGCAAGCTCCAGCTCCCGGGTTCACGCCATTCTCCTGCCTCAGCCTCCCCAGCAGTTGGGACTACAGGCGCGTGCTGCCACGCTTGGTTAATCTTTTTGTATTTTTAGTAGAGACGGGGTTTCACCATGTTGGCCAGGATGGTCTCGATCTCTTGACCTCATGATCTGCCCACCTCGGCCTCCCAAAGTGCTGGGATTACAGGCGTGAGCCACCGCGCCCGGCCTGTTTCTGTTTTTAAATAGAAGGTTTTGCCGTTTCGCCATGTTGCCCAAGCTGGTCTTGAACTCCTGGACTCAAGCAGTCCTTCTGCCTGCACCTCCCAGAGTTCTGGGATTACAAGTGTGAGCTACTCCTCCGAGCCCTGGTTCTAACTATTCTCTCCACATTTATGTGTTAAGTTTAGAATTCCTTATCACACAAAGCAAGTCATGAAGGAAAGATCTAAGTGCATCTAGTAGGGAGGTTATACCTGACAGGGCTTTGGGAAAGACTTCTTGATGGGATAGACACTAGAGCAGGGAGCAGAGAGCAGAATGAGGGTTGGGTGTTGGCTCCATGAGGGTAGGGGTGAGTATCAGATGAAGGGAAGAGTCTGTGCAGAACTTCCGTGATAGAGCAGGAAAAAGCTGGTATGGCTGGAGCAGAGGGAGTTGGGCACGTTCTTTTAGGTCCTATTAAGAGCAGTGTGAGGTTTTTAAGGGTGATGGTGTGACATGAATCTATTTGCTTTGGAAAGAGGATTCCTTAGATTGCTCTATAGATTGAGTTGGTGCTGGGGAAGGTTCGGGAAGAGTGTACAGAAGCCCAATCTGTGGTCACTCTGTTCAGGTGAAAACCTTTCCGTTGTCCCTGCTTTGGGTCCCTGATTGGATTGGACAGCCCTGTCTCCTTGAAATGTGGTTTGGCCTGTGATTTGCTCCGGCCAGTGGAAAGTGACATGCAACTTCTGAGTGGAAGGGCTGAGACATATGCTTTATCATATTCCCTTTCGCTTGTTTCTGACTGTGGAAACAAACGGATGTGTGCCATGGGCAAGAAAGAAAACTTTGGGCCAGGCGCGGTGGCTCACGCGTGTAATCCTAGCACTTTGGGAGGCTGAAGCGGGCAGATCTCGAGGTCAGGAGATTGATACCATCCTGGCTAACACAGTGAAACCCTGTCTCTACTAAAAACACACAAAAATTAGCCGAGCGTGATGGCAGGTGCCTGTAGCCCCAGCTACTCGGGAGGCTGAGGCCGGAGAATGGCGTGAACCCGGGAAGTGGAGCTTGCAGTGAGCTGAGATTGCGCCGCTGCACTCCAGCCTGGGTGACAGAGCGAGACTCTGTCTCGAAAAAATAAAATAAAAGAAAGAAAGAAAGAAAACTTTGGGTTGAGCCAAGTAACAGTTTTGGGTTTGTTACTGTACCATAACCAATCTCCAGTGGTTCTCAAAGTGGTCCCCAGACTGGCAGCATCAGTGGCCTGGATGCTAGTTAGAAATGCACGTTTTCAGGTCTCAGATCTACTGCATCGTAAACTCTGGAGTGGGGCCCAACAATCTCTGTTCTAATGTGTCCTTCATGTGATTCTGATGCCCTTGAGTTGAGAGCTACTGTCTGAGTTTCCTGACTGATAAGTCAGGAGACTGTTGGCGTCAGTCTTGGTGAAAGAGCTTGGTGGTTGGCCAGTGTTGGGATTGTGGGTGTGGAGAAAAGTGGACAGGCCTAGCTAGGAAGGCTTCTGGAGTAAAATTGATAAGTTGTGTTGTTTGGGATAAGGAGAGATGAGGGGAAGTTCTGGTGCCAGTGATAGCCCTAAGTTTTTGTCTGACAGAACCAGATGGATGGAGGTGCCATTTACTGTCCAGATAGCGTTCTTTCTGTATGCATTTACATTTCCTTCCATTTCAAGGTTCAGAAACAAGAGAAAGCCCATTAAGAAATAAAAATTTGTGAACTTCCTTAGCTAGAGTAACAGTTTCTCAATGAACCCCACCTTGATGACTCTCCGCCCATTAAAAAGTGTACTCCCTCTGCAGGACTGGGTGCGTGGCTCAGGCCTGTAATCCCAGCACTTTGGGAGGCTGAGGCAAGCAGATCACTTGAGGCCAGAAGTTCGAGACCAGCCTGGCCAACATGGCGAAACCCTGTCTCTATTAAAAATACAAAAAATTAGCTGGGCGTGGTTGCACCCACCTGTAACCCCAGCTACTTGGGAGACTGAGGCATGAGAATCACTTGAACCGGAAGGTGGAGGTTGCAGTGACCCGAGATTATACCACTGCACTTCAGCCTGGGTGACAGAGCAAGACTCTGTTTCCAAAAAAAAAAAAAAAAAAAAAGTGTACCTCCTCTGCTCTCCTGATCCCACCTTGTTTGTTGTCCCTATCTGCTCTCTCAGCTGTAGTGGAAGCCCCATGAAAGCAGGGCTCTTGTGTCTTGTCCATGACTGCATTCCCAGAGTGAGCAGCCTGGGTGGGTGCTCAGCATGTGTGAGCTGAAGGAGCTGCCTAGATGACGATGAGGAGTGAATGTGGCCCACATGGAGCTGCACGCAGGAGTTGCGCTGCTGCCTCTCATGATCTGTTCATGTTTTTCTACACAGTAGCCTAGGATAGAGGCTGGAACTGTCACGAAAGCATGGAGAAGCTTGTTTAACTTAAGACAACTTATTCTTCCTTAAGTGGGAGAGAAAAAATGACATTTCAGCAGAAGCAGTACTAACTACAACGAAAACTTACAAAATTAGACTACTGAGAAAGTTGCAGGCATAAAAATTAGATTTTTTCCCCCTTTTTTTGTGGGGGAGGAGATGGGGTCTTGCTCTGTCACCCAGGCTGGAGTGCAGTGGCATGATCATGGCTCACTGCAACCTCTGCCTCCTGGGATCAAGCCGGCCTCCCAAGTATCTGGGACTATGGGTGCATGCCACTGTGCCTGGCTAATTTTTGTATTTTCTTGTAGAGATAGGGTTTTGCCTTGTTGCCCAGGCTGGTCTCGAACTCCTGAGCTCAAGTGATCTGGCCCACCTTCGCCTCCCATTACAAGTGTGAGCCGCTGCTGGCCCCTTTTGTTCTTTTTTTTTTGAGACGGAGTTTCGCCCTGTCACCCAGCCTGGAGTGCAGTGGCATAATCTTGGCTTACTGCAACCTCCAACTCCCTGGTTCAAGTGATTCTCCTGCCTCAGCCTCCCGAGTAGCTGGGATTACAGGCATGTGCCACCACGCCTAGCTAGTTTTTGTATTTTTAGTAGAGACGGGGTTTCACCATGTTGGCCAGGATGATCTCGATCTCCTGACCTCACGATCTGCCTGCCTCAGCCTCCCAAAGTACTGGAATTACAGGTGTGAGCCACCGCACCTGGCCTCATTCTTTATCTGCAAATTGTATACTTTATTTGTGGAAGACAAATGGATTATGTATCGTGTTAACAGTGTATTGGGTTCTTTTCAGTTGAGTTCTGAAATCTGCAAGTGTATCTTTAAAATTCAACTGCCTGGGCCACGCCAGTAATCCCAGCACTTTGGGAGGCCGAGGCGGGCGGATCACCTGAGGTCAGGAGTTTGAGACCAGCCTGACCAACATGGAGAAACCCCGTCTTTACTAAAAATACAAAAAATTAGCCGGGCGTGGTGGCAGGAACCTGTAATCTCAGCTACTCAGGAGGCTGAGGCGGGAGAATCACTTGAACCTGGAGGCGGAGGTTGCAGTAAGCCGAGATTATGCCATTGCACTCCAGCCTGGGTGACAAGAGCAAAACTCTGTTTCAAAAAAAAAAAAAAAAAATTCAACTGCCTGTAACTCCTTTGAAACAAATAATAGTGCTGCTTGTTTGTCCAGTATCTACCTTTTTAGGCTGAACGCATGTCTATTTTTTATATACCAGTATGTTCACAGCTGCTATAGGCATTTCAACAGATCAGTGGATTAAATCAGTAAAGAGCAGAAACAAGACATTGCCAGTGCCCTCAGGCTCCTGCTTACGGATCAGTGGAGCATTATTGAGGGCTCTCTACTGATTCAGAATAAATAGTAACAGAATGAATTATGGTCATTGCCTTCTCTATTTTCTTTGGGAGAGGGGGCCCTGGTCATTCTTGTAAGTTGATAAACTTCTGAGGTAAAGGACATCGGTCTCAGTGGCCCCTGTTTATGTGTATTTTGATAGGACCTTGTCCTTGCTCTGCATTTCTGCCTCTGGGGAGTCGCAAGTGGCTGCTTGGGGCTACACATAATGCTGGAGTGTGGAGGCATGCTCTGGATCCTTGAGCCTGGCTGCTGTTCATGGTTGTGCCTTCTTGGTGGGTGCCCCTGTCTCAGGAGCTGTTGTTGCCTCTCTTGGTACCCATGTGTTGTTCCTCTTTGTTACCACCCAGAGGTCCCTGCAGACCTGGGTCTGAGGTCCGGGTTCCGCAGAGCTGCCCTGATACAGGCAGTCCCTCACTGCTCTCTTCCCCCAGGGGAAGTTCCAGTCGCAGTTCCACAACTCAGTAGAGAAACTGAGTTGCGTGAGTTCCAGCCTAGAGTTTATATAAATTTTATTTCCAGAGATGTGCAATTTGACACATCATTATGGCAAAATTAGCTTAAGTATTATTTTTCATAATTCTATAATCAGAAAATACCTTTTATGAATAATTTGTATAATACAGAAAAGTGGAAGGAAAAATACAACTCTGCCCTCACCAACTAAAATGTTGAAGCATATTTTCAGCTTATCTTTTCCTTTATGAAACTAAAGCACGTCCATTGAAGACATGTGCTTTGTGAGTCTTGTAATCAAAGGTGACAGTCCCTGCTCTGCTCCCTTTCAGAGTTCCATCAAGGCAACCTCTGCTCTTTCAGCTGTTTCCTTTTTTTCTTTTTTCTTTTTGAGACAAGATCTCACTCTGTCGCCAGGGCTGGAGTGTGGTGGTATGATCTCAGTTCGCTGCAACCTCCGCCTCCCGGGCTCAGGCGATTCTCGTGCCTCAGCCTCCTGAGTAGCTGGGATTACAGGTGTGCACCACCATGCCCAGCTATTTTTTGTATTTTTAGGAGAGACAGGGTTTCACTATGTGGGCCAGGCTGGTCTTGAACTCCTGGCCTCAAGTGATTCACTCATCTTGGCCTCTGAAAGTTCTGGGATTACAGGCTTGAGCCACTGCGCCTGGCGTTTCAGATGTTTCTATTTATCTGTACTTTAAAAAGTAACTTGCGGCCAGGTGCGGTGGCTCACGCCTGTAATTCTAGCACTTTGGGAGGCCGAGGTGGGCAGATCACGAGGTCAGGAGATCGACACCATCCTAGCCAACATGGTGAAACCCCGTCTCTACCGAAATACACACACACACAAAATTAGCCAGGTGTGGTGCCATGCGCCTGTAGTCCCAGCTACTCAGGAGACTGAGGTGAGGAATTGCTTGAACCTGGGGAGGCGGAGGTTGCAGTGAGCTGAGATTGCGCCACTGCACTCAAGCCTGGGGACAGAGCAAGACTCCGTCTCAAAAAACAAAAACAAACAAACAAAAAAAAGTAACTTGCTTATTTTGCTAATTTTAGAACTTCCAGATTGATATATGTTCAGTTCTGTCTGTGGAAGATGATGAAGATTTAGCTTTCTTACCCGCCCTTCTTACCTCCCATGTTACCTCCCTACTTGTTTCCAATATTCCCAATGTTGTGGTGGTTTGATGATCTATTCCAGAACTTAGTGGCTGAAAAAACAACAACCTGTATTTGTTTACAGTTTTGTAAGTGGGACGTGGTCTGCCAGGGTTAGCTTGTTCCTCCTGCTCCATGTGATGCCAGCTTGTTGGTACTGGCTGTCAACTGTGAGAGTTCAGTAGGGACTTTCGGCCATGGACTTCATTCTCCCCAGTGTGGTCTATCCCATGAGGCTGCTTGGGCTTCCTTGCAGCATGGTGGCTGGTTCCATGAGGGAGGAAGTGAGATTTGCCAGTCGTTTTAAAGGCTAGAGTGAGAACTGTCATCACTTTTGACATGTTCTTCTTTTTTTTAAATCCCCCTTGCTCAGTTATAGCAAGTCCTCACTTTTGACATGTTTTGTTGGTAAAAACAGCTACAGGGCCAGGCTAGAGTCAGGGGCCTGGGGAAGCAGACCTTCATGTCTTGGTGGAGAGAGTGACAAAGAATTGTTGGCCATCTTCATTTATATTTTATTGGTGAGGTCTTGCTCCCCTGTGCAGGCGAGAGTGCAGTGGCACAATCATAGCTCACTGTAGCCTCCAACTCCTGGGCTCAAGCAGTCCTCCTACTTCAGGCTACCAAAGTGCTGGGATTACAGGTGTGAGCATGAGCCACTACACTTGGCTAATTTTTGTTGGCTGTCTTTAATCTACCACACTTTTATAGCAAGTTTTGGTTTAAATGAATGTAAATTGTTACATTGTTCAGCTAAATCATACACTGTGATGGATAATACTTGTATGAGTTCTTGTTTTCTGTTGGCTTTATTTTCCATGTATCTGTTACTAATTCAGCCTAAGGTTTTTCAAATGAACTGTATAAAAAGCCTGTGGGATGGTCAGTTACACTAGATCTGTCAGTTCCTTTTTTTCTTTCTTTTTCTTCTGTGATGACCTTTCTCCCAGAGCTGTCTTCCTGCTCCAGATTGGACTCCTCCCTATTCTGCTGCACAGCTATTCACATTATCTTCTGAGATGGACCATCTGTTTTTTTGGATCTCATGTCTTCCTTAGTTTACCTTCATATTTGGTGATACGCAGTCTGGTAGTTACCTTAAAATATGTGTGAGGCAATGTTTATTAAGACTGTATGGCTGGGTGCGGTGGCTCACGCCTGTAATCCCAACACTTTGGGAGGCTGAGGTGGGTAGATCACCTGAGGTCAGGAGTTTGAGACCAGCCTGGTCAACCTGGTGAAACCCTGTCTCTAGTAACAATACAAAAATTAGCCGGGCGTGGTGTTGGGCGCCTGTAATCCTAGCTACTCAGGAGGCTGAAGCAGGGAGAATTGCCTGAACTCGGGCAGTGGAGGTTGCCGTGAGCTAAGATTGGGCCACTGCACTCCAGCCTGGGCGACAGAGCGAGATTGTCTCAAAAAAAAAAAAAAAAGGCTTTATATGCCCGTCATCTCTGCATATTTTTCCTCAGAATTTTGAAGGTATTACTTTATTTTTTATTTTTAAATTGTTTTTATTTTTATTTTTTTTGAGACTGATTCTTGCTCTATCCAGGCTGTAGTGCAGTGGCAATCTCGGCTCACTGCAGTTTCCGCCTCTGGGGTTCAAGTGATTCTCTTTCCTCAGCCTCTGGAGTAGCTGGGATTACTGGCATGAGCCACCGCGCCTCGCTAATTTTTGTATTTTTAGTAGAGATGGGGTTTCACCATGTTGGCAAGGCTGTTCTCAAACTCCTGGCCTCAAGTGATCCACCCACCTTGGCCTCCCAAAGTATTGGGATTACAGGTGTGAGCCACCACTCCCGGCTGCTTTATTATTTTTGAGCTTCCCATGTATATAATTTTTTTTTTTTTTTTTTTTT
>NW_012110696.1:1353008-1353645 GCF_000951045.1 Mandrillus leucophaeus | reverse complement strand
GACGGGATTTTGCCATGTTGCCCAGGCTGATCTCGAATTCTTGGGCTCAAGCGATCCTTCTGCTTTGGCCTCCCATAGTATGGAGGTTACAGGCGTGAGCCACTGTGCCCCGCCCCTACATGGAATTGTTTTATATGAGAACAGAGGTTCTTCCATCATTCAGTGATAGCAGGGTTGAAATATATTTCAGGTAGACTAGTGTGATATATTAGAAAACGAGGGTATTTTAGGTATGTGTAAATCATATTTGCAAACTTGGGTTTTCCATTTCAGTCTCTTCTGCCCCTGGAGGAATGGGTTGGAGCTCGGTCCGTCTCATGGCCTGGCTCTGGGGAATGTCCTGAAGATCTAATTGCTGTCCTAGTGTTGAGACCTCCTTCTGCTCAGTTAGATTGACAAATTATCAGAGTGGGCTTTAGCTGACATCTAAGCCAGTGGGCAAGGTGGGAGCAGTGAGGCCTACTGTGTCTGAAATGTTAAAGCTCCCCAGAGGGCTGGGCGCGGTGGCTCATGCCTGTAATCCCAGCACTTTGGGAGGCCGGCGCAGGCAGTTCACAAGGTCAGGAGATCGAGACCATCTTGGCTAACACGGTGAAACCCCGTCTTTATCAAAAATACCAAAAAAAAAAAAAGAAAA
>NW_012110696.1:1346909-1347893 GCF_000951045.1 Mandrillus leucophaeus | reverse complement strand
TGAGACAGAGTCTCACTCTGTTGCCCAGGCTGGAGTGCAGTGGCATGATCTCGGCTCACCTCAACCTCCGCCTCCCAGGTTCAAGTGATTCTCCTGCCTTAGCCTCCCAAGTAGCTGTAATTACAGGCACCCACTTCCATGCCTGACTAATTTTTGTATTTTTAGTAGAGATGAGGTTTCACCATGTTGGCCAGGCTGGTCTGGAACTCCTGACCTCAGGTGATCCACCCGCTTCGGCCTCCCAAAGTGCTGGGATTACAGGTGTGAGCCACTGCGCCCAGCCAACCTTTTTTTTTTTTTTTAATTGAGATAAAATTCACATAACATTTATTGTTTAAACCATTATAGAGTGTATAATTCAGTGGTGTTTTTGGTATGTTCAGTGTTGTGCAACAGTCCCTGCTACCTAATTCCTAAACATTTCATCATCTCAGTAAAAAACTCTGCGCTATTAAGCAGTCACTTTCTACCCTCTCCTCTCCTAGCCCCTAGCAGTCATTCTACTTCTGTCTTTATGGATTTGCCTATTTTAGGCATTTTACATAAATGGAATCATACAGCATGTGGCCTTTGTATCTAGCTTTTTTCACTTAGCTTAATGTTTATCTATGTTGTAGCATAAATCAGGACGTCATTTCTTTTTATGGCTAAATATCCATCGCATGGATAGACCATTTTGTTCAACCATTTATCAGCTGATAGACTGTTGGGTTGCTTTTTACTATTATCAATAATGCTGCTATGAACATTCTTGTACAAGGTTTTTTTTGAGACGGAGTTTCGCTTTTGTTGCCCAGGCTGGAGTACAATGGCACGATCTCGGCTCACTGCAACCTCCGCCTCCTGGGTTCCAGTGGTTCTGCTGTCTTAGCTTCCCAAGTAACTAGGATTACAGGTGCCCGCCACCACACCTGGCTAATTTTGTATTTTTAGTAGAGATGGGGTTTCACCATGTTGGCCAGGCTGGTCTCGAACTCCTGACCT